>NW_028261388.1:30394262-30753012 GCF_051295495.1 Thamnophis sirtalis | reverse complement strand
TCAGTCCACACTTTGTAGCTATAACACCTTCAACTCTTCTGGGAAGGCTGTCCACAAGGTTCAGGAGTGTGTTTATGAGAATTAGCAACAGCAATAGCAGTTAGACTTATATACCGCTTCATAGGGCTTTCAGCCATCTCTAAGCGGTTTACAGAATCAGCATATTGCCCCCAACAATCCGGGTCCTCATTTCACCCACCTCGGAAGGATGGAAGGCTGAGTCAACCTTGAGCCGGTGAGATCAGAACTGCTGAACTGCAGATAACAGTCAGCTGAAGTGGCCTGCAGTACTGCACCCTAACCACTGAGCCACCTCGGCTTGCTATTGATGACCATTGACCATTCTTCAAGAAGCACATTTGTGAGGTCACAAACTGATGTTGGATGGGTTTTCGTGGCCTACCACTTTGGGGCTGAGTTGCTGTCGTTCCCAAACATTTGCACGTTCTTATAATACAGCTGACAGTTGACTGTGGAATATTTAGGAGCGAGGAAATTTCACGACTGGATTTGTTGCACAGGTGCATCCTATCACAGTTCCACACTGGAATTCACTGAGCTCCTGAGAGCGACCCATTCTTTCACAAATGTTTGTAAAAACAGTCTGCATGCCTAGGTACTTGATTTTATACACCTGTGGCCATGGAAATGATTGGAACACCTGATTCTCATTATTTGGATGGGTGAGCGAATACTTTTGGCAATATCGTGCATGAATGGAGAAATGGAGCAGCCACACAGAGAACGTGGCTGAATGAGTAGACACAAGACATTAACTTTAACTTGCTTCATTTGTCCTCTGCATTAGCTATACAGGTAGTCCTCGACTTACAACGTTTCATGACTGTTTAGTGACTGTGACTGTTTAGTCACAGTGACTGTTCAAAGTTACAAAGGCATGAAAAAAGTGGCTTGGGACCATTTTTCACACTTATAACCATTGCAGTATCCCTGTGGTCATGTGATCAAAATTTGTATGCTTGGAAACTGATTCATATTTATGACAGTTGCAGTGTCCTGGGGGTCATGTGCACAGCTTTTGCGACCACTTGACAAGCAAAGTCAATGCAGAAGCCAGGTTCACTTAACAACCATGCTACTAATTTAACAACTGCAATGGTTAACTGAACAAGTGTGGCTAGAAAGGACATAAAATGGGGCAAAACTCACTTAACAAATGTCTCACTTAGCAACATAAATTTTGGACTCAATTGTGGTCGTAAGTCGAGGGCTACCTGTATTTAAGAATGTGTGACCAATTTCATAAATAAATTAAACATATTTGTTCAGACGATACAGATATCAAAAATGAAGGCACAAGAGATTTGTCCAGAAGACATTAGCTACTAGATTGGGGTGTCAAACTCAAGGCCCATGGGCCAAACCTGGCCTTCAGGGTGTTCAGATCTGGCCCACAGGGCCTCCTTAGAAACAGCAAAGGACCAGCCGTCCTGGGTTCTGTTTTTTTCTGACAGAGGGCTGCAGGACATCGAGCTGGCCACACCCACCCTGACCATGCCCACCCCAGCCACACCCACTTATCCTCCCAAGGTCAAACACATTACTGATGTGGCCCTCAATGAAATTGAGTTTGACACTCCTGTACTAGAACATAGTAACCTTTTGAAATCTCAGCTAAACCCAATGTTGCAACCACTGTACCATCCACAGGCAGGGTACGGTTCCCATCCAACATTATAGGTTTATGAACATAGAATGATACTTCAAACTTTGTAACAAACAACAATAAATGTCAACTTTGTTGTACAAAGGATAAAACAATTGACCATTTGATCAGTGGCTGCAGCAACATTCTACAAGCTGAATAGAAGCATTTCCAAATTATCCATTGGAAATGTTCCCAGAGGCTTGGATTTAAATGTAGTAAAAACTACTGGGACAATTAAATTGAGAAGGATTTGGAAAATGAGTAGATTAAGATTTTATGGAACTTTAAAATCCAAACAGATAGGCATCTTGTTCATAGTGTGCCTGATATAGCAGTTATTGAAAAGAAGAAAGTCTTTTAATATTGCTATGTTCTATTCCAGATGATGCTGGAATTGAGAAAAAACAATTGGAAAAAAATACAAAATATCAGGACTTGCAGATTTGAAATTGAACTTCTTGGAAAAAGAAATCCATTGCTATGTTAATTGTGATTGGAGCTCTTGGAGCACTACCTAAAGGATTTCCTTGATATCTGGAAATTTGAATTTATCAAATTTGAACACTCTAATATTACAAAATTTTAAAAAAATCCTATTTGGAACTACCTATATTCTTAGATGTCACCTTAATAATTGATAGGTCCTTGGTTGGGATTATTAAATTTCCATCTTTGAGTGCGACTCTAATTGTAGATTACCCATATCATAAAATACAATAAATGAATAAATTATTATTTGTCTTTAGAACAAGCATTCATAAAAACAAAGTCATGTCTAAAATGTAATGAAGTATATTTGTGAGAAAGTGGTGGAACACTTTTTAACTTTCTCTTTTGTGTTCTGATTTGTCTTTTGCATTCATCTCAAGTGCTAGTGCTGGTTATTTCCGGCGGATCAAGAATAGAATCAGAAAAATAAGACTTTTAAACACATACTCTTGCTGCTTATTTGGGGATGGTGGTTTTCAAGTATCTATATATTGGGATCTCCTTCAACATCTCCTGCTATCACCCTGTCTTTAATCAATACCTCTAGGAATTGGATAAACTTGGGATGGTTTACAATTGCAGTTCATTTGGGTTCATAATCATAGGTACACTGTACATTTAATATAATCTGAAAATATTGCCTTTACCTGAGAGCTCATCTCTTGGCTTTTCTTGTTTGAAATCTACTTCATATTCTCTATAGACAATTTTTTGAAATGCAAGATCTGACTCTGATAATCTGAAACCATACAAAATAATTTAGTAAAATAATATATTCCAACTCTTTGGCTGAAAATTCATTATGCAATTTAAGCACATTCCCATACATTATCAATGTCTTTATAATGCCTTTGACCCAATGCAGTGAATGAACAAGAAATACTGTAATGGAGTTTTTCACTGACAAGAGGAAATACCTGGGGAGAAAGAAAACGTAAATATCTGGACTTTCAACAATACCTTGAAATTAATCTATGTCATGCCGTCCACTTACACATTACCTCTAAACACTAGTTTGCATTGTGGCAACACTTTATATTTTACTGAAACTAGATGATGGAATGTCCTATTAAGCATCTATATATAGAAGTCAACCCATTTATTACAGCTGTGGAAACCAGAAATATTGTAAAGAGACTCTATCACACCTGGAAATCATATCAGGGTACACAAGAATTTTTGGATCAGTCAGCTACATAGGAGAAAAGAAAGAGGACAGAATACATGCCAAGTAAAAATGGAATGGAGCCGTCTGTGAAAATAGTAGGGATGAAAACAAAATATTCAGAACTTTAACACAAGAACTGGAACATTCAAATTTAACATGCAGAATAACATTATCAAAGCTAAGAGGATAGAATGCTGGTGAGAAGACTATAGTAGGCTAGATAAGTGGTGCGAGTATCGGATAAGGAGTTATTGCAAAGCATGTAGAGATTAAAGGGCAAAGAGTAGAGAGGCTGTTAAGCAAATGAAAACATTTGGTAATGGTTATAGAAAGAAGGAAAAAGCAAACCAAAATGTATCACCTAAATCAAATGGAAACGCTTTTCCTGAGCTGTGCTTATCATTGTTCATTTAAAATGCTTCCTTTCTACAGTTGTTGAATTATATATACGAAGTGGTGAGAAAATAAAAACATCCATTGGAAATCATAGAACCGAACTATCACTGTAAAAACAAGGACTAGCCAAGCCTAGTTACATTTTAACAATTCCAGCTCAAGGTAAGCATTAAGGACTGCAAGCTTGAATGTTCTGCTTAATATACCATAATCCAGCAATTGTTTCAAACTGGAAAATATGAATTATGAAGGAAAATGCTAAGCAATGCCTCTCAGTCAAAGCAATGTGAAAGTCATAGCATACCCCCTCTTGAAATGAATCCAAAACCATCTAATCCATTACTTCTTTATTTACTGGTTGTATTCCCAAAACACTTTATTTTCTTAATTATAGATTACTAAATAACCACCATAGTAGACTAAACTTGGCTTTCCAACCACACAGGTTGAGTTCCCTAAGCTTCACAACACATTGCTCACTAAGAACAAATCTTATTGTTACCTGGATAGCCCCTCAGGTTGGAGGTTGTAATCCCAGTCTTCCAGCTGAGCAGCTATACGGTACTCCCTGAGCTGAGCTGCATTCACTTGGTAGTACTTCAGCCCTGACCAACCCAGGAACACCAGTAGAAGACATTTGGGGACAGGGCTCACACTGTATCTTCCCATTGATGCTAATGTGCTGAAAGACACACGGAAGTCAGTTCTGCCTGCAGCAATTTGTAACTTCCCCACAGAAATGTATTAGGAGGCTGGTGTTGCAAGGGACAGTAGCTTCAGTGACGCTGTGCTCTTTTTCTCCTCCCACAACCGAGATAAGCAACTTCTGAATTGGTTTGGTGTCTTGACTCCTTCTCTGCTCAGACAGGCTGAACAATGTTAGGGCAAAGCAGGTGTTTGGACTGTTCCCCATGTGGATAGAAAAAGATTAGAAGCCGGGACAAAGGCAAAGGCTAAAGCTTGTGAGGATGAATACCTGAAAACTTAAAAGACCAGGACAGCACATCATTCAGGAATCTGACGACCCAATAAAGGGAAGATCCAGCTATTTCTGCTAATTTGGAGACGGAAGGTGCTGTCCCCAGAAGCCTAAAGTTTAAAATATATTTATATATTTATTGCACCAATTGCATTTTTATCTCACCCTCCTCTTCCTCCTTATTAATAGTCTGCCTTTATTTTGTAAAAGTACCATACCTGATGCTTTTTCTCCTGTTTGCAAAGTGTTCTGAGCAACTGCATAAAATAATGTACAGCTTTGTAAATCTGATTTAAGGAATCCTTCTCTGCCATCCCTTTCTTTTGCCCTCAATCCTATTTGACCAAAGTATTTGAGTTTCATCTTCAGCATCTGGCCTTCTAAAGACCAGCTGGAGTTGATCTCCTCTAGGATTGACTGGTTTGATCATCTTGCAGTCAAGGGATTTGCAGGAGTCTTCTCCAGCACCTAAAACTGAGATGTATGCATCTCATAAATCTGTGCTTCTGCTGTACCATTCTAGCTGTATGAGAGTGTTCATCAAAGTAGGATCTAGGCACATGGGATATATTTCTTCAGATTAGGATTTGCTTATTTGTTTTCTGCTACACTAAAAATGCAGCTAAAAGTTGGGACAAATCCTGGAAGATAATTGTTTTTTAGTATGTATAAATCACCTTTTTTTTCCAATAAAGCAGCCACATCTTTTCCCAGATTTACACGATGGCTTCAGAAGCACCCCCTAGCCTGGAATGAAAACAGCTTAGAAGCATCTTCTGAGACAATTCTACAAGCCTGAAGAAAGAGGCAACTGCTATAACATTTGTAAAAGAGGAGCTTTTTGCATGACCTTGTATGTTTTTAAGCAACTCTTTTAATTTCTCAAAACCTAGACTGCAATAAATAGAAACCTATGTAGAATTCCTTCTTTCTGACATGAAACTCCTACATGATATTATTTGAGTGTGAGTGTATAGCAAGAAGTAATACATATAGTTTCTTATTATGGTCCAGATAAGTTCCTCCAAGCCTTCCTGTCCTCTACCATCCTCTGGAGTCCATTTAAGCTCCCACCTACTGCTTCAGTGACTCCAACCAGCTACCTCATTCTCTGTCTTCCCCTTCTTTTGTCCTCAATCTTTTCCAGCATTAGGCTCTTCTCCAGTGAGTCCTTCCTTCTCATTAGGTGGACAAAGTATTTGAGTTTCATCTTCAGGATCTGGCCTCCTAAAGAGCAGTCAGGGTTTATCTCCTCTAGGACTGACCACTTTGACCACCTTGCAGTCCAAGAGACTCACAGGAGTCCTCTCAGCACCATAGTTCAAAGGCCTCAATTCTTTGGCACTCAGCCTTTCTTATGGTCCAACTTTCACAGCCATACATTGCAACTGGGAGAACCATTGCCTTGACGATACACACTTTTGTTGGCTGGGTGATGTCTCTGCTTTTTAGTATGCTGTCTAGACTTGCCATAGCTTTTCTCCCCAGGAGCAAGCATCCTTAAATTTCTTGGCAGTCTTTAAATTTGATAAAGAAATTAAATTAATATGTGATTTATTTATAACTGTAAGGTAATTCAATATTTTAACCTTCATTTATCACCAGCTGAAAATTGTGGCTTCTCTAACTTTGGTTATCTATGACAGTGGTCTCCAACCTTGGCAACTTGAAGACCTGTGGACTTCAACTCCCAGAGTTCCTCAGCCAGCAAAGCTTTGCTCAGCTTTGCTGGCTGAGGAACTCTGGGAGTTGAAGTCCACAGGTCTTCAAGTTGCCAAGGTTGGAGACCACTGATCTATGATACATGTCTCTGGATATATTATATTTTATTGATGTAATCATCAAATTTACTTCACTGAACAATGACCCTCCTCATAGAAAAAGACAATTATATGATGCTTTCTAAGGTGTTCAGAAACCAGTTCAAGCCACTTAAGATGGTTATGTAAATACAAAACCGGGTTTGCTCAATTGCCATCTTGAAAATTAACAGCTTGAAGAGGAAAATATGTAAACACAACAATGGAAAGAGGGAAGGGAGAGAGGAGTAGAAGGAAAGGTAGGAAGAGGAGAGGAGAAGAGAGGAAAAGAGAGGGAATGAAGAAAGGGAAAGGAAGAAATGGAGGGGAAGTAAGGGGAAGAAGAGGGGAGGAGTGGGGGGGAGGAAGGGAAAGAAGAAAAGGAAAATGAGAGGAGGAAAGAAGAAAGTAGAGAAGAAGGGAGGGAAGGAGAAAAGGAGAGGGAAGAAGCACAGTTGTTGTAACACAAGATGGATGTATGGGATGGCAGGAAAGCAATCCCAGTTATATTTTTAAATCTTTAGGCGGAGAAATGAATTGTTATAAATGTTAAAAGGTAACACATAATATTAATAATAGCTATGAGAATGTATATTTGTGAATGTATGTATGAGAAATAAAAAACTTTCCCCCCCCCCCCAAAAAAATAAAGAAACCAGTTCAAGCTATGTCCTGGGCACATCACGTTCTATGCAAAGAAAAAAATTAACTTTTATTTTCTCTCTTCCACCCCCATTATAACAAACAGAAAAGTTAATGTTTACCGGTAGCAAATAATCCAGATCTTTGGGGAGTATATAAATAGAGACTACCAACCCAATAAATTGGCTCAAATAATCTGTACAAAAACCAATCACTTCTATAATTTCCATGCATGAAAATTATCAAAAGGCTGAACCTCCTGGAAATTGGAGGTAACTATAATTGGCAAGATTTTTAAAAATAGAAGATATGTTAATTTGTGCTGTTATAATAGCATACTTACTGAACAAAGAAGAAATAATGGAAATCACAAAGGTTGTTGTTGTTTTCATCCAGGGCACCACTTCATTTTCCCACATTTTCCATAATCTTTCACACCACTGGAATTCAAGTACTAAATCTCAGCATATGAGAAAAATTTACCTGTCCTTTATTTGATACTGTTTAGATGTGTTAGCCTACATCTTCTCTCATTCTCTTGCCACTATGGCATTGCTATCTAGGATAATGAGGGATGTAGTTCAACATTTATTTGAGGGCATATATTGATTACAACTGGCACTGATTATTATCCAGAAGATTCACATATGCAACTCGTTTTGGCCATTGCATTATTGTGCTCACAATACTAATATCTGCATAATTTTTATTTTTATTGATCTTAATAGTTTATAAGACAAGAAAGAAATAAGGCAAGATAATAGCCTAGAACAGTGATGGCTAACCTTTTTCTCCTCATGTGCCGAAATTGGCACCAAAAACAGAGTGTGGGGGAACGCCTCACCCACACCCATGCATGCATATGATCCCCGGACATGCACACGCTTCCCACCTGCATGGCAGAGACCCCAAAATCAGCTGGTCAGCAGGATGCAAGCATGCATGTGTGGTGGAGCTGATCTGGGTGACGGCTTGTGTGCCTGTAGACAGTTCGTCTGCCCACAGGTTCTCCATCACGGGTCTAGAACAATATAATTGCAACCTTCAGTCATGGATTACATGCTTATATTGCTGAATTTATCTTTCCAGAACAAAAACAATTGTGATCCATCCCTTATGCATCAGTATCCTAATTTTATCAGTAACTTTTTCAATAAGCAATTTATCATATTGTAGTATGCCAGTGGTGGGTTTCAAATTTTTTACTACCAGTTCTGTGGGCGTGGCTTATTTTGGGGTGTGTATGGTGTGGCTAGGCAGTCATGTGACCAGATGGGAGTGGCTTAATGGACACGTGACTGGATGGGAGTAGTTTGCCAGTCATGTGACTGGGTGGGAATGGCTTAGCGGTCATGTGACTGGATGGGCAAGGCCAATTTAGCTTTCCATTTTGCCATTTAGCAGCCCATTAAACAATACACAGGGAATTTCTCCTCTGTGTTAAGAGGCACTAAAATAACCAAGATGATATAAGGTCTCCTGCTGGAGCAGGGAGTGGACCAGATGACCTCTGAGGTCCATTCCAGCCCTGGATTGCTGTGCTGTTTCAAAGCATTCTCTGAAGCTGCGTCTAGTGCCAGGTTGGGGTGCTTCTTTCCTCTCCTTTTTCTTCCTCCCTCCCTCCATATCTCTCACCTTCCCTTCTCTCCCCTTTCTCCTCCTTCCTTCCTTCCTGTGAAGAACCCCAGAAAGTCTTTAGTAGAAGAAAAGCCAGATGTTTTGAAACTGAGAAAATGCCCATTGATCATCTGGCATTCTTACAACGCCACTATTTATTAGCTTAGCCTGAGCAAGGATAGCTAGTTGCACTTTCAATAAGCTCTCAACTCAAGGCTCCATGCCAGAGGTCTTCAAACTTGGCAGCTTTAAGACTTGTGGACTTCAACTCCCAGAATTCTCCAGCCAGCAGGTCTTAATATTGCCATGTTTGCAGACCTCTGCTCCATGCACTTGGGGATCCCCAAATGGTGAGGATTTCTTTCTTTTTCCCGTTTTTGCTCCCAGGGGGCTACAGGGAGATTTGCTAGGCACCACTCTCCTTGCCGTATTTTGGGCTTAGCAGGCTCGTGGGGATCCTGGAAAGGGCAGGGAAGGTAAGATTGCAAGCCTGGTGGGGACAGGAAAGGGGCGTGCAGCAAGCTCCAGGGAGGGGGGGCTAGCAAGACTTACCTGTAGGCAGAAGGATGCAACTTAATTGGGGCTCAAGGCAGGTACCCTGTGGCAGCTTAGACAGGGAAGCTGCCAAGGAGGTGAAGTGAGGATGGGTGGGCGGGGTGAGCACCCAGGGAACCAGTTTGGGGGTGTGGCAGGCCTTTGTTGCTACCGGTTCCAGCGACCCAGGCCGCCAAGTTACTACCTATTCAGCTGAACCAGTAGGAACCCACCTCTGTAGCATGCCAATTGTTTAATGAAAGATTATCTAAAAATGTTCACTTTTGAATATTTATTAGTTTAGCAAACAGCGGTAAAAATACTACAAACTCCTTTGTTCTTTGAGTTAAACATGTGCGATTATCCAAACTCTGAAACACATTCTTTTTTTCAGTTAGTATTTTAACTTAATTGAATATTGTGTTCCACTAAGAGGCACTTGTCTTAAGTTTAGGGAAAAATATTCATTCTGATTATAAGTGCTCCAACATTTTGATGAATTATGAGCTGTTTGTGCTAGAGTTAAATGCCAGCAATCTACCATCTTCAGTGCATCTCTTCTATAGGATAGGAATCCACCTTATTTTCAAAGTTCATTTCTTGATTTGTTTAACTAAATCTGTATCCCAAGCTTTTTTTAAATCTACAAGGCAAGGGGGAGGGGGAATAGTTGTTACTTACTTCAAATTTTAATAATAAATTTATACATTTTTAAGATTGTTCTTTTGGGATAGGAGGAGTAATGAATGAGATGAACACTGGGACCCTGTATAAATTGCATAAAAGTGTGCATAGATTAAAACTGCTGGATTATAAACTTAGATTAAACATTTTTAATATCAGTTTTAATTAGACATAATTATTTTAAATATATAATTAATGAATATTTTATAGAATTAGATTACAACTGATATAATTATGTTTATTATTCTTTGCATTATGTAAAAGGAAAACACAATTCTATAGCCAGAGCACAGGAATGAAAAAAGTGATTTATTGTTTTTTACACATAAAGATCTTTATTAAAAAGTAAGGCTGATAGAGGAATTTTATTTTGATGAGAGTGACACATTACAGAAGTTGCACACAATGGTGGATCAACAAGTCAGTCACGTTTGGGTTATTCTTTTTAAAAATTAGAACCAATATTTATTTCCATAAACTTTATTTCCACTAATTACATTGTAAAGTGTCTTGTGTAATCATATTCTATTGTTGGAATGACAGCTTGTACAAATTTCAAAAAAATCAGAAGATACCTGAAATTTAATTAAGGAAAATAAACCTAGTATAGATCTAGTTTCACATTCTCTCCTTTGAAATGCAAGAGAATAATGCTAAAAAGACACTTTTCTTCTTCCAAAATCAAACACCAGTTTATCTCTCCTTATCTGGATCTTTCCTAGAATTCAGTCTGATATAATGGTTTAAAGACTAATACACTATGTAGCATGTCTTAGTCTGCAGATAACCCTACTTAACAATTAGTTTTTGTTACAGTCATTGCTACTACTGAAGGAAGGAATTTGCTGATCATCACAAATGTTCTTTTGAGTCTTCTATCCCATACCTTCCATTGTTTTTGCTAATGCTTCTTTTTTTAAAAAAAAGCATGCATTAATGTTATTGTCAACAGATACAAGTGATTTTTCCCCTCATCATATAACTAAAAGTATGTGAAAAACAAATTCACTTCTTCTAAAGTTAACTCTACCTCCATTTACTTTTGAGTGAAACAATGCATATAAAACCTGAAAAAGGTACCGTATTTTCAGAGTATAAGACGCACAAAGGTTTTGAAGAGGCAACTTTAAAAAAAAGTAGGTAGATAGATAGAGGGAGAGAGAGAGAGAGAAATACAGTAGGTAGGTAGGTAGGGAGAGAGACAGTAGGTAGGTAGGGAGGTAGGGAAGTAGGTAGAGGGATAGTGAGAGAGAGAAAAGCAGTAGGTAGGTAGGGAGAAAGAGAGTGAGCAGGTAGGTAGGTAGGTAGATAGAGGGAGAGAGAGAGATACAGTAGGTAGGGAGGGAGAGAGAGTAGGTAGGTAGGTAGATTTTCCAGGTGTATTTATCCATGTGTTGGAGAAGGAAATCTGACAACCTGCAGCATCTAAGACTTGTTTCTGCTGGCATAACACATGATCAATGTAATTCTCATCAGTCACTCTAACTAAAGAGCTTTCTGAAAGGGGGGGAGTTTTTGCACTCTGCAAACCTCCCCAAAATGGCCCATTTTTTGCGAAAACGGGTCCGTTTTTTTTCAATTAAAAGGCATGAATAGCCTTGGGGGGGGGGCTTGCAGAATGCTCCTGGAGGGGTGGGGTGGGGGACAAAAAAGAGCAAAAAATGGACCATTTTTTTGTCAAAAAAACTGCATGCATAGCCTTATGGAGGCTTATAGAGTGCTACTGGGGGCTGGGGGAGCAAAAAACAGCCTCCCCAGCCCCCAGGATCTCTCTGAAAGCCTTCCTAACGCTATGCACAGCCATTTTGCTTAAAGGGGCAGGGCTTTGGGAGGCAAAAAAATGCTGTATTTGATGTATAAGACACACCCAGATTTCCAGCCTGTTTTTTGAGGAAAAAAGATGCGTCTGATACTCTGAAAAATACGGTAGTTGAAAAAGAGAAGATTTCAAGTCCTGCCTTAGCCATGAAAGCTGGCTGGGTGACCTTGGGCCAATCACTCCCACCCAGCCCAACTCAACTCACAAGATTGTAATGGGGAAAATAAGAGGAGAAAGATATGTTGGATATGTTCGCCACCTTGAGTTACTTGTAAAAATAATAAAAGTGGGATAGAAATAAATAAAAAGAAGAGACAGCAGTAGATAAATAGAAATGAAGTTTGATTGCAAAAAGGATACATATGAACACCAAGTTCACCCCCACCTTCTGCCACAGTTTCAATTATTTTCTTCATCACTTCTGCATGCCTGAGAAAGTGAAAGTGGGAGAAAGTGAAAATATGTTCCATTCACCTAATTTTTTAAAAGCATTATTTCAGTTATACCAATTCCATTGTTACTCTTTTCAGTGCCAATTGCACCAAACCTTCATCAGATTGCCATAGAAGATGAATAGGGGCTCAAACCATTTCATCTGCTATGTTAAAAAATTAATATGGTATGTCTTAATTGTGATAGGGGCACTGTGGCTCAGTGCCTAAGACACTGAGCTTGTCAATCAGAAAGGTCCGCAGTTCAGCGATTTGAATCCCCAGTGCTGCATAAAGGAGTGAACTCATATTACTTGTCCCAGCTTCTGCCAACCTAACCAGTTCGAAAAAATGCAAGTAGAAAAATGGGAATCCTCTTTGGTGGGAAGGTAAGTGTTCCATGTACCTTTGGCATTTAATCATGCCGGCCACATAACCACGAAAATGTCTTTGGACAGTGTTGCCTCTTCGGCTTTGAAACGGAGATGAGCACTGCCCCCTAGAGTCGGGAACGACTAGCACATATGTGCGAGGGGAACCTTTATCTTTAATTGTGATACTTCATACACAAATAAACATCTTCAGTGTGCATAATGGAGAGAGGAGTTATTATTTAAGAACTGGTTTTTAATTTCAAGATGTGGTGTCTGATGTTGCTCCCCTCCCTGCCCTTTTACTTTCCCTACTATATTTTTTAGACTATAAGGCTGAACAAAGCAATCGCCTCTTTAAAAATCGTTTCCTCAAGCTGTTTCTCAGAAAACCCTGTCATGTATTTCTTGAAACAGGAAACACAGAGGTCAGCTAAACAGAAACAACAAAACTAATATAACCAGATTGACGTGCTGCAATCAATAATATTAATGACAACAGTGAAGCTGAAAACTTACACAACTCTACTCTGCACTTCAATGAACCCAGGGTTTTCCTGAATTAATGAAAAAAATCTAAAGGAATTATACAGCAAGGATTCAAACTGCTGCAATTTCAAAATACAAGCTTTGATTTCAAATCCTGCAGATTGCTCCATTTCACTGATGATCGAAGAATTGACAGGAAGCATTCTACAGAAACGATTGCCACACTTTTTAGACTAATACTCTGAAGCAAAAGGAGCAAAGGATTTGTACAAAATGTAGACAAAGGCAATACTGAGCAAGCTTTTTATACTTTCTTTCTGGTGTTACTGCTAATTTCCCTCAGCTTCTTTTTTGCTATATTGACTTCAACATGTCTATGATATTTTCGCATGGTCTTTGCTTCTATTTCTACGAAATCTTGGGCAGTAGTTGCCTATAAGTCTATCCTTAAAAAAAAAAAAACCAGTACAGATCTCCTTGACAGCAAAACAAAAAAAGCCATGACAAAACAGAATAAAGCATATTTATCTAGCATTAGTTCTAAATGGCAAAGGTGCTGAGACAAATTCCAAATTAGAAGAGCAATAATATCATTTTGCATATCCAAATGTATTGCTTGTTTTTAATGAATTCTACTTTGCTTTTGGTTTGTTTCTAAAATGAAAAAGCAAGAAAGCTTTCTTTTATTTTTATTCCATTTTATTCCTTATTTTTAAAATACAAATATCAAAATTGGACCTATTTTGCAATACTTAAGTTTGCAATTTTATACAGACACAAGCTATTTTTCATTTCTTTCTCCTCTTGAGAATGCACTGACTCATCGCTATACACTGATCCTATATAACCGGTAGAGAGCTATTTAGCACAGTTAACTGTCATATAAAATCTGGAGAATCTCAGGTTTAAAACAAGCTGTTTGCATGGTTATTTTCCATCACAATAGAGTCCAGATTTTTCTTCATAAATTATTGTGGTCATTAAGCAAGCCACTACTTACCTAATTCAATTTTATAACCATTTTTACAAGTCACAAAGCGAGTCACTGCAGTCAAGTGAATCACATGGTGAGTAAGCAAATCATACGGTCTTTAAGTAAATCTGTTCCCCTGAATGGACATTTTTTCCTGGAAACTAGCAAAAAAAAAACCAACACAAAGCTACGGAATATTGTAATAATTGTAGTCTGGTTGACAGGCACCTGGAAGTGTGATTATATGACCACTGAGTGTGTTTGTGTGTCACATCATAACTTTGAGGACAGGTGCTAAGTAATTTTTTGGGTGTGTGGGTGTGTGAGGAGGTGTTTCAACTTTGAATAGTTGTTAAGCGACTGATAATTATGTGTGGACTATCTATAAAGATGACAAACAGCTTCTGTTGCAAAAAGATAATCAAACAGAGAAAAGACGCCAGCCTAGAAAATGAGTGTATCTTTCTTTATGTTAACTATTTATTTAAAAGCAAAGATTAAAAAAAAATACCTGCATGGATGAACTGAACACATTGGAGGTGGAGGAAGATGGGGGTGATTTTCAATTGTCACAGTCTTTTTGACATGATCTTGACTAATATCTTCATACATACTGTCTACATTTAAAGGCTGCCGTTGCTAAAAAGAAAAGGACATAGCTCAGATTCCTCTTTAAACTTACACAGAAACATAAAACTAGTAAAACTGAATAATTGTAAGAATCTCTGGAACCTATTTAATTTTCTCATGTTCACTTTGCCCTTTTCTGTGATTCAACATAATTATGTATTGAATGTAATTTATGAATGTTGGAAAAATTAGGTTTTCTTGATGCAGCATTTTGGTTAGATTTAGAGATATGTAAAACATTTCAATTCAAACCACATCAAGCATCACAGCTCATGACATTTTTTCCTAACCCTGAAGAAGTGTTTTCAATTGGAAAGTGTGGTTTGCATCCATCTACAAACATGCAGCAGCAGTAGTTTGCAATGTTTCTCATTCAAGACGGTTTGCAATCTTTTGCATACTTTTCTGAGCATAGATTTTTTTAAAATTAAAATACACTTTGCTTTTTAAATAAAAAATTAGGGATGTGCAAATGTTGCTGATTCAGGAACAGACTGTTCCAGAAGAACTCTAGAATGTTCCATGCTGCCATTCCAGGTTTGATGTGATAATTCCTAGATCTAGATGCTCCAGATTGGAAGCAATATAGAATGAAACACATTTATTCTGGAGCTGGACTTCTCATATCTCTCCTTCATTTACTTATTGGTTTGAGGGATTCAGTTTTGGAATCTGCCAAGTTATCTCATGGAAAGCACAGCTCAGAAAGGGAACATTTCAAGTTCATGACAACAAGAAGGGGAGTAATGAATGTCTATAAATAGAGCTTATTACTAGCTTTTTGAAAGCTATTTAGTGATATGGAATTTTTTCAAGCTGCAAACTTTAAGACACTTTCACAAATCAATAGTGTTGGCTTGCGAAACGTTATGTGCTATCTTCAGAATCAATATAAAAAGAGCCTAAATGGTAATGTAAGAAACAAAAAATCTTGTAATGTAACAGGCTAACAATATCTTGGCTGAAATATGTATTTTTAGGACCCCACCAGGTCAAGATATTCAAGTCTCTGCTTCATCCATTGCAGAAGATACACAAGTCCTTGCATATCAACTTTCCCAACCTCTCACTCATATGAATGAGCTATATGGGAACATTGTGCTTAGTACAACTGTAGCTTCCAATACCATATATCAGTAGATAAATGTAACACTGAGCATAGTTATTATTCCAGTAATGTATTTGAAGTAATATGCTGGGGAATATATGCATAAGACTCTTTTATAGAGGCTATTCTGAAAAAAGGGGGAAAAGTTTTATTTCCAGGTAATAAGTATCAAGAAGAAAAGAATACTACTATTTCCCCATATTTGGATATTGATAATCCTTGGTCTTTTACCCAAGAGCTATTATTATACAGGTAGTGCTCCACATGCCACCATAATGGAGGCTATTCATTACAGTCATATGTTGTAAGTTGTAAAATGAGTCAATCACATGGCCATATGGGTTTTACTTTTTTATGGCTGTCATTAAGATAATGCTGTGGTTAAGCAAATGCTATGGTCATTAAGTAAATCAATGGTTCACTGTGGGTGCGGTTTATGCCAAAAGCCAGAAGTGCTGGTTTTCAGCAAAACCAGATTAAAACATGATCATATGACCAGAGGATATTGCAAATGCAAACGTAAATGCAGTCTTGTTGCTGAATGCCTGAAGTTTGGTCATGAATTCACAAAGGAGGCCTGACTGTTGGAAATTCAAATTCAGGTCATTAGCTCCCTTTTTCAGGTAGGTTGTAAATTGAGGACTATCTGTAACCAATTGTGAATGTATTTTATTACTGGATATCTGCATTTCCAAATAAGGAGGAAAATTACCTCGTCGTAGCCAAATAACCAAAGCCTGGGTGTTTGATAGTATTTGTCATATGTAATATAAAGGTCGTAAGTCCTAGTTTGTAGAATAGCTTCTTCTCCACCTCCAACATCAGTTTTAGTCTTGGCAGCTTCCACTATTTTTCTTGTGTCTAATGTTGCCTGTTGAAGATTTTAAAAAAACCAATGATTCGAGTTCAGTGTTTACTGCTGTCAAATGGTACTACTGAAATATTATGTCATTTTTATTTAACCTTATGTCACTTTAAAGAATATTCTGTTGAACTCCAAAGAAGCATTATTAATTAAACAGATCACACTTACATCATCTGTTTCCAACAGTCCACTCTCCTCATATTCTGAAAGGACAATATAAAAAAATCACATCAATATTTTTGTTAACTTATCCCAGGATAGGGAGCAATGTTTAAAAACAAATCCCTTGGAGTTAAACAAATATCCCTATGTCTATATGTATGATATATAACGCATATCAATAACTTATTGTAATCTGTTTCCTCCCAGATTACACTGGGACATTCTTGGTCAGAAAGCAGGAAAAAACCAGAAAAGATCCAGAGAGAAAAAGACACAATCACAACAATGTCTGAGACCACAGGTGAGAAAGGCAGGGAACTGAGGACTTGTACATTGCTTCTAATGAGAGTTTCAGAACAAAATAAATTTGATTTGATTACTCCCATAAAAAAAGCAGCACATTGTTCCACATTGTACAGACAGACATGCATTAATGTCAGGCTATTTATGTATCTTCATTCATTTAATGATTGCAATCCTTTAATGGAATATCCTTATGTGCCAACACCTTTCTCTTGTCTAGAATACATTTGTCATCTAATTGAGGTGTCTCATTGAGGAGTATGTCATCAACTTGTTTACTTCCAGATTGTTTAAGTTCTCTCTCTTCCCCACTTTTCTGGCTTGCATATTTAAAAATACGACATGTTTCTTAAAAAGGAAGTGATGAGAAAAATGGATTAAAACATGCCCCATTATAGAATATTGAAAGAAAGCAAAACAAAGTTTGGTTTTCATTTGTTTAATATGATGCAATATGTCCGCCTTCAAATATCATATTAAATGTACCTTCCATATCAGCTGCTTCTCCATCATCATCATCATCATCTTCACAAGAAGCTAAGCGTTCTGATAACTTTGTATTGTCCTTAAAGAGCATAAAGGGGAAAAAAGCACTTTCAATGATCAACAGACTCCCAGGCCAGAATGTCTATATGGTGAATTCAAGTTATGCTACCTATGAAAAAACTCAACCCTGATAAAGTTAAACTTAATGTGAATTTTTAAAATCATAAGCTATAATATACTTCTTAAGTGGATACCATAAAGGTGTTTTCAGACACAACCTGGAATTAAATCTATGAATAGATATGGGAGATAAATAGTTGACATATCAGTTCCTATTGGAAAATCATCAAGGGGAATCGAATCTAAAATCAAATTAAGAGAACTATTCATAACAGAAGGATATGGTTGTCAATGATTTGCCTATGTAGTTATCTCAGATTTAAAATGGATGAAAAGTCTTACAGTATGGAGCAAAGTAAGTTAGAATTTTAAATACAATTGTGTACTGATGATGAACATATAATTAGTAAAATGTATAAACGTTTGTTGAGATTTAAAACAGAAGCTGGAGAACATATGATAAATTGAGATAAGAATTTTGGTTATAATATGTTTAGGAATCAATAGGAAAATATGTTGTTAAAAGAGCTGAAATTTACATTGTATTACTATGTTTCCCTGAAAATACGACAGGGTCTTATTTATTTTTTTACCTACAAAATACGGGGGGAGAGTTTATTGTTTTGGGGTTGCCGGGTGGCTGCTCTCTTGCAAGCGGACTCCCAAAGAGTCGGGTACAGCATCATGGGCGAATGGCTGTGTTGCACTGTCGCAGCAGCACAACACAACAGTCATGAAGCGACCATGCTCACGAGCAGCCACCCGGCAAACCCCCTTTGCAGCTGGACACAGCGCCATTCACTGACCTAGGGGTATCGCCAAGCTACATGAGCGCCTGTACGCCGCTGCAACTTGGCACCTTCCAAATCCAGTGAATGGTGCTCTGCACGGCTGGAAAGGGGGATTGCGTGAGCGGCTGTTCCGCTCCCACACTCACCCGCCTCCCAGCCTCAGGATGCATGGCCCAGTTCTCATTATGGAGCCAGGGCACTTCCGCCGCTGCCGCCATCCCAACCTGGCCTTTTCCGCAGCTTCCAACCAGAATCTTTTCGCAGTAACTCCTCTGGGCACACGCTCTATGGTTGTGGGCCAGCTGCCTGCAAAGCGTACAACTATAGGCTCCATAATGAGAGCTCGGCCATGCATTGTGAGGCTGGGAGCTGTGTGAGCAAAAGCGGAACAGCCGCTCGCGCAACCCCCCTCTCCAGCCGTGCAGAGCACCATTCACTGGCATTTGGAAGGCGCCAAGCTGCGGTGAACAGGCGCTCACGCGGCTTGGCGATACCCCTAGGTCAGTGAATGGCGCTGTGCCAGGCTGCAAAGGGGGTTTCCCGGGTGGCTGCTCGTGAGTGTGGTCGCTTCATGGCTGTTGTGTTGCACTGCTGCAACAGGGCAACACAGCCATTCACTCATGAGGCTGTGCCTGGCTCTTTGTGAGCCTGCTTGCAAGAGAACAACTGCCCGGCAACCCCCCTCTCCAGCTGGGCGCAGTGCTGCTCACCAATCTAGCGGTATCCTGAAGGCGCCAAGCAACGCGATCACCTTTGCCTCCCCCAGATTCCCGCAGGTTGGCACCATTGGGAGACTGCTAGGTTGGTGAATGGTGCTCTGCCTGGCCGGAGGTGGGGAGTTGTCCAGGGGGCTTATATGCAGGGGGTGGGCTTATATTTTTGCCCACCAGAAAAATTTGGCATGGCTGTATTATAAGGACATGTCGTATTTTCGGGGAAACACAGTATGATCTCAGATAATTTTTATAAAACAATGCATTGATGGTACATACTACTGGAGACATTGTCTAGAATATATAGAGGCTTCAAATATATGTTGGAAATGTGAACAACATGAAGATACATTTTATTATGTTTGGTGGACAAAAAAGCTAAAATGAATTGGATCTATACTTTGAAACAAAGGGTTTTAAATATCAATATTCAATTAAAACTAGAACTTTTCATTTTAGGATTAATAGAAGAAAAGTATGGAATATTATTTCAGTGCAATAGTAGTGAGATTGCAGTATGCAGAAATAGAAAGATATGACACTACCCAATTTGGAGCAATAGTTGGTAAATTGAGAGATTTGGCTGAAATGGATAAATTGACTTCTTTGATTATAGAAAATTTGATTATAGAAGAGATATTGTCTACATTTATTACTGACTCATGCATAAAAATAAAAAAAGGAAACTTGTGGCATGATTTTGATGATTAGACAGGATAGATTATAGAAAGAAGAGAATATGATGTAATCTTAGAGAGAGAGGTCAAAATATATTTGTACTTTTAATTGCTATGAAGAACATTGGAAGCTACTTCTTTATACTTTTTTTCTTTTCTAACCTTTTCTTATCATATTTTTTGCTTTTTCTTTCATTTTCTTTAAAAGTGTTAATTATCCACATATTGTATATGTATGTACAGAAGAGAGAGTACAATGCTGAAATAAATTTACTCTAGTATCAAGAACAAGGGTAAAAATATGTTTTGTGTACTTATTGTATAACTATTAATCTGCAAAAATCATGAATTCAGTAACATATTTAAATAATGTTTGTATTAAAAATGCCTTTTTATGAAGAGGGGTTATTTCAGTAACTGTGCTATATGAAAATCTCTCTGAATCAGTTAAGTAAATCAGTTAATACCTTATTTTCCACTGTGATCTCCTTAATGGCTTCTGTTACTCCATTAATACCTGTTGGAAATATTAATAGAGTCAGGAGTATGGATAAACCCAATGCTAATTTGTAATTCTGTAAATACTTATCACTTTACAAACCAACCCTTTTGATAGCAAACTTGACTCTGAATTTTCAAGGTTAACTAATAAACAGCATTTAAGAATTCAGTGAAGAATGCCAAAATGAAAATGCTTTCCATAATTGCACACTTATACACTTTGGAGCACTTTAAAGTTCATAACAGTCTTGATCACAATGTCAATGCAATATAAGCTCAATATAAAAGGAATGCATAAGAAAAAAAGCTAAATTACCTGCATTGTGAAATGTGTCCACCCATCCTCCATCTCCATCATCCTCTTCTATAATAGCTTCCAACTCATCTGAATACTCCATCTGTTTACATCGCTTGTAGCATGGCACTGCATAAAAAGTATCTTGTGTTCATTCATAGAATAATAGGAAATAAACTTCTGCAACATTTTAGGATTGTGCTGTAAGTGCATCTGTGATTGATAAATGTATTTCATGTAGGTTAATACAGGCAGTTCCTGGGTTACAATCCTAATTGGACTGGAATTTCTATCACTAAGTGAAATGATTATCAAACATCATGTGACCATGCCACTTAACAGCAGCAGTGGACCATCTTCTGAAAAGGCTGTCCCTGAATAATGGAGTCTTAGATAGCTATCATCAGGTTTCCAATATTCCCTTGTTAGGCTGTTTGTTGAGACAGGGGTGGCAAACAAACTTCCTAGATGAAACGGATTACTGTACATGGAACGTCTTCATATGTGGTCAGTCAAGGTTATGAAGAGTAAAAAAAAGCTATTTAATTGAATATTCTGCCTTGAGAGCAATAGCATACCTCCATTTCAGTGGTGGGCTCCTAACCGGTTTACTACTGGTTCGCTGGGACAGCGTTTTGTGTGCATGCTGTGTGTTGCTGCGCATGTGCAGAAACATGCCGGCAACGGCAGAAGGGATTGGGGAACCGGTTGGGGGGCAGATGCGGGTCACTGCTGGTTCCAGCGACCCAGGCCATCATACCATTACGGTTCGGCCAAACTTTTCCGAATAGGTAGGAACCCACTACTGCTCCATTTCTTCTAATCCAGCCAAATAAACCAAAAGCAAAGTATTCTGTAATGATGTTCAAAATATACTAATACTGTGCTACCCAGAATTATGCAATTACAATAAATATTTGATGAGTAACCAGGATATAAAAGCACAAACCCAGACATACCATTTTTAGTAAGCAAAAACTGCTTATCTGTTGGGAGGTAAGCCTTGACTTTTAATTCTTCTCCGATAGCCCTTAAAATGTAAACAAAAACAATAATAAAAGCAACAAAACAGCAAATTATTTCTTGTTCAGAACCATTAAGTTTCTGCTGAAGTTGATAGAAACACAGTGCAAACAGTTTTAAAAATAGTTTGCTATTTGCCTTGGGAGATGAAAGTGACGATAACTCTAGAGTCTAACTGACCACTGCAGTTTAATAGTTGTGAATCTCAGTCTGAATCTCTACATTACACCAATATTTTCAAAATGTTACTAAATGACAACTAAATCTGGAGTATGTATGAAAGGAAACTAAAGCATTATGAATTTGGAGTCAGAACAGTTGTAATGTTGCCTTTTTGTCTTATCATTTTTATAATCCTAAGTAACATAAAGCTATAAAAACATGATAACCACAGTGGTAAGGAATCAAAAGCCAAATTTAATTCTACCAAAGGAGGAAATATATTAGAATTCAGATGATTCCCCCTCTCTGTTAACTCACAACTTACTATAAGAAATATATGCAACTTCATATAGTGAACATGAGTAAATGCTCTTAAGAAGCATATTCTGCAGAATTTTACCTACCATTGCCAAGTAGGACAGTGGTGAACTAAATGATCTCCAGCTGCTATGAACTGCCAAAACAAAACAGCAAATGTATATATATATTTATATACACTAGTTTTATTAACCTTATTATGATGAATTGTACTTATGCAGACTAAATGTCAAATGACACCCACTTCATTCATTTGTTCAGTTCACAAGCAACAGCTCTTACAGCAATTCCTGAAGATGAACAAATAAAAACAGTTTGTCTGGTTTATGTTAATAAATTATAAAATTATCTACCCAATTTACATACATATACATTTCTTCATAACATGGTTATATCCCAGTTTTCTTTAAAGCTCTGAGACATAATTATAATAAATAATGATATATTATTAATATAATAATTAATGGAACTATTAAAGCATTAATAAGATCATTGAAATATATTAAAGTTAAAAGATCTAGGAAAATTATAAAGATCTCTGTCTGGGCCCTAAGAAACAAAAGATAAAAGGTAAGCTACCTGATGAGCCCTCTGGAAGCTGTTGTACCTGAGATAAGAATAAGTCTGGTAGATCTTAATTCAATTGGCCTCTACATTCTTAAGAGCCAGTATTTGTTTGAAAAAATGATCCTTCAGATCAGAAATGGGCCACCAACTGTCCATATCCAACATCTATTTCAATGTGTTCCTTATTTGGACAGCCCTTATTTAACCTTCATACAGATAGTCATAAAAAGTTATAAAATATATTTTACATCTAAATTGTGTAAGATTGTGTTGCTCATGTAATAATTCTAATTGTTAGGCAGATTTAGATCTTATGTTTCATGAAATAATGATAACCAGTATTGTGAAAATAAAACTACACTTTAGTGATTTCCTCTTCTGATTTCAAGCACACATTTGGGGCTGTGAGAACTAATTTGCGACATGAGATTTAATTATTTGTCCTCAAATCTACTTCCTCAGCAGTTAGTTTCCTTAACAAACAAGTTTCCCTTTTTTTAACTGCAGTGGGAAGGAAGAAATATTTTATTTAGTCTTCTTTTCCAAGTGGGCCATACATTTTTCAGTGTAAAAAGCTGCACAGTAATTAATGTTTAATAAATCTATTGAAACACATCTGAAAATTCTTACAAGTACTTAAATATATTTTGGCCTGATATCATAAAGCTTCCAAACAGGTTTTTGTCTCTTTCCTTTCATACAAGTTGTCTAGTAATTCCAGATAGCTGGTAGCATTATTTTAAGAAACAGTCCTTAAGCTTTTCAGCAATGTAATCCCGAAGGAAGTATCAGTATATAGAAATAAAATCATCTTCAGATAAACCTCAACAATTGGTTATTTCATTTTATAAAATTGCAAAGAGCCGAGGTGGCGCAGTGGTTAGGGTGCAGTACTGCAGGCCACTTCAGCTGACTGTTATCTGCAGTTCAGCGGTTCTAATCTCACCGGCTCAAGGTTGACTCAGCCTTCCATCCTTCCGAGGTGGGTGAAATGAGGACCCAGACTGTGGGGGCGATATGCTGACTCTATAAACCGCTTAGAGAGGGCTGAAAGCCCTATGAAGCGGTATATAAGTCTAACTGCTATTGCTATTGCAATTATAGCAATAGAAAAATAATTGGCAGCTGCTTTTTCCAATATGGCTTTCCAATTTGTTTAGCCTACTGTCTTAAAACTTTCTAGAAGTATCTACATAGGTTACATTGTCGGCCTACATAAACCACAAGATGTTAACTTCTTATGAATACTACTAAATGATGTAAAATATAAGCAATTCCAAGTATGTTCAATGGGATGTTGTTCCAGCAACAGGCCTACATCTACAACATTAGCTGTAAACCTTAAATTTTAGTAACATGCCATGATTCTAGGCAGCTTTAATAGGAAATAGCGAAACCTGCCATAGGAATTTCATTTTATTGTTTTTCAAGATTTACTTCAACAAATAAGTAAATGATTATATACATACCTCCTCAGGAGTGATAACTCCAGTTTCTTTAAACTTTGATTCCTGAAGAAAAAAAGATGTCTGTAAACATTTAAAATCAAAGACTTTAAGATAATGAAAAGAAAATGATAAGGCTTTTAACCTGTACTCATTCTATCTGGCCAAATATTTCCTTAGTTTAACTTTGTAACAGTCTATATCAGTGGTAGTCAACCTGGTCCCTACCACCCACTAGTGGGTGTTCCAGCTTTCATGGTGGGCGGTAGGGGTTTTCTATAACTCTGCTTTATAAATTTTATAAAGTAAAGTTACTTCCCTACTTTATAAATCACCATTAATATGGAACCGGTGGGCGGTTAGAAAATTTTACTAACAGAGGTACAAAAGTGGGCGGTAGGTATAAATAGGTTGACTACCCCTGGTCTATACTTTGAAACTTTTCCCAATAGCCCTTGTCTACAAAAGAATATATAGAACAAGAGGTTATTCACGCATACTTGAACCACAGAAATCAATTAGTTTTTTTGTCTAAGAACCCAGTAATCACTGTTTTTACTGCTCATATAACAACTTTTATATTAATGAAACATAGATATGACAATGTAAGTTTTTTCACAATGAGGGGAAACTACTTTTACATAAAAATAAAACACTTTACAGGCTTTACTACTGTTTATACTAATTATCCATATTTCTTGAAATTTTGGCTCAGAAGGAGATTAGACATTTTATAAAGTGTCAGAATCACCATACTTGAACTTTCAAGGCAAAAATATCTGCTCTCTTGTATTGCCACATAATGAATTTCTGAAAATGCACATTGCCAAGAAAGTGGCATTTGATTTTAATAACAAGGCAGACAGATAAGGAAAAATAAAATACAACTAACATTTAGAAATGTCTTTTTAAAGAGCCCTGTTGGAAAGCATTTTAATTTTCTTTAATAGTCTATTATCCAAAAGAACTATTTCACATTATTCAAATAATAGTATGGTAGAAGATTCTAGAGATATATTTGATAAGAGAAGAAAAATCTGTGGATAACCATTTGTTGCTGAACCACAACTTTTAACATTTCTCACCATTGGCCACCTAGGCCAGGAGAGCATTAGCTTTAATTTATTATTTTTAATTCATTAACATCTGGAGGGCACCAAATCCCCAATCATGTTTTAGGGCAGTGGTTCTCAACCTTCCCAATGCTGTGACCCTTTAATACAGTTCCACATGTTGTAGTGACCCCCCAACCATAAAATTGGTGTCTCGGTTCCTAAGACCATCGAAAATATGTGTTTTACAATGGTCTTAGGCGACCCCTGTGAAACGGTCATTCGACCCCCCAAAGGGGTGCCGACCCACAGGTTGAGAACCACTGTTTTAGGGCAACTGATTAAAAGGAAGTACTTGAGGAATTATAATAAAGTTTGTGAGAAAGTTAAATAAGGGTAAATTTTTGGCTTAAATGTTTCAAATTTATTCAATTTGTCCCGAGGCAACCAAAAGAATAACAGCAGTTAGCAACAATATACAGCAGTACAATAAAACTTTCACAGTAAAAGTTAAGATCAATGTTAAAAATATAATTCAGGGACGTTCACTATACAATTATGTTATCTCAATCATTTTAGCCCTCTCCACTGAAACAATTCCATTTTTAACTCTTTCAGAATATCAGGAATGACACCTGATATCCAGCAAGAAACTGTTCCATAGTGTGAGTGTAGGCACCAAACTAAAGATAGACTGCTTTTCACACTAAGTATGTGTGTGTGTGTGTGCGCATGCACGCATGTGCATTAAAGATTTCTCCCAAGGCACAAATGCCAGGCATGTTAATTTTGGCTGGAAATGTTTTTACCTTTAAGTTCCACCTTACATAGTTTTTTCCTGTATCTTTA
This sequence comes from Thamnophis sirtalis, assembly GCF_051295495.1. Taxonomy (NCBI): domain Eukaryota; kingdom Metazoa; phylum Chordata; class Lepidosauria; order Squamata; family Natricidae; genus Thamnophis; species Thamnophis sirtalis. Next base: position 30,726,885 of record NW_028261388.1, on the reverse strand, counting down.
TTGTTAAAATATTAAAACATTGTACTTTGCTACCTTAATAAGCCTTTTTATACCTCCACTTATCTACCCACTGTACAAGAATCAAAACATTTTTAATGTAAAGGATCTGTGAATTATTAATATATTCAAAATAATTGTATTTATTCCGTTGCAATTTTGGCCCATGTTTAAAGAAACGTAAGATGAAAGTATAAATATCTTTATAAGGAGTGTGGCACAAGAATGAGTAGATAACATTGACGTGCTCATGCATTCATGTCATATGCTCACTCCAAAAATATACATCTTTGTTCACTATTGTATCTTGTGACAAAATCCTGTGATGCCAGCAATGCCTTTAGAGAATTTTGAACTAGAGAATGTTCAGATCCTTTGTTTTTCAACAGAAAATGCATATTTTAATTTTGCCTGGTAAGCCTATCAGACTCATTTTTACAGCCATTATTATTTTTTCTTTTTCCTAGATATAACTACTGCATTATCACTGATCTTTAGACACCGGTTCAGTTTCGAAAAAGTAGCAAGACCCTTGCCACTATTACAAAGGATAATTGAGCAAAATGGTCTCCCACCTCATTCCTTTCTGTGCGTGAGACAGAAAGAGTGAGAGAAACACTCAAGACATAAAGAACTAGTTCCTTTGGGCCACAGAATCCCAGGCTCTTGGGGGACTCCCAAGTCTAGTTAGGGGAACTCATATTCCTCCAAAGCAGCTAAATTAGAATTCCCAGATTTTTTAAATTTTATATTTTTTTCATTTGCCTGAAATTCTGCAAACTGTCCTCCATCAACAGCTGAAGACCACAGATTCACCCCCAAGAATTCAAAAAATTTGAGAGCCCTCCCCACTGACAGAAGAAACATCTTTCCAAATCCTAGCATTCTTCAGAGCCACACATTATTATAACAGAATAACAAAGTTTGAAGGGACCTTGAAGGTCTGCTAGTCCAACCCTCTGTACAAGCAGGATATCCTATACCAGGTGTTCAAACTTGGGCAACTTTAAGACTTGTGGACTTCAACTCCCAGCTGGCTGGAGAATTCTGGGAGTTGAAGTCCACAAGTCTTAAAATTGCTAAGTTTGGGGACCACCGCCCTATACCATTCCAGACAAGTGGAGACGGGGAACTATAGAAATTTAATAGAAATTAAAGTTAACTTTGTCTAACTTTATACGCCAGCAGTTCCTTGAGGTTCTGAACAAGATCTGCAGCTAGTCCTCGACTTATGACCACATTTGAGCTCAAAATTTATGTTGCTAAGTGACAATACGATCAAGACAAAAAGTTTGGGAACAGGGAACTGAATCTTCCTTTCCCCTCCTCCCTTGTATAACCTTACACAGGCTTCAAGACTACTGCTTGTCTAAGTCTATCGGACTCCCAATTCCCACAATCGGCCCAGTCAAGGATTATGGGCTCATTAGTCCAAGTGGAAGAGGGCTATCAAGTAATAGATGTGTCACTGCCTGAGGCTCCTCCCCTCCCCATTTTGTTTCTCGATAGGCGGGGCCTCACCTTTAACACAGGTGTGAGGTATTCGGCCACCTCCAGCGCCTTTCCCTTCACCGTGTTGATGACGTTCTGCATGGTACCTTGTTTCGAAAGGGGGACAGAGAGGGGAAAGTGTCTGTCACCAACAGCCGACCCGCAAATTCAGCTGCGCCGTCGCTCTTCCCTCCTTTAGCCTTTCCTTCCGGGAGCTGAGAGCCAACAAGCGCTCCCCCCCACCGGCCCACTACCTTCAATGGGGTGGGGGGGAAGCAGGGAATCACGTGAATTCTCTTGACATGTGACCTGCTAGATATCCTCCCCGCCCTTTTTTTTCCGCCCGGCGGCAGCCTCAGAAACTGCGCCTGCGTGGGAATACAGACCTGAGTTTGTGGCTGAATCGCGTCACCCATAGATCTACGTCATTTGTACTTTGTTTATTTGGCTTGTGCGTCACAAGTCTCCAGGGTGGTATATCTACATTGACCCATGTGACCCACTTGCAGAGCTGTAAGGTACTGCTTAAATGGGTATCAGAGCAGCGCTCGACGGTACTCCTTGTCAGTTTTCGAAAGTCTTTCGGGTTTATAGGTTTCTTAGCTCTATGGATGCCGTTTCACTCGAGTCACTGCGCATGCTTTTCCACCGGGTGCATCATGGGAGAAAGGAGGCGGCTGGGAAGTGCCGGCTCGCCTTCTCAACTCTGCGCGTGCGTGCCTGAGCGGCAGGTAGACTAAGGCAAGGGGGCGATGCCCGCAGAGGATTCGCACCTGTCAGGTAACCAAATCTTTGGCTAAGGGTTTAGGGCGGATGGGATGGAGCGCTGCTCCTATGTGGCACAATTTTTTAAAGCCTGCTCTTTTGGAGGGAATTGCAGCTCCATCAAGAAGGGAAATGGGAGCTTCATCGTTTGATTCTCGCTCAGTTGTATGGGCTCCAGAGTCCTAAGCCAGAAAAAAGACGGGCTTTTTGGCAAACCATTGCATGTGCCAGGCTCGTGGTGGCTTCCAGTTGTGTCGGATTTCAGCCTCTATTACTTCCAGCTGGGGTAGACAGCTGTGCATCTGGAAGGCAAAGAATTGGTGCAGGGTGTTTTACAGTGGCTGAGGTTTGGTTCACACATGTTAAACCATCCTTTGATTAACTATCATTTGTTGTTTTGTCGATTAACTTACATTTCACTTGGTTTTCGCTGTGCGTAGGCTAAGATGTGAGCTGTGTAGCTAACTGTCTATTGAATAAACCCAATGTATCCAACAACCCACTGTTATAAATGGTCTTAGGTGTGATGGCTTGGCATCTCAATTGGCTAAATATAGCATTTAATTCACAACTATATTTGCAAAGTGCTTTGGTACAACAAGGATATTTCATGCCTCTTCACTACCATCTTCATATTGGATCTTAAACCATTGGCTGCTTCTTTTAGACCAGTGGTTCCCAACCTTTTTTTGGCCATGTCCCACCTAGGCATCTTTAAAATCCTAATGCCCACCCTAGGACATATAATTCTTACTTTACTCAAAAAGTGAACTCTACTCACAAGGAGGAAACATTAAAGACCATTAATTTGGTTTAAATAATGTTCAAATTGCCCCCATTAAAAATCAAACTGTCACCCTGTGGGACATGGACCCCACATTGGAAACCACTATTTGAGACAGTCTCAAGGAATTTATACCTTGAATGTAAATTGACACTGAGCATAAATTATTATGTACTACCGGTATTAATTATAAAAATTTATTGAAATTATAGGACAATATATTCTAGGTACACATTTAAAATAAGTCTAACCTGTTGCCTTTTGAATTTTAGAGATAGTGCAGAAGTAATTATATTGAAACCCTTGTGTTAAAGAAGAAATTAATACTTTATTTCAGGTAATTTTTAAGAGTTGCTATAAAGATGTTGAGAGATTGCCTTTTGAGGTTGACCTCCCTTCATTATATGCTTGGCAACACATACAAAGGAAACGTGTATTAACTGAACAGTATGTCTTGCACTTCTATCCTGTGCTAAAGGGAAGCTGGGGGGGGGTGTTGCATTTAAAATAACTTGTAGAATAAAAAAAGGCATGCATATTGTCCTCACCAAAGTCACACAAGCTAATACTACTTTTTTATGAGGTGGTAATAACAGAATCTCACAAGTCTGAATGCACTTCTCCCCCCACCCCTCTGCCCCTTTATCTTTGTGAGAACTAAAGAGGATTTTGTGGAAAATGCTTACTCAGATTACAGATCTGGGCTGGACTTCAGTTTCTTTTATCTTACCATTGTCTTGGTTACAGTTATTCATTCTGCCTATTGCATAGATAAACTCTTCCCTAAAAGCAAAACAAGACCTGTTATTGTCATTCAAGATATTTAAGATATAAATAAGATTTTCCAGCTCTATCTCAAAATCCTGGTAGAAAAGTTAGCTTCTCCAAACAATGAATAGTTCAGCAGTTGTATCATTTACTTTAGAATAAAACAAGCAAAGAGATATAACTGGAAAAAAATATGAGATTATTTTAGCATATTTAAATATGATGAATGGTGAAACCAATACTTAATTTCTTTATTAACTAATATTCCTACTCCACTATTGTAGAAGGTGATGCCTACAATTGATAATAAATTTCAGAAGAGTATTGTGATGTGTTCGATTACTTCAGTTGAAATGTGTTATTCAGTAAGGACTAAATATAAGATGTATCAAGATCAGGGAACATTTTTATTAATTTTATGATGTTAGTACTATATTTAAAGGGTTTACTAAAATAGTACTCAAGCATACCATAAATAACGGCTACTAAATTTATGCTTAATGCCTCAGAAAAACATGCATTGCAAAACTTACTTTTATGCAGTTTGTGAAGAATCAAGCACTAAACAGCTTTCTGAGTAGTCTAATAGCAATAAATGTCATTTTAAAGGACGTATCTGATATAGTGTTTTGCTTTGTGGTTCAAAGTGCACTGACAACACAGCAACAGCATGGATTCCAAACGTTGCAGTCAGTCTGCTCGATGGTCCAAGTCAGCAATTTATACACTGCTTCTAGGCGGTACCTTTGTTACATTGGGTTCAAGTCGTATCCTTTTGATGAAATACTCTGTCAATGAAGGTATGTTGGAATATGTATTTCTGTATAGATACCACCAGAATTTGTTGGCATGCTCTTTGCTGGACTATGACATGAAATTAAAATAATTAGGTTTTGTGGAGTATTGATTGCTTTTCATAACTGTTTTTCAATATGAGTTTGGTTCCCATAGCCATTTTAGTAAAGAATATATATTTCATATAGTCAGAAACTTTTTTATGACATCAAATACAGCACTGAAGCACTTTCTGTTAGTGATCTAGTCAAGTGAAAAAGCATACAATACTACACAATTAGGATCAGAACACTAATTTATAGTACAAAAAAGCCTCAACTTTGAATTTCACTCCCTGAAACCCCTTATTTACCATTCATTCAGAATAGAACTGGAAGGGACCCTGGAAGTCTTCTAATCCAACTCCTGCTCAAGCAGGAGACCCTCTACCATTTCAGACAGATGGCTGTCCAGTCTTTTCATAAAAACCTCCAGTAATGAAGCATCCACAACCTCTGAAGGCAAACTATTTCACTGGTTAATTGTCCTCACTGTTAGAATGTTTCTCCTAAGTATTCAAAATGTTAATACTAAAATATTTTAAAATACCAAATATTTTCCAAAAGAAGAAGATATATTTTAATTCTTTTTTTATGAAAAATTCTTACCTGGAAATAAAAGTGGAGATTTTTTTAAATACAACTTGTTGAATGTACATTTCTGCATTGGCTGCCTGTTGTAATGTTTTTACTTTATTTAAAGTTAATATATGCAATATTCATGTGAGTTCTCTAAATATTTTTCAGATAATAAGTATGATTATCTTCCTGCAACTGTGAATGTGTGCTCAGAATTAGTTAAGCTCGTACTTTGTTTGATAATGGCTCTCTGGGTAATCAGAAAAGGTAAGCTGCTAGAGCTAAATTATTATGATATTTAGGTTTGAAGGATAAATTATATGTAATTTCTAGGGCATCTATGGCATATGTGCCGGAGGTGGCACACAGTGCCCTCTCAGCTGGCACGTGCGCCTTCACCCCAGGTCAGATTTCCATGGCGTTTCTTTCGCGAGCTTCTATTTCCCTGCAAATGATGAAGCTCGTGAAAGAAAAATATATTTTCTTTGGAGAGGCTGGTAATCAATAAAAAATAAAGGAGAGGTAAAGTATATCATGAATTATCGCTGGAAAAATGAAATGAAAAATGGGAACATTAAGTTGGAGAAATTAAAAGGCATATTTTGAATATTGTATTATATTCTATTGTAACAGAATCACATTAATTAATTTACTTACAGAATATAAATCCTAAATTCTGCAGATGGTTGAGGAATTTGAGATACTAAATTAAATTAAAATTGTTGCTTAAAAATGTCCGATATAAGTATGTGAATATAATTTATTTAGTGCTTAATGTTTTTATTCATAGTTGTTGGTTTTTAAATTATTAAATTTAAAATGTTAAGATAATTAAACTATATTTAAATTATTGAGAAAAAATAATTTTAAAAATTAAAAAAAGGTTATCGGAATAGAGAGTGTTTAAAGCAGCCTTCCACTTTACCACACAAGATGATTTAACACCCAAATGAAACATAAATTGTGTTTAATTTACAAAGAAAAAAAATTATAGTGATGATTGGTCAAAATTTCAATTTGAATATCATTCAAAATCTTTCTAAGAAAGACTGGTAAAGTTTCATATTTGTGTTTAATAAGGAAGCTTCCAATTTTAAATTTATTAAGGAGTTTGTTATAGTGCTTTGTTCTTTTTAAAATCCACAATAATCATATGTGATGAGACAGTGTAGATATGTACTGATAATTAAATGCATTGAACTATTTTTCATCTTCCTTCTTTTTCTTTTTTAGGAGGATATTCCCATAGTGGATTTGGCTGCAGCTCTTGGAGGCAATTGTATAGCTATATAAAGTGGTCAATTCCAGCTTTTCTTTATTTTTTAGATAATCTGATTGTCTTCTATGTGTTGTCCTATCTTGAACCAGTAAGTATCACTTCAGAAATGCAGAATAGTCTCTATGTGTTCTAATGGAAAGCGAATATATCTTTATCATATTTAGTGCTTATATCAAATTTCAGTTATTTTAGGAGATTATAGGTAGGATTACTTCCTGCTGAATAGTATTTCAATAGTTGAATTGATATTTTAGAGATGTTATGTTCAGTATGAGCTATAATATAAGCAGAATACAAATTTCACGGGCTAGATGACTGTATTCAATTCTTAAGTTTTGTCAGTGCTTTCATAATTCAGACAAAAAAATCTGTATTGTAAAAGGTGTTTTCAATTGTTTGTACATAAGTTTGTGTATGAAGCATAACATATAAGTAATTCCAAGGAAATTAAGGTAAATGCTTTAATTAGAGCCAGTAAACTTTAGTTAACCAGAATCTATTGAACATTGGCTTAGAGTGAAAATAGGTAGTCCTTGGGTTACGATAATTGAGCCTGGAATTTCCATTGCTAAGTGAAGTAATGGTTAGATGAATTATCACCTGACTGCATTTAGTGACAGAAGTTCCTGTAGTCCTAGTTGCAGTTGTTAGGCCAGGACTGTGCCATTGTTAAGACAGGATCTCATGCTTCTGCCCTACCATGATCCTTTCTGCTTCAGCTTCCCATCTTTGCCCTATTCGCTGCCCTGTACTCTGTCATCACTTGCCTCTGCCACTCCCAGCTTACCTTTGCTGTCTTGGTTTCCCACTGCGGAGAAGGCATGCCTAGCTGAGGCAGCTGGTGGTGGGAGGGGTGCAGTGGCAGGATTAGGCCGCAGAGTGCACAGTGGCTAAAAGGGCAGAAGAGGGGTGGTGGTGGGGGGAAGAGATGGGGGGTGGAGTTGAAGTGCACTCTGCAGAATAAATGCGGGCAAAGCTGCCAAGCATCTGAATTTTGATCATGTGACCACAAGGGCCTTGGCAACAGCTGGAACTTTGAAGACTGGTTGTAACTACCATTCATTCAGCACTGTTATAACTTTGAATAGTCACTGAATGATCCGAGGGCTACTTATAAGTATTTTGCATTTTTGATGCTTAGGAGTAATTTGGGGGGTGCGTACATATTTTCATGATAGTGTCAAAAGTCTGAAGACAATTTTACTTATAAGGACAAGAACAGTGTTGTAAGAAATAGGGTTGAATGTAGTTTTATGATTTATTAAGATGGGAATGAATGCTGGCTGCTTTCAATATGACAGACTGATTTCCACTTGCAAAAGAGATCTTTGATCTTCTCTGGTTGGTTCCATCACTCCTCCACATCACATGTACATAACCTCAGGTTTGCCCTAGATAAGATTTGAGAGGAATCACTACTCATTTTGATTACCAGTAGGTTCAAAGGAGGGAAATTATTTCTCACATTCTTCTCACTTTCTGTTTCTACTCAAATGGAAATCAAGATTTTCTCTATAGAATATCATATAGTGAAAGTCATAAACTGAACAAATTATGATTATCTCACCAAATGTCCTTTCATTAATTGGAATCTGCCATTCAAGATGAAATATATGAAAAGAGTATCTCTTGTCATTTATGAACACCTCTAATGGCAAAGAACCTTCCATGGACAGAAAGAAAGCATTAAAACATTGGTCAATAATTTGGGAAATAAATGTTAAGGTTTTGTTTTTCTGCTTGATTCTATGAAATATAGGAATGCTTGCTTTCAGGACCTCTCTAGATAGTGAGTTGGTTTTTTAAAATAAAAGTGCTGTTTAGCTCAATAAAATTTGGTTCCACAAACCATCATGCATTAAAGACATAGTACACTCGTGGATATCTTATTTTTAGGTTGCATTGGACTTGTAACATAATATCTCTTCTTCTTTTTCTAGGCGATGGCGGTTCTGTTCTCAAATTTTGTTATCATAACAACAGCTCTTCTATTCAGAATAGTGCTGAAGTGAGTAATTATGGAAACATGTTATCTTTTGTCATTTCTTTGTTTCCTCAAAGTTCTCTTCTGAAGCAATTTTAAACAAGGCTCTAAAGGTAATGAAAATTAAAAGCACACCCAAAATGATTAATAATATTACTACTATATCTAATAATACTAATAATACTACTATTGTCATTTGTTAATGAATACATAGCTATTGAGTTTGATGTACTTTCTGTGGTTTCATTTTGTTAATGAAATGACTCAAAAGGCAGTCCTAAATATGTTAATCTTATCAAACTGGCTCATACTTGCATTTGCTCTCCCAAATGGTTGTTTTCAAAGACATTACATTCTAATATTTACTTACATAGTGTAGGGTATTGTTGGAAGAACAATAGCTGCCCATAGTTGTCTGGAACTGCAAGATGGGGAGCATATAAATTTAATAAATAAATAAATAAGTGAAAGAATATTGGTACAGCTTCAGTAGGTACAAAATAATTCAGTGTGCAGAGTGAATCATCCTGTTAGGTATAAGAGGCATTGTAAGCATTTGGCTTTCAATATTATTGCCCAAAGAATTTTTCCTCATATGACACTAGAACAGAAGTCACACTACTGCCTTAAAAAGTTAACTCTTTTCCTCCCTTACCTATTATTTGTGCTTCTTTGAATCAACTTACATCATTTTTTTTCTCCATGCAGGCGGCAGGTCTCCTGGGTGCAATGGGCCTCTTTGCTGATTCTGTTCCTATCTATTGTAGCTCTGACTGCAGGGACAGGAAGCAATGAGCATAGCTTGGCTGTGCATGGATTTCATCATGACATTTTTCTCAGCCATTCAAACAGTTGCCTGCAGTATACCAAATCAGAAGAAGAATGTTGGGGCAAAGAGAACTGCACTCTTAGATGGTCCTTCCCTGGCTTTACCTGGAATGTCACAACTACGGCAGGACCCATGAAAACAGTTCGTCTTGGACTAGGACATCTGCTCATCCTAGTGCAGTGTTTTATTTCAGCATTAGCCAACATCTACAATGAAAAAATACTGAAAGAAGGAGGCCAATTCAGTGAAAATATCTTTGTGCAGAATACCAAGCTGTACCTCTTTGGAGCTATGTTTAATGCTCTGATGCTAAGCTTCCGCCCTGAAAACAGGCGCCGGATAGAGTATTGTGGTTTTTTCTATGGCCACAACATATTCTCCGTGGCCCTTATTTTTGTCACTGCCTTCCTTGGGCTCTCCGTGGCCTTCATTCTGAAGTTCCGAGACAACATGTTTCATGTTTTGACTGCACAAGTTACAACAGTGATCATCACCACTGTGTCAGTTTTTGTATTTGACTTTAAGCCTTCCATGGAGTTCTTCTTGGAAGCACCTGTAGTTCTTTTGTCTATATTTATCTATCACTCCAGCGGCCCTCATTGTACGGAACACACTGTTCAGTGGGAAAGGGGCAAACATAATGGAGGTGCATGGGAGCGCTCTAGTGGGGTAAGGTTTGAAAGGTTTCCTTTATAGATATTCTGTGGGCCAATTGATTTCAGTGCAGACCTCTGATTGTGATGTGAATGTAAATGTTTGCCATCATTGTCAAAATATCATTATACCGTTAGTAGGTACAGTAGTCCTTGGTTATGATTGCATGTTGAGTGATCACTCAAACTTACCACAAGCCCCCCCAAAAAACAGTTTGACTATTTTTGAACTCATGATGGTCTTAGCATCCCTATGGTCATATAAACATGTTTCCAGCACTTGATAACTGGGGAATTTTTACAGTGGTTGCAGAGTCCTTGAGTCACATGATTGCTGTTTGCAATCATGCGAACTTCACAACTGGCTTTCAACAAGCAAACTCAATGAGGAAGCTGGCAATTACATCACACTTAGTGACCGCAGGTGATTCATTCAATGGCTGCAGTGGAGCTGGTGTAAATTGGTCGTGGTCATGTCATGTTTCACTTAATAACTGTGTCACTTCGCGATGGAGTAGTCGGACCCTGTGGTTGTTAAGTGAGGATTACCTATACATGTGTGGTTCTGCTTCCTTTATATTTGTTTGCTTATTAGAGTGCGTCCAAATGATATGCTAACTTCTACAGTTTGTTATGAATGCATCCAATTAAGTTAGTTATGGCCATATGTAGCTGTTGAAAAAAATCTGTACATATAACTGGATGCACTCACAGCAAACTATAAAGGAAAGTCATGCTATGTTGAAACATGTTGCTGGGCAGTCCTGGTAAAGTAGTTCCTGCACTCTTAGAATGTAGTAGAAAACACTGCTATTTTCTTCTGCCTATTTTGCAAAGAAATGTTCTTTTTTTAAAAAACAGCAGAGAAACATTTCTATGTGCTGACCCAAAGAGCTACTGCTCTTTGCAATAAAGGATGTGGTTCATTCAGAAAACTAGAATGGAGGTTGTGCCCTTGCTGGAAGCTGCTTAGTCTTACTGCGGTACCCACTATGAGCCATTTCTTTCCTTTGCATTTCCTATATTTGTGTTCCCTAATCACAATCACACTAGATTTGGGATGTGCATCTCTCTAGGATCCAGAAACATTTGGCGACATGAAATCAAAGCATTTTGGGGCATTCCATTTTGTCGCAGGTTTTCAACTTAAAATCCTAGTGTCCCAAGAAGTTTACAATAGTATAGTGTAGTTTAAAGGACATTCTAAAGGAATATTTTGTATTTTTCAGATACATTCCTTATTAACATTAAAGTGTATTTTTAGAATAGCTTTGAATGTATAAAGTTCTTTTTTTAATGTATTTGTGGCTATTTGCTTAGCTTTCTATTGAATTGAAGTGATTTTTTAAAAAGATTGAACACCAGAGGGCACAAGTGACAAACAAGGTGCACTTATGATGTGTTCATGGGTATGCTTCAAGCATATTTGAATAAATATGTAGATTGTATGCAAAAGTTAATATATTAATGTGTATGTATTTGTGAAAGTAAATATATATAATTTTCATGTGGATTTGTAAATTCATTAAGCCTAAAAAAGCAACAATTTTTTTACTAACTTTCTTTTGGCTTTACTTGAAAAGATTCAGAATTGGATTTATTTGGTTTCTCTTTTTTCCAAATTTTTGCCTGGTGCCATTGCAAAAAATATGTAATATAGATTTAATAAATGTATTTGATGAACATTTGACAAGGTCAAATTCCTGCTCTTTCTACGTGGGTAAATATTTTGCATGGCATATAAAATACATAATTGTTATGAAAGAAGAGAACAATGCTTCTCAAAGTGACTGATTAAGAAGGATTTAATATTGTGCAGATGTATATATTGCAGGATCAGGCCTTCATAATGCACTAAATTGTATTTATTAGTTACGACATAGTTGTGTGACAAGGATATAAAAAATTGGAGCCCCTGGCTCATGAATGGCTCACCAGTAACTTTTTTTGCAAGTTCAAGATCCTATACTAGAATTGACCGAACTGTCTAGTGGTAATTTGGAGCAATAATGTAAGAACTCTCCCAGTTAGGATCCTGGTAGAGCTTCTAGTCAACAAAAGTTGTACTTCCTATCTCTGATATAATTAACAAAGGTAACTTAAATTGCAATCCAGTTCCAATGAAAGAAACACTATTACAGGACAAGGACTAATGAAGTTCTACTACCACAATAGAGCCAATACCAAAAGTAGCTATGCTTCAAATTATGGTAAACATTAGACAAATGATGTAATCTATCCATTTAAGGACTTGTTTATTAATTTTTCACTCATCTTCCCTTTATTTTCTATAGGATGGAGAAGAACTTGAAAGGCTCACCAAACCAGGCAGTGATCATGATTCAGATGAGGAGGCCTTATAGCAAATGGTGGTCCACAACTAAAATTTGGGGGAGATCGGCTGGACGTCCATACCAAGTAGATAATGGGAGGAGGGCTTTGCCAATTCACAAATATCTCCTATGAGTAACATAATCAGGCATAAAGCACAAAATTACTAGAATGTAACCAGCAGTCCTCCACCCCAACCCAATCATTCATGAGTTTTCTGTTCCAACTCTTCCATCTGGTTGTGGAAGGCTCTTTGCCAACATAGAATGTGAGGGCAGGAAACTTTTTCACAGTGGAAGTGGTGGAAATCTCTTACTGTTTTCACTGAGGTGGGATTTTTTTTTAAAAAAAATAAAAATAAAGTTCTGCTAGATGATATTTTAACTACTCGCCAAACAAAGGGTATTAGGGTGGGATTAGAAAAATCAATGGAGGTTATAATTTCTCCTAATCCTCATGACTATGCACTACTAATAGTGTTGAAGACCATACACCTCTTGAGTATTAAATGCAATTGGAATTTTGGGGAGATGTACATATTCTTGCCAACTGGATGATAGCAGGAAAGTTTGCCTATTTACAAATTACTATTCACATAATCAGTCATAAAGCACTGATTTACTAGAATGCTATCAAAATATTAATTGCTGGAAATTATTGCAGGGCAATCATTGTCCTTCTGATAGTAGACTTCCCATAGGCAACTAGTAGGTCATTGTTGAAAATAGGATACTGGAGCAAACAGAATTTTTATGTGATCCAGCAGAACTGCTCATGCTTCTGTGTACTTGATCTTCTAAAATGAAGATTTATTTTTTCAGCAAAGAGTCATTGGAATTCAGAAGATTTGGCTGCAGAAGGGAAGCATCATTTTGAACCATGTATTTTGAGAAAGCTGGGGTTTTTTTTCCACCTTAAAATAAAGAGACTGGAGTACTAATGCTGACAAGATATCTCAGTTCAAAGATGATGTGAGAGAAGAATTTAGTGATGGAATTATGGAAGCTACCATTTTGTGGAAATCCAGAAGCAAAGTCCTCAAAATATTGCATACCACAAAGATAAATGGTAACATTTCTTATGTGTAAAATGTACTTTACCCTTTAAGCTTCGGAAAATATTGTTGCCATCATGTGTTGTATGCCTTGGGTACCATGTAAATCATCAATCTTTTTATATGACTACCCCTGTGATATCCAGTGTTAAACTCTGCATATGTCTGAGCCTTAAAATTACAGTAATTAAGATACCATTTGAATATGAAAACCCATATTTGGGCACCTAGTATTTCTTCTAAATGCTACCATCACAATTGAGATGAGTTATCCAGCTGATGGATCTATTAAATGAATAGGAAATTAATAATATTACCTTCTAGCCATTTTGGACATTTCTGTACAATATGGGTACTATTTTTACTTTTGTTACATGAAAATAGATGAATTGTGTATTTGAGCATAAAATTTAAGATTACTTCTTTCAAAATATACTAACCGGATCATCCTTCCAGGATAATGCAAAACAGGATCTAGAAAGATATATTGTTCTACGTATTTATTCATTCTTAGCCAATGTAGTTAAAGGGATGAAGGGAATTGCACTCTTAACATCTGAGGGTTGGGTGATACTTCTAGTATAAACCATGTAACACTGGATAAAACTGCATTTATCTCCTTTTACATGCATGTTCACAAGCTGTGTGTTCCAAAAAAATTAATTTCCCTGGTAAATAAGTGATGTGCAACTATCCCATGTTGTTGCTATAAAGATACTCCATCTTTTCTGGCTAATTTATTCAGTTACTATCCTTGATGGTGAATTGCAATCCAATAATATGTGGAAGTCAAGAGTTTGGAGAAGAATCTTATGGCATGTGGGCAAGGAAAATTTGTAATCCAGTATTTCTTAACCTTTAATGGATATTTTAAACAGGCCATCTTTTATATCGGGTAATGCCTTTAAGATTTTGGCATATCTAGGTTATGTACTAGGAATGTCAATTCCTTAAAGAAAAGTTATCTACCCTATAAATGTTTCCTAAGCTTTCAGCTTGGAAGTAGCAAATTGGAGTGCCTCCCTTTGATTGTCTTTGATATTCAGTCTTTTGTACACATTCATGTTTGTGTTAAGTTCCATAAAAGGCAAAAGAAGTACAGGCATAAAATGCAGTGCAGCATAGAAAGTTTGTGCTGATATATATTTAAAGGTGTTACAATATTTTGCATGCAAAATATTCTGTGGATATGATAGAGAAATTTCTGTTTTTCCAGCATTGAGATTCAGTTTTGGAGTGGAAATGTATAAAGAAAATGGTACAATTGTATTTAAGACATTTAGCAACTGTCACATATAGAGAATTCTAAATTATATAAAACAATGCTTGAATTGTGATGTGAAGTTTCACTTCAGTTTAAATTTCAAGTTTAAGATTCATTTGTAAAGATGTCTGCAGGGGCAAGAATTAATATTGAGAAATTATTGGAAGAGGAAAGTATGAAAATGCTAGGCAAATATTCCAATCATGGTTATTGTGTTGATATAAGGTGGTTCTATTATTTGCTTTCGTAACATCTAATTGATATTTTTCTGTAATGTCGCTACCACACTGAAACCTGGTGTAATGAAGTATCCTTTTGACCCTGCTTTATCTTATGTTTATTGTATTTATTCAGAAATACTGTTTGAAGTAAGGATTTCTTTTACCAACTTTATTGACGCAAGTATCCATTGTGCTTTTATTGATAGTCTCTGAAGAAGTAGTTCTAACATAACAGTGTTCCTTAACAGCAGTTGTTTAAATACAGTTGCAAGACAAACTTTGCCTAACTTACCTACTAGTGCCTGGAATAAATTACAATTTGGGGGGGGAGGGGAATGGTGAGTTGAGTTCAATGAAAAAAACTGGGCAAATGGGATATTGATGTTATGCATACCAATAGAATTAGACACAGAAAAATTAATACTTTAGTGACCAATATTGACTTTCCATAACAATTAGAAAAACCAATATTCAAATACATATTTTTAAAAATTGGTAATATCATACATATATACTCTCAATAACGTATGGATTTGTGCTGGGCTTTTAATGGAGTCATTTAGGGCAGTGGTCTGCAACCTTGGCAACTTTAAGACTTGTGGACTTCAACTTTCAGAGTTCCTCAGCCAGCTTTGCTGGCTGAGGAACTCTGGGAGTTGAAGTCCACAGGTCTTAAAGTTGCCAAGGTTGGAGACCACTGATTTAGGGTACATCAACTGTTGCCCAAACTAGGTAACGCTACCCAACTTCAAGGTCTTGGATACCCTAGAAATACCTGATTAAGCATTCCTGATATAATACATCCAAAGGATTATTATTATTGCCTGCATGGCTGTTGGGTTGGACATGGAGTACTTGAATGATTTTCTCCTGTGAAAATGACCTGAAAGGGTGTTTTCTAAATAGAATTTAAAAATATGTAAAAAGTTAAATATTCATCTGTTCTCCAGTCTTCTTCAAAGGATTCCCCTTTTGCATTCATGTGGCCTGGCAGACTCATTTAGGGAACATATATGTGTCCGCTAAATATGTGGTTTGTCTGTGTTTGAGAAAGAAATCTGCTTTGTTTGGCGCGTGTGGAATTTAAAAAGAAATTTCTTGAAAGAAAATTCTGAAGGTTTTTTGCATTAGTGGCGTGCAGGGTTGATTTTGTTTTCCTCTGCAAATATCTAATAACAAAACAAAAATAAATAAAAACTGAGCTTGTCCAATTTAAAGCTGGTGTTGAACATTATTTTCAGTCGTGTCTTTTGATTGGTTTGGTCTTACTTATTTTAACATGACAGTTATTCCTAGCATGATGTTTTCAGGAAGTTTGAAATTGCTAGTTTTAGATTACATTACACTTAAAAGAAACAAAACACAGAAAAAACTAACTTAACCATTTCTGAAAAAAATTCCTCTCACAAAACATTTGATAAATCTGCCTCGCATGTTTTGCAAGTTAACTTTAAATCACATTTAGTGAAATTTTAAGATCACATATGGACTACTTCCTATTTTACAAGTTGCACATGAAGATCAATTAAAACTCATCTTACTATTTAGGTTTAGCTCACTATGCCTTCTTTGTCAATTTACACAAGTATTCTCCAAGAGTCCATTCAAATTGGTATTGGCAGTGGTGATAATGTATGTGCAGCTGCTTTTGAGGTTTCCTTTCGTATTGGACGACAGAAAAGCTAATTGGATCCATGTATAGGACACTGCAGATTGAAGAGCTTTTGAATTCCAAGTTAAACGTCAGAAATTGTTTCCTTTTCTTCTGCATAGGAAATAGAAACTGGAACGATACTATTGTTTTACTTTGGAACTGTTGGCCTTTAGGCCTCATGTAAGTTTCAGCAATTGCTATGATATGTTAGGAAAGGCTTTTTCTGGCATGCTAAGATTTTTTTTTTCTAATTGAGAAGTGTATATTGTACCTATATAGAGAAATGTTATACTTGTTTCCAAGTATAACTTGGTTGATACATACAAAGTACACCTTTATGCACCTTTATTATTGTTACAAAAAAATCAAGGTGGCAAACATATCTACCACAACTTCTTCCTTCTGTTTTCCACAACACAACAACAATCCCATGAGATGGGTTGGGCTGAGAGAGAGGGACTGGCCCAAAGATGTTAGGCAAAATAATATCTAACATTAATGCTTTTGCATTCAGGTTCTGCTCTGTGGCTTTGCTTAAATATATTGCTGGCTAAAAAACTGAAATATCTTTTTAACCAGCAATATATTGAGGCATGAAGGCACAGTGGTTAGAATACAGTGTTGTAGTCTAACTCTCCCCACTGCCAAGAGTTTGATCCTGACTGGCTTAAGGTTAATCCATCCTTCTATCCTGAGATTGGTAAACTGAGGACCCAGATTTTTTTTGGGGGGGGAATATGCTGATTCTGTAAAGTGCTTAGAGAGTGCTGGAAAAGCATTATGAAGCGGTATATAAGTCTGTTGCTATTGCTAAAGCTGAAGTCTTTGTTCTCTCAGATTTTTCACTCAGAATCATAGACTATATTTAAATTGTTAACTCTAGACACTCTTCAAATTGGTAATTGACAGAATCATAGAGAGATGGTATAGTATGAACAAAGTCATTTTAGACAAAGCATTTTTAAAAGTCATCTAGAAATCTTTTTCTGTAACAACTGTAATAAACCCTCCAGAAAAACTGCAGTGTGAAGATCATACTCGGCAACACAATTCACCATTTTTCCTCTTCAATAAAGATTCACAGTTTTCAAATATATATTTCCTGGGGGAATGGGAATGTAGTTAGACAAGAAATGATGTCCATTGTTTATGTTATAGCCTACCTATCATACAATAATTACTATTAGAAAGGACTTTCTTGTTCTACATATACATAGCACAAGGAAAATACCTCAAGTTAAAAGGGCTCTAAAATATAAAGGAGTCTTTATTTCATAAGGCATCAGTGAAATTAATTTCACCTCTTTCAGTTCATGAAAATGTGCATTACAGAGAAGGCCAAAATTTTATACACTGAACACTGAAGCAATAGAAAATGTTCAGGCAATCATGAAGCAATTTCCACACGTGGCCTTTTGTGACTTGAAGGACTAGTGGGATGCAAACAGTCAAAGGCTAAATTGCTACTTTCTGTATGGGTATCCATGGTGGTAACTTTCATGATGATGATGATAATCATCTTGATAACCTTCCTGATAACCTTGGTGATAACCATGGTAGCCATACTCTGCATATTCATCTTCTGGGCATCGCATGCCAAGTGACTGCTGAATGGCCATCTCCTGTCGTCTAAGTTGCATAGAGTCAATTAAATCATATACAATCACCATGGACCACATTGGGGAAGGATACCAAGATTTGACATTCCCATCTTTGCCAACCAAAAGCATGGAAAAATATTCAGGACTAATCTGGAAATAATTGCGGATGTCTTTCACCAAATGAATGGGTACATCTTCCCTGTCCACACTGGAGCTCCCTAGAGAAGGTCAGAATTGGGGAAAATGTTAACATTTTCAGATCGGCAGATAAGTTGGTCTTGAAAGCATAGCATGTTTAATCAATTGTATATATTTTTTACTATTTAAGATAATTGCTATTTCTGAAACTGACCTGGAATTGGATTAGTTGTAGCAGAAATGCTTTTTGATGCTAGAAGGAATATTTCATAATCATATCATCAAAGAGAAAATCTCTCTTTTTTAGTGTTTTGAAATAAAGACATTTTTCCAGCAGTCATTGCAATGCAATGGCTCTTTAGCATGTCTACTTTCCTACAGAATCTCTACTGAGATAAGTAAATTTAGTGCAAAACAATCATACCATAGGTTTTTAAAATGCAAATTTTCCCAATACCATATATTTTTACTAATGTCCATTGTAATTTAAAAGGTTTGAGAACCTATTCCTAGGTACACAAATATGTATTCTCTGAAGAACAAAATTAGCAAACTATAGATTCAAATGTCCCAAAGGAGCTTTTTCAAGAGGCAACTGGACTTTCTGGTTTTTCTTTGATGACGTATCACTTCTCATCCAAGAAGCTTCTTCAGCTGAAGAAATTTCTTGGATGAGAAGCAAAGTGTCTTCAGAGAAAAACCCGTGAGTCCAGTTCCCTCTCGAAAAAACACCTTTGGGATATTTCGCTTCTCATCCAAGAAGCTTCTTCAGCTGGATGACAGGGAATCTCCATAGACATATAGATTCAAATGATTTCAATAGGGTTTCCCCAGCAATCATGCGGGCAGTTAAATGCCCAATGCAGCTCTGGCCATAGGAAGTGACCCAAGCAGTTGACATGATTGTTTTAGTGGCATCTCTCTGTTGGATGAACTTAAATTTAAAGTCTATTTACCAAAATGCTGAACATCAAAAAAATGCCCAGAGCAGGGGTAGACAAAGATGTAAACTTAATTCTGAGTGTTACAACCACCCTGCACAGCAGGGGTGAAATCAACTTACCTTTGCTACCGGTTCGCAAATGTGAGTACGCATACCCGCTCACTTCACTCGCAAAACCTTCCGCACATGCGCAGAGCATCAAAAACAGGACATGATGACGTCCGGGTGGGTGGGTGGAGCCTCAGCAAGCGCTACTGATTCACCCGAAGCGGATAGAACCGGCTGAATTGCACCACTGCTGCACTGCATGTTATTCAGATAAATTTAACTCTTGATTTTCATGGGCAGAGCATGATGTCATGACTGAGACAGCAACTTGCTATCTTCAGGCCTGTGGACTCCGAGAATATAATAATCTCTGGTTTGTCCTCAGACCCTTGTGGGCAGCAGCCATATCCATTCAGGAAATGGAGCATAACAGATGAATCTGCAAGATTGTCTATGGTTCTCATGTAGAAGTGGTGATGCTGATAGTATTTAAAGAGCATGTGGTATAGGACTATGAAAAGTTCCAGAATTCACAATAATAGCTATAGTAACAAAACACGGTAGAAATTTAGCTGACATGTATGGAAGAAATTTAAAAAATCTGCTTTCCAAAATGTGTTTAGCAGAGTATTATCTGTTGTTTTGACTGGGAAACAAACAAAAAAACCCAAGCAAACATCTGACAAAAATCTAATAATACATATGTCTACAAAAAGTAATGGAAAAACAAAATGTCAATATGAACAGCAATAACATTGGGCTTCAGTTGGGGCTCACAACCCAAAGGCTTAGGGAAGGATAACACTACTATGCATTTATAAGAGGTTACTAATAATATTGTACTGCCTAGTCTCAAGATAATTCACTATTTCTAAATACAAACAAATAAATAATTGTTCAGCATAAAGCATACGTTTGTGTTTGGCAATTTAGGACAGTCAAAATCTGAAAAGGATTTCTTACCATTGATTGGATATAGTTCTAGAACTCCACCAATCTCTTCTCCCAGGCCTAACAACTTGAGGATAATTATATGTCGCAGACCTATACCAGAAAGGCATCAATTACTGAACAACATCTTGATGTCAATAATTGTGATAATGCAAAATCTACAACAATTATAGAATTAAATGCAACATTTTGCAAAATATTTCAGTTATATAATCATAATTTTTATACTTCACGTGGATGTAGCCCACTGTACATTCGGTATCTAGAGCTACTTCAGACAGTTCCTCAATCCTGGAGTCTAACAGAGCTAGATACCAGTAAATAGAATTCATATTTATTTATTTATTTATTAGACTTATATACCGCTTCATAGAGCTTTCAGCCCTCTCTAAGCGGTTTACAGATTTTTAGCAAATTGAGTCAGCAAATTGCCCCCACAGTCTGGGTCCTCATTTCACCCACCTCGGAAGGATGGAAGGCTGAGTCAACCTTGAGCCAGTGAGATTTGAACCGCTGAACTGCAGATAACAGTCAGCTGAAGTGGCCTGCAGTACTGCACCCTAACCACTGCACCACCTCGGCTCTTCATATGTTATGTTTTTTTAAGAAACTGTATCAGATTTGCTCAAATCACTACCAAAAAATACAAAGGGAAGACAATCCATTCTACTATTTTAGTAGTTTATAGAGATACCATAATTTGGTTAAACCTTGATGAGAAAGAATATTGGAAAATTTATATTCATGAGCAGTCATTTTTTTCTCTTCATAATTCAGAGTCTGAGATTAACCCTGGAGATGTTTGCTTTGTAAGAATCTAATACGAAACATTTAGAGTGCAATCTATAGATGTCTACTCAGAAATCAATTCTTAGATTTTCCAGGGCAGGATTGCAGTTTGAAGCCATCACTTAATCACAATTGTTCACTAAGACCTGAGAAAAAGGAGGATTGTAATCGGCTGATTTCAAAAAGGAGGCAATTATGAAATTGGCCACATGGCTCTTTGATTGATAGCACTAGGACAGGGGTGGGTTCCTGCTTCTGTTACTGCTGGTTCGCTCAGGGATGTGCTTCAGGTGCGCGCACCATGTGTATGCATGAGCATGCGCAGTAGTAAAAAAAAAGCATGCACAGAAGCAAAATACAAGATGGCGCTGCCATAAGCAGCGCCGATAGAAACAGTTTGGGGGCGTGGCCAGCTGAGTTACTACCTACTCGGCGGAACCACTCTGAACTGGTAGGAGCCCACCTCTGCACTAGGATCCCTGCAGTTGGAAGAATCTCAAAATGGTCCAGAAGCTTAAGAAAGTTGGTGTACTGGAATTTCTTTTTACAAGCATAACTAAAGCCCCAAAAAGAAAAGAGAAAGGGGACAATTATTACTACAGGTAGTCCTCAACTTAAAACAGTTCATTTAGTGCCTGTTCCAAGTTGCACAGAAAAAAGTGACTTATGATCATTTTTCACTTTTGTGATCATTGGAGCATCTCCATGGTCACCTAATCAAAGTTCAGACTCATTGCAACTGACTCATATTTCTAATGGTTGCAATCTTCTGGGGTTATGTGATCACCTTTTGAAACCTGACAAGCAAAATCAGTGAGGAAGCCACTCAACAACTGTGTTAGTAACTTAAGAAGTACAGTGATTCACTTAACAACTGTGGCAAGACAGGGAATAAAATGGGGCAAAATTCACTTAACTGTCTTATTTAGCAACAGAAATTTGAGGATACATTGAGGACTACCTGTAACAATTTTTAACCCCACTTTTATTACTTTTATAAATAAGACTGTGAACATATTTAATAGCCTTTCTTCCTCATTTTGCCCCCCATAATAACAATCCTCTGATGTGAGATGGGCTGAAAGATAATGAGTGACCCAAAGTGACCCATTTGACCTTCATGTCTCAGGCAGGACTAGAATGCACAGTCTCCTGGTTTCTAGCCCGGCGCCTTAACCACTGGATCAAACTGGCTCTTATTATTTACCAAAATTATTACTTACCAAAATTGCATGCTTGCCCATTCAGGGCTGCAAGCTGCTGTGAATAAGCCCAGTCTTCCTCACTGGGAGTGGATATTACTAGTAGTCTCCTTCTCCACCGGAATCTGGAATGAAAAAGAGGACATACTAAAAGAAGTCCCCATATTACTAGGTAGAATCCATCAGTTAGCCATGACAGCTTTCTGCTTAGCTTCTGCCTATTTGTGACAGAAACTGTAAAGCAACCAATAGCGCTCCAGATACTGGTGAATTCAGCATCTGTAGCCTTAGCCATAATGGTCAATATGGAGGGATGCTGAGAGTTATTCAGCAACAGCTGGAAACTACAGTCTCAAATGTGCTCCCCCCCCTTTAAATAGCAACTGGACTGTTTTTTCCTCGAGGAAGAAGAAGAAAACGTTTTGCTTCTCACCCAAGAAGCTTCATCAGTTCTGATGGTGTGGGGTGACGAACTGATGAAGCTTCTTGGATGAGAAGAAAAACATTTTCTTCTTCTTCCTCAAAGAAAAAAACAGTCCAGTTGCCTTTTGAAGGGAATAAAAGCACCTTTGAGGCAACTAATACTTGAATGACTGAGGATCTCCACAGATATCTGGAAACTGGAGGTTATCCACTCCTCTGTAGTAAAGCATGAAGCAGAGTCTATTTAAGGGAAGGAATAATCCACACTTTTGGGTCAGTTGGCCTTGATAAGTTGTTGATAAACTCTCCTATCAGTTGCAGCTCTGTTTTATTAATTTATATCCAGATTCTTCATTCCCCTGGAAAAGATTAAAAGGCTACATAAAAAATTGGCAGGATTTGGAGGATTATGGACCAAAGGTAGTTTGGAAAGAACCACAACTGTCCATAAAAGAGCTTCTCACACAGAAAAATGAGAAAAATCTTATTTTTCAACAGTCCAAAACACTTTCTTCAGTTACCGTATTTTTCAAAGTATAAGATTTCCTTCAAAAGAGAGGCTGAAAATCCGGGTGTGTCTTATATGCTGAATACAGCATTTTTTACCTCCTGAAACCCTGCCCCCTTCACCAAAATGGCCATGCATAGCCTTTAGGAGGTTTCCAGAGTGCTCCTGGGGGCTGGGGAGGGCAGAAGTGAGCGAAAAACAGGCCATTTTTGCTCATTCCCCCCCCCTCAGCCTCCAGGAGCACTCTATAAACCTCCTAAAGGCTGTGCATACCCCTTTTTTTTGACAAAAATGGGCCTGTTTTCACAAAAAATGAACCATTTTTTGCTCATTTTTGGGGTCCTGACCCCTAAGGAGCACTCTATAAGCCTCCTAAAAGCTATTCATGCCCTTTTTTGGAAAAAGAACAGGCCCATTTTCACGAAAAATGGGCCGTTTTTGGAGGTCTTCAGAGTGGAAAAAAATGTGTTTTTTTTTTAATTTGCCTGTTCAAAATCTTGGTGCGTCTTATATTTTGGTGCGTCTTATACTCTGAAAAATATGATCATTAATTCTTCTGGAAATACACTTGTTCTCAAATTCCTGCGTTGATAGCCATAGTCGCTGACTGATATCAAAAAGGCTGGCAAAATTGAACAGCTGAAGTCCTGCTGCTTTTTAGACTTTCAGAATTCTTCTAACAAACAAAATACATCACACAAGCTTGAAGTCTGTTCCAGTCTTGTTCTGTACCTTATGTTAACACATTTGGGGGGGGGGGGGGGGAAGAGTTTTGTATCCAAAAATCTGACTCATTCTGGAATGGGAAGTTCCCTGAGGATGCACTCCAGCATGAGTCCGAAAGCTTAGAAGAATAAATCTCTGGTGTGGACTGACTCAGGTTGGATCCTGCAACATTATCCTACATTTGCCTTCATTCACAAAAGAATTCACTATGGCTAGGAGGAAGTAAGCTTAGGCAATGTTCTCATTAGGCATTTATTTCTGAATATATAGGCTTTTTTGTTTTAAGAAAAAAAAACACCTCAAACTCATCGGCTGGTGGCATTATAACATTTTTCTCATTTTATATTATTAAAAGAAAATAAGCTCTGTGAGGTAGCTTTAGGAAATACCTGGACAAAAAGTTTTCCAGAGATTGTTTCTTATTTTCTTTGCAAACAGTGCCTTCCCGTTTCTGTTTTTCCATTTCTTTGATACGTGACTGGAAAGTATCTATCAGATCAAACACAGACTTCATGGCGATAGGCACTTCATAGTATTGCTATAAAACAAAACATTAAGATGAGTTTTAACTGCAAACAAATCTCTTGGCACCTCCCAACGCAGATAATGATTTACGAAGGCAAGCAGTTTAATATTATCATGATCCAAAAGTGTATGTAGCAATAAATTTCAGCTGTTCCTGGTCAGGTCTAAACATATCATGAGCAGTAATTTAACTGGGAGCTTTTTGCATGGCATCTTGAATTCCAGCAGGGAAGAAATATATACTGTACAGTTAGTCATATTTGTTTTGCTAAAGGCAACATGGTGAAAACTTCAATGACATTGTTTGATCTTTCTATGGTATTTTAGAATTGCGTGTCCTGTTAGTCTGTCTCCCTGGTACACCCAAAGGTACTTTTTAGAAGGCAACTGGAAAATGACTTTCTTGAAGACATTTTGCTTCCCTAAACTGAAATGAACTGAAGATGCTTCTTGAATGAAAAGCGAAATGTCTTCAATGAAAAACAAAGTCTGGTTGCCTTTTAAAAACCATCTTTGGGACAGCCATGGTGTGGATGACTGAAAATTTCCATAGATGCCTGGCACAGTCTTTTCAAATGAAATGAGACATTTAAAAAAAAAAATTCTGCTGCTCCACTTTTCTCTTCAAAAACAACTCAGTTTTATCCTTGTACCTGAACCATATCTCTCGTGCAATCAACTCTCCTTTCTGCCCTTCTCATCTCTACTCTTAGTTGGTCACGCTAGTTAAAATATCATAGTAATTATAATAGCACTAGCACTTAGACTGATATACTGCTTTACAGTGCTTTACAGCCCTCTCTAAGCAGTTTACAGAGTCAGCATATCCAACAGACTGGGTCTTCATTTTACCAACATCCGAAGGATGGAAGCCTGGTGAGATTCAAACTGCCAAATTGCAGTCAGCCAGCAGTCAGGAGAAGTAGCCTGCAGTACTGCACTCTAATCACTGTGCCACCATGGCTCATAATAATCCAATAGTATAATAATCCATTAATCCAATAGTAATCCAAACCATCCACAGAACATCTGATCTATTCATTAATTTTGCTAATATACTTCCTCCTACCTTGGCCTTCATATCAGAATCTGTCAACACCATAAAGAAGTCATTATAGGTCATTCCATATTCTCTTCTCAGCTCGTTGATGAGATTCTGGTCCACCAGATCTTCATCCTCTATCACCTTCATAGGATTCTCATTATCTTAAAAAAAATGAAATGTGGATGAGCAGATGTCTTTGTTGTCCTCTTGAAAGATACCTAACAGATATCACATTAATTTTCACTAACGCAAGCAATAATGGTGAAAGTTTGCTACCTTCTTGTCAAGCAAGTGGGGATTATTCCCTAGATACTACTAATAGGCAAACCAGAAGCCCAAACAATAGTGCAAATCATAATGGCATGAAGCAAAAGGCAGATGGTCTGATATAGACAAAGCAATATCATAGATCATAGGATAAAGAATCTATGAACTTATCTAGGGATCTCTGATATGTACCTTTCTTTTAAAAAAAAACTTATTAGAACTATCTCTGTTGTGAAAAGTCGGCAGATCATCTTCTCCACCATTAAAAGAGGAGGTCTGCATGTCTTTTAACCATATTATGCCTTCTCAAGAATGTAGGTTTGGATTTCTGCTGGCGTAACATTAAAATTAACTGAGATATATCGTCCAATGGCATGTTTTTCATTCTCTTTCTTTAAAGATCTGATTTGGTATTTTAATAATTCTTTATACTTTAGATATTACTGAATCATTTTAAGTATTTTTGTATATGCAGCACAAGTTAAAATCAAGAATGAGCAGTTCAAAAATCTACCCAGAAATGGAGTTTGAGAAGACTGGAGAGATCACCACTTCCGTGGGGAAATATGCTAAATTCCAAGATCTATTTAAACCACTTTTCTTATTCGTGAATTTATACATATTAAATTAATCATGTCATGGTATGTGGTTTTGTTTGTTCTTATATAGCAATAAAAATTTGTTCTCACAAGACAGATATCAAGAAACTGTTTATTCTAATAAAAAGTTCCCATTATTCAATTATATTCATTCCAAAGTTTCCTAAACAGAAAATAATCCAAGTATATTATTCTCCTGTCTGTAACTTTAAAGCAAATGAACAGACATGCTATAAAATGAATGTATTTTCATGCATAATATTGGCATGACCTAAACAAATTAAAGGCCCTCCTATACTAATCTTTTGTTTATATGTATGTTGTCTCTTTCACTGTTGTCTGGCCCTTCATACAAGTGAAAAAATTAAGCAAACTTCAATTACATAAAAGAATTAAATACAAAATATGTGGCTAATCACATATTTCATGAGCTAAAGGATTTTGAATCTATTTTGTGATTTAATCACACTTTTGAACTTTCAATTGTTCAATTGAACAATTAAGTTATTAGAGAGTTACTCAATAAATCTGAATATGATGCTTAGGGGGGAAAATCCAAAGGAAATACTGGAGTCATCTGTAACATACAAAAAGGGAATACAAATACATAAGGAAATCATGTTGTCAGAGAGAGAAAGGTTCTTGTATTCTTCCCAACCAGAGTTGAGATTATTAATTTATATGCTTGGTTTATGCAACTGTCCATCTCACATTTGTAATTCTGGATGGCCCTCCACATACCCACACCCAATCCCTTGAAATGAAAACATATATTTATATATTTCATGGTTGCTAAACTCCTTGAGCATTCTATTTAATAAAATTAAACCAACCTAGCTGGAAATGATCGATCTTCATATGACTGTTGTTCATTGTGCCAAAGATGGTGATAATTGAAATTTTTCTAGTCGCCATTTTGCAAAAGCTCTCCAAATATTCATCCCTCTGTTGCACGTACATGTTGTTGTCAGCTTTGGGTGTTGTGATCAGCTAATAAAATGACAGAGCATTAGTTCCAGAAAAGTAAACACAAGGTCCAATAGCTCATATGCCATCCACCAAGGCTTTCCCTTTCCCTCTATTTTAATAGTGATGACAAACCATATTTACTAGTTGGATTTTTAGATGTAATTTGTGACAAGTCAATTCTCCTAATATCATAATGCTCTGCCAGAATCAGTTTTGGGGAAAAAACACAGCCAGACACAGGGAGTCTAAGGTCAGGAACCAAAAAATGAATGAAAAGTTTATTAGCTTATCATTCCTAAACTAATAAAATGGCCAAGAAGTAGTCAGTATTCAGGCATAGGTTAACATAGGCAAAATTATTGAGCATGGCATTGGACATGGATGGACAGGAAGAAAAAATATGAATAAAAATACAGTACTGAGAGAGTTATAGTTTTGGATATTTTTGCCCAGGACCTTGACTGGCTACATAGACCAGCAGCCCTCAACCTTTTGGGCATCAGGGACCATTTCCATAGAGAAAGTTTTTTTTCCGTGGACCGAAGTGGGCGTGGTTTCATGTACTGCCTGCATCCCACTGATGGGGTTTCACTTGTTTGCATGCCCTGGTTCCTCACATGCTATAGATCAGTGCAAGTCAATGGACCAGGGGTTGGGGACCCTGAACTAGACAGTATATAAGGCTTCCAAATAAAGAAGACAATAGGTCATTTTCTAACAATAATGTATTTTTTTTAATTCCAACATATCTTAGATAGAAGCTTCTCTCAGTACACATTAAAGTATCAAATTTTATTTTGGAAACTACAGACATAGAAACAGCTCTTTGGAGGACAGTTCAAAGTCATAAATATAGTTGTTATTTTCCCATAAGAAAGTCTGTAAATTAGGTTAGGTTGAGAAATGATGCTTTGCAAATGAATGCATATTTGAATTCAAAGTTTCCTGGGCCAACATTCTAATCAATAATATGATCAAATGTTTTGATAGATTGTTAGTTATGTGTCTAATAGTCCTATAACATTACCATACAGTGAGAAAATACTATGGCATTACTTAAGCAAAACATCCTTTCTTTCAGGATTTTTGTATGGCTGATAGTGGATGATAACTATCTTCCTAAATAGAATTCTTGATGTATTTTGAATTTATTACATATTGCAAATCTACATGATTAAAAAAGATCAGTTTGAAATTATACAGAAAAGGAGCCCTTTAGAATTTGTAAAATTGGGAACTTAATAATTAATTAAGTACATTTATCTCTAGAAATTATTCTTGATTATTTTTTCAACTAGAGTCCAGTTATAAAAACAAGCTTGTTTGAAGGCTAGCATTGTTTGCTTGCCTGATTATTCCCATGATGGGAATATGACTTGATAAAAGCCTAGAATTTCTATCACGGAAATACAAACTATATCTGTAGTTTAGAATGTTACATTGATCCACCTTTCTTTAAGAAATATAAAATAGATAAAATGTATT
This sequence comes from Thamnophis sirtalis, assembly GCF_051295495.1. Taxonomy (NCBI): domain Eukaryota; kingdom Metazoa; phylum Chordata; class Lepidosauria; order Squamata; family Natricidae; genus Thamnophis; species Thamnophis sirtalis. Next base: position 30,698,180 of record NW_028261388.1, on the reverse strand, counting down.
TCTTTTTACACCATAATCCAGTTAGGATGGACCGATTTGATTTACACAAAGCTTGCTAAACAAAAGGTATGTGACTGGTTAGGCTTTCTGAATTGCAAAAATCCTGATAGCCACTGGATGGCAGTCATGCAATGAAGAATATGTTTATTCTTTAGTGCCATTCTAGATTTTTCAGACCAATCTAATAGACCTAGTTCTGGATTAACACATTGTATGAGTCCACTCATGGGGGATTACAAACCAAGAACTTTTGTTATACAAGTGCAGAAAAATACAAATTATTGGATAAACCATAGCTAGGTTAGAGTTGCTACATCATGAACCCTGAGATAGCAACCCTAAATTACATAAATCATGGAAATTTACTGTCTGTACCCAGTCAAAGAATAATTATTTCCCTTGTATTGAGTTGTCTTCCTAATTCCAGATCATTTCCAATGGTTACTATTTCACTCTGCAAAATATATAAGTACATTTTTAAAAGGAATGATAGTAGTAAGGATTTAATCATGGAGCTGTTCTTTAAAATCAAATTTTAAAAATCAAATTTAATTATTTCTGAAGCAAAGAAATCATACTTTGATTTAAAGTTGTCAGTGGGTTAATTTTAAAGTTTGGTTAAAATGCTGCCTGGCTATGAATTTATTTTATGTTTATGTATAAAAAAAGGACACACAAAATTTCAGACAGTACTTCCACACCACAGAGTAGCAAACAAATGTAACTTGGCCAAGGCAGAATAAACGAGCCTGAAGCAAAACCAGACTCAAACAGGAGAGAGGAAAGCAAAGCCAGAATTTACAAATAGCAATAGCACTTAGACTTATATACCGCTTCACAGTGGTTTACAGCCCTCTCTAAGCGGTTTACAGAGTCAGCATATTGCCCCCAACAATCTGGGTCCTCATTTTACCCACCTCGGAAGGATGGAAGTCTAAGTCAACCGTGAGCCGGTGAGATTCAAACTGCCGAATTGTAGGCAACCAGCAGTCAGCAGAAGTAGCCTGCAGTTCTGCATTCTAACCACTGTGCCACCACGGCTCTTATGACCCCACTTGTTATCTACAGGCCTCATTAGTATGTCCAGAAGCTGGTAGTCTGGGGACTGAGTAATCCCAAAATCCTCTTTTCTGTTCTCCTCATAGAAGAGCAAACCAGAATGAGATTGGACCCATTCTGCAAAAAACACCTCCTCATTTCCTTGCTAACATGAGTTACATTAGCTCTATTCTGCTGAAATGCATCTGGATGTCTTTAACACATTACATAGTTAACAGACACACACAAGCAGACAAAACCCATTTATACATATATTCTTTATTAAAATTACTCCCTTAGATTTTTAAAATGTATTTCCCAACTAATGTGTGTGTTTTTTTTTTAATGGCAAGTCAGGCTTCAGAATGAGGGAATTGGCTGCAACTATCACCATTTTTATTTTCTAAGGATTCCTCCAGAATTCATATAGAATAATATTGCATCTATATTCCAATTTTTTAAAATTAACAATAAAGAAATAAAGAAATCCAGCAGGTTTATTTGTTAGTGCACAAACCACTAACAAAATATAGCAACAAATTAATTGCCTAAAGAAAATATTCTATAAATTTCTAATAATATAAAACATGACAAAATAAAATTTGTTTCACTTATCATGCATAATCATGTATTTTGTTTTGCATTTATAGCAACAATTTTTTTCATAAATAATAACCAATAAAGTAAGTATGAATTGTCACAATATGACATGAAATTAAATGTTCTTTGTCTGGGAAAACATCTGAGGAGGTTACCATGTTTCTTTTAAATAATGTTTGGTGGGAATAAACATGTTATATAATACAATTGTTAAATTTTGGGAAAGGTAAAAACAGGTAATAAAGAATTATGGTGTCAGACATTCATCACATCACTGATACCACATACTTTATATAGAAAAAGAACTCTATTCCTCTTCCTGACAACATGCTAAAATATTGCAAATATATACATTCATATCCTAGAACAATGCCAGAAAAAAGTAAAAGCTAGAAGATGTCACCAATATGGTGAACAAAATATCACTAGAAAAGCTGGAAGTTGAAATATATATAAATATGTTCAGCATGAACTATAAAACAATAAACATACAACATCCTGTTTTCAACTATTGCTAATTCATTGCCTCCTATTGCTGGGTTACAGATTCTACCATCTCTATTTCTTGTTTTCTGACAAATTCTGCAAATTACTGAGAAAAGATATAATGATTTGCTCTACAAGATTTATAATTATGTTATTAGAAACATGTCATGCTAATGTCAAACTAAGGTAGGAATAGAAAACTTTATCTTTCAAAATTTTATCAATCACTTTTATCAAGTATATTAATTTTAAGGAATGATGAGAACATGTAAGGCAACATATTATCCTCCTCCATCATAAGGTACCATGGTAGGCAATATTTTGGGTCCCTGTGAGCATTATGATTCTTTTCCTAAATTAGCCATGCACAGGGAGATGTCTTTTTTCTACTTTTCATATCTCAGTCAAGCTGACTCATGTGCTTGAAAAAGCAACAAATGGTTAGCTTAACTTGTCTGACATTTAGAAACATGAAATAATCTGTTTATGAAGTTATACAATGTGAATAGTTCACTGTCTTTAAACTAGTGTTTATATTTTAAAATCTCTATGACAGAAGGGAATTATTAAAAATATAAGACATAATCGTATTGATTGTATTTTATTAATTCCAGGACCTACCCATTTTTAAATGAAGCCTGTATCTCACCACTCTAAATCCTGTTCTTACTTGCAGCTTACATTAGCACTCCTTGGCAATCTGTGTTCCCTCTTAATCAGAGGATGCTAATGTTTCATATGCTAACATCCTGTCCTCAACCCAGAAGTGTTTTAAATGTTCTTACACTGATTCCTTTTGTTATAGAAACAACTGGTGTTCAACAGCTAGGAAAGGAACTCAAGCAACTTTTGGAAGATGTGAAAGATGTGGCTAGACTTCTTGCCCTGAGCTCCCTGGCTTCAAGATACATCAGCCACACCACTGACTATGCAGCTTAAAAATATCAGCTCCCAATTAGGAAGCACAGGGCATTTGGGTTAGCAAAGTACTATAAACCCAGTATGGAGGCCATGCCCCAAATTTGCAATGGTTCTTATTTTGCTGACTGAGAGCTAAGTGGCAAAGTAAACTGTTAGTGGGGGGAGGCCAAATGCACCTGACCTGAAAATGTTACACCTGAAAATACTGCCCTAGAGGTTGTCAGGCAGAAACAAAATGTGAACGGGGGATGTATAATTCTTTTATAAAATTTCAGATGAAGACAGAAAGGTACCCAACCACTCTTGAGTCTATCCTCATCCATTATTGGTAGTTGTTATAGTTCCTAGTCAGTTATTCCAGAAGGTATGTGGCCCAGGTATAAAATTGAAAATGGAAAGCCTTCTTGGATATGGCAATGTAGGACCTCTCTAGGAATAAAAGTAGCAGTTTGTAACAGCTGTTTCTAAGAATTCATTAAAAGCATTTTAAAACCCTAAACACTGGGGGATATGTACAATATTTCATGTGTGAACCTCCACCAGTGGTGGGATTCAGACAGTTCACACCTATTCGGGAGAACCAGTTGGAAACTTTCTAAGTTGTTCAGAGAACCGATTGTTGGAAGAAATCTCCTTTTGTTTTTTTTCCACTTTACAGGGCTAATCCTGTAAGGAAGTCAGGAAGGAAACATTCTGGTGTTGTTTCTAGCCTAATCTTTATTGACCTGCTTACAGAAACTGCCTCTCTGGTTAACCCTTATTACGTTGTAAGAGCTAAGGCGAAGCACCCATCGACCTGAGTGACCTTGAGTTGGCCAAGCCCACCCAGTCACATGACCACCGAGCCCCACCTACCCAGATAGTCATTAGGGCAGAGAACCGGTTGTTAAATTATTTGAATCCCACCACTGACCTCCACTCATGCAATATGACTTTGTGACATTTTTCTCTTGCTGCCCATGCCTCCGGTCTATTTTGAAAAGCCCTCTCCCTTCAGCAGGAGATTTGGCACTAGAGTACAGTGAAGAGATATTGGTAAGCAGCCCCAATTCAGCTAACTAAAAGACTTGACTAATTCTGTATGATATACTTCAATAACATAGACAGTAAAGACTGATCTATAAAAACACAGGGTTTTCCCACAATTTTTTTAAAAAAAGCTTTTCCTAAGAACTGTACTATTAATGCACTTTTTTTTGCTACAGCGATGCAGTTGGATGCAGACAGCTAAGTACAGATCTAGACTTTGTACCAAGTAAGGGGCCCACAGTTGATCACAGGCTCTATCCTGCCTTACTCACTCCCTGCAGAAATGTTCTGTAGTGACTCAAAGTTCTTTTAAAAGTTACATGCTGGTGAAAGAAAGGTTCCCAATGCTTGTAAAAGGAATGAAAATAGAGAGAAGGCCGGGAATATACACAAATATGAGTGAGAAGGACATGGGGAGGAGGGTGCAAGGATTGTATGTCTGTATAACAGTCAAATGTCACTCCCAAGGACTCTTTCAATAGTATTGGCTTTCTCAGAAGGCCATTCAAGCAGAGGAATGGAATCTTTCAGATATTGCCGGACTTCATTTTCAACAATCTCAGCAAACATGGCCAAAGATGAGGGGTGATAGGACCTGAATAACAGAGTACCTAGAAAACTATGGGTTCATCATGATTGAGTAAGTGGAAAGTTAATATTATGGTACCATCAAAATGAACATGTCAAAATACTTACTGCCATCAAAAACTTTCAGAAGCCAAACTAAAGTTTAGACTTATTCATAAATCATAATGTGAGTGACGTATGTTCAGGGATATTCTACTTACCAAAAGTCGTCTTTTGCCTTCAAAGAAGTTCAGAAGGTTTGTCACAGATTTCCTGGAGGTCTGGGTGAAAGACTTAGTGGGAGGTTTCAGGCTTCCATCACTCTCTGTCTTGCTTCCTTTCTTGTTTTTCTTGTTGCGCTCTTTTTCTTGCTTGTTTTTCCTTTCAGCTCTGTCTTTCTTGGCCTGCCTCTCAATTTTCTTGTCATACCTTTCTTTCTTCTTGTCAGGTTTATTTAAAGGGATGCGTTTCTTGGACTCTTTGGCTTTCTTGGGTGGAATATTTCCTATGGGGATGCTTTCCTCTAAATGAGGAATGGCAGGCTGCCCTGAGTCATGTTTATCCTCGTATTCATTGCTCAGTATCTTGTCCTGGGCTTTCTTTTTGGTCTGCTTGCTTTTAGGAGGCTTCTGCTGGCCAGCTATGATGCTGGGGTCCCGACTGTCCTTCTTGTCTGTGTGATTGTCTCTGAATCTGCCAGCATTTGCCCTGGTGTAATGCTCTGAGGTGGCCCTTGGCATTTCTGTGTAAGTGTCATAATGACTGGCTTTCCTGGGTCTTTTAGTAGCTGTTGGTTGTCTTTGTGTGTGGCCTGGATGCTTTCCTCTGCGGTTTTCTCTCCGTATGGAAAGGGAGGCCTCTGTCTCAGGAGCAATAGTTGTCTTGGGCTCTGTAGGAAGCTCTGTGAGTGACTTTGTGGTCCATGTTCTCTGTGTAGTTGGAGTAGTTGTGATGGTGGTTGTGGGTCTGCTTGGTATTGTCGTTATTCTGGCAACTGGCCTGAGAGTTGTGGTTGTTGGAGGGAAGGTAGTGGCTGTAGATGTCGTGGGGGAAGGAGATGGCACTGTAGCTGCCACCATTTTCTTCACAGTTTTCACTCTGGTTGGTTGCATTTTGCCTTTCCTTGTTTCTTCCTTTCTCGGGAATGACTGGACACGACCACCACTGGGAGCTGCTCTTGTGGTGTTGCCCCCACTGAGCCCTTCCGTGACGATCTGGCCCTCCCCTCCAGCTGCTTTACATTTCTGAATGAAGCCTTTTTGCCTTGCCTTCTCAATCTTCCTGATGGGACTCTGGTCAATGACTTCATGGATAGCTTCCAACCTTACTGGGTAAGGGTACCGTTCCTCAACTTGCAGCGTCTTCTTTAACAGCACCATTCCAAATTTCCCCTTCTCTAGTTTCAAAAAGCTCATAAGTTTGGGAATGAGGCTTGGATCTAGAGGCTGCTCCAGGATTTTCCCTTCAGGGGATATCTTCCTAACTTTACCCCCTTCTTCACCTTCCCCGTGGAACAGTATAATCTGCTGGACATGCCTTTCCGCTAACTCACAATAGACATCATCGTTCAACAGACTCATCATGAGCCGGTAATAGCCATCGGAGGCATGGGGAGCAGAGATGATCCAGACTCTGTTCTTGCCTGCAAAGCTAGCCAGAATATTGGGAGAACTGGACCCTGATGAGAAGCGCACAACCCGTGATTGGACTGCAGTGGATGTTCCTTCATCTTTAATCATTTCCAGCTTAGGTCTTTTCATCTGGCGTATTTTTGTCTCGCCAGTCCTTATCTGAACCCGAGATTTATTTTTTGAGGAAGAAGCTGCTGGGTTTTTAGGTTCCAAAGAATCCCTTTTAACAAGGGGACGTTGCCCATGCCTCAAAGAAAGGTATGCAAGTCTCCGAGGGGCCTTGCTTAACCTGGGCTGGGTTGAAGCAGGTCTCCTGATACTGTAGGCCACGGGTTGTTTTCTGATTCCAAGACTCCCTTTCTCAGCTTGCCTCACTGGCTTATGTGAGCCACACACTAGCCACGTTGCCCACAACACGGTTAAGCTCACAAGGGGTGTCCAGTTCATCGTGACCTTAAAAAAAGAAAGAAAGAAAATGGGAGGAGAAGCACACTATTACTGGGCTCTTAGAAAAGACCAAAGATATCCAACATTCTTAGTGTGAGTCATCATCAAGAGAAATCTTGCTGATCCTCCCAAAACACATTTTAAAAAATGGCTTTACACATTTCTGCTGATTTTTGTGTCACTTTTCTCTTTAGAAGTGAGATTCAACCTTAACATTGATATATGTGTCAACAGCAACCCCTTCAGTGAGAAGAAAGCTAAGCGGAGTCTGTTACAGGGACACAATTGAGATTCTGAAGATGAACCTATGATTTGAAAGAAGATGGGCACTCTTGTCCCACGGAATGGGTGGGGGACATTCTTCAACAATAATGACAGTTTCAGTAGTGGGAGTACTTGACACAGAGAAGTCAAAACGATTGGTAGAATCTACACACCATTAGTACAGCCTGTCTGGCGGTCTCCCAGACCTACACACATACAGGACGTCAAGAGTCTCAAAACAGCAGTGAAACTTACTCTTGTGGCAAACTTCTTCTCCAAGACTTCCTTTCAGATCCCCACTTTCAGACCGCGGAAGCTGATGTAGCTCTGCGGGGGGCCAAACAGATTCCTCCTCACCCCCGAAAGGCTTGTTCGTGTTCAGGGAAGCGGACGCAGGCAAACAGACGCTGCCGCCCGGAGCTTTCCTCTCTCCATCTAGCCGCAGCTCTGCCTCCTTTCGGGAGCAACTCTGGAGAGGCACATTTCGCAGATTTCGCTCCTGCTCGGCGCTTTCTCTCTCTTCCACACTTTCACGGCCGCTTCCACCTCAGTTCTGTTCTCTGGCCTGCAGCGGGGCTCCTTTGTTCCTCCAGAGCCGAAGCATCAGGGCTAATACATTTACCAGGCAAAACGATTTAAGCGCGCACTAAGCGAAGAGCATAGCGCGCTTCTCTTTACCTTCCTAATCTTCATTCCCAAGCCTGCCTGTCTGCCTCCCTCCCAACTCCCCCTTTCTCCCCTCCTCCGTCCTCCCCCTTTTGGATTTCCTCCCAGAAAGACTGGGATAACTTCAACCCGGCTCCAACCCAAACTGGAAAAAAAAAAAACCTCCAGCACTAGGATTGGTGTGGGTGTATGTGTGGGGTGTGTCAGAGAGAGAGAGAGAGATTCAGTCCGTTGAACTGATAGAAAACTCATTAACTTCTTTTCCACTTGTCCTCACTTTTGAGGGAAAAAGTTTGTTATGGGACTGTTATATTACTTAGAACAACTACAGTATAATGGCTCCTTCAGCCACCTCTTTCCAAAAGTCCTTCTCCTTAAACCTTTCCTGTTTTCAAATCGAAAACATGAAAGAAGTCACCTCTGCTGTATTAAAGAAAACAGTAGAAGTGACTTGGGGGAGGACCAGATTTATTGAGGCTTAGTGCAGGCAGTGGAAATCATCTGGATGAACTCCTCACAACCAAATTTGGACCTATTGATTTGAGGAGTAACAGTGGACTGTTCGATTGATTTTTAACGACAGCTTTGTTACCAATTGTTTTATAAAAAAATGCAAATATTACATTTGATTATAATGTTCTTCAAAGCAACAATGTACTAAAAACAAGACTTTTATGATGATAATCTAAATTTGACACAGAATAAAACAGTTTATTAAATTATACATAATAAATATTACATAATAGTCTTAAAACCCTGGCTTGCTGATTTGCTACTAAAAGCCTACTAAAAAGGTCTTTGTTCTCCCAGTGTTAATATGTCAACAGCCCTCTGAAGTAGTTTAGACCAGCGGTCACCAACTGGTGGTCCGCGGACACTGGTGGTCCATGAGAAAATTTTGGTGGTCCGCAGAAAATTTATTTGCATTTTTATGTTGTACTAAATACTATTTATTCTTTTTTTTAAAAAAACATATTAGTAGTATGCAGGATTTAAAATTATGAATTTAGTCCCTGAGGTCCGAAAGGTTGGTGACCCCTGGTTTAGACCCAAAGTTACTTAAACTTCACAACAGAAACTGAAGGAGATTTTTAGACCAAACATTCACTATTTGTCTTGTAATGAAATTATTGGTCCATCATAAAGCCATATATTCCTTCCACATATTCCCCTTCCTTTTACAAAAAAGAAATCTAAATTTAACATAGACTGTATACATTAATCCAAGACCCATATAATCCAAGTAAATCAGGATCTAATCATAGAGGCTATATATATATATATATATATATATATATATATATATATATATATATATATATGTATGTATGTATGTATGTATGTATGTATGTATGTATGTATGTATGTATGTATGTATGTATGTATGTATGTATGTATGTATATGCTATATTTATGCTGATAAATAAATAAAGGGAGACTAGTATAGATCTATTTCAAGCTATTTAGCTCTCATCAGCCATATATAACCATTATATATATGTGTGTATGTATGTATGTATGTATGTATGTATGTATGTATGTATGTGTATATATGTGTATATATGTGTATATATGTGTATGTATGTGTATATATATGTGTATATATATATATATATATATATATATATATATATATATATATATATATATATATATATATATAGTATGCATATATGTATGAACTCTGTCAAAGGTTATGTTGCAAACAAGCAACATCTTTCTTAATATTAAGCATAATGGTTTGCAATCTGTTAGTCTTTTTAAAACAATCATAGAGGGAGATTCTATGCTATCAAGTTAATATCTGCTACCCCCATAAAATTATAAATCATAACCAAGTTGAATAATGCAAGAAGTAATTTAATTTCCAATCCACTTGCACTTCTTTCTTAAGCTAGAAACTTCCCAGCATTCCATTTATTGGGCTTCTACCTATTACCGGTATATGCTTATCACTTATTATGCAATGCTACATTAAAATTCCTTTTGGTTTACAAACATCACAGTAAACAATAATTATGTGGGAACCCTTTATTTAAAACCTAAACCTGTTGACATAGCATTAAAAATACATGTCCTACTAATTTTAGTAAACTGGTATGTTATGCTAGGTAAATGGAACATATCTCTGTAGCACCCAAAATGAATTCAGAGAAATACAGATAGAATACAATCAAAATAAACAAACAAAAAATGTGTACATCAAAGATCATCTTCCAACAATGTAGTAGAACAGGGGTGTCAAACGATTTCACTGAGGGCCATATCAGGGTTGTGTTTGACCTTGGGGGGCCGGGATGGGTGTGGCTAGGGAGCATGGCAAGCTAGGCGTTACTTGTGTTGGCGGTAACTGTGGTGGTCTGAGCACTCTGCCAGCAAAAACAGGCTCCCGAGCTCCGTTTTTTGCTGCAACAGCTTCCTCCAACCCTCTGCCCATGGCCCTCGGAAGCTCTGTTTTCGACTGTAGTGGCCTGCAAATCTCTGCCAGCGAAAACGAAGTATGGGAGGGCTACCTGCGGCCCTCTTGAGTTCCATTTTTGTCTACAAGAGCCTTCTGTAACACTCTGCCACTGAAAACAGAGCTTGACAAGGCCGCGTGCAGCCATCCGAGCTCTGTTTTTGTGGCAGGGGCACTTCAGGCCTGTCCTTTCCTGATTCCAGGTCAGTCCCACTGGTAAGCACCCATAGGCTGGCTCTGGCCAACGGGCCTTGAATTTGACACTCCTGAACTAGATGATGATCTACATATGGATATCACTGGACTAACAATACAAAACTCAAATAATATACTCTGAAAGCAAAGATGAAGAAGCTGTATTGAGTCAGGAGGGAGGGAGAGGAGAGGAACTTGATGTTGACATGCAACAGCTGCTCCTTGCAAAATCACAACTTAAGCTAAAGAAAGCGAAATCATTATATCATCTTTTTCAAGTTCTGTCACGTTTAAGGTGCAGTGAGCACTGATTATGGCACCCTATTAACAGAAGCTATAATAATGGTTGCTCAGTTTCTTCTATTATTTTCTTGCCTGGAGTAGTAGCTCTTCTGAAATGATGTAGCCAATGCATTCCAGAATGTCAATTTTAGACCTTACATTTTTCTTTTGAGAACTTCAAGTTTGCTTTTATTCACAGTTCTGACATTCCATGTGCCAATCTTGAATTTGCAGCCCCAAACTTTTCCTTTCCCTCTGTGACATCGGCAGCTGGACATCCTTTCAGCTTCCATCCACCCCTCCATCATAAATACTTTTTTAAAACATTGAAGACCTGGTTGTACTCCAGAGCAGTGGTGAAATTCAATATTTTTTACTACCGGTTCTGTGGGCGTGACTTGATGGGCATGGGAAGGATACTGCCAAATCTCCATTCCCATCCCACTAGGGCCAGCCAGAGGTTGTATTTGACAGTTCTCTGAACTATTCAAAATTTCCGCTACCGGTTCTCCAGAACCTGCTGAATTTTACCCCTGCTCCAGAGCCTGGAGTTGGGTGGTTAGATATCCAGTTGAAAAGTTTTTGCTGATTCTTTGCCTGAATTTACTATTGATGACTACAGTAGTGTTTTACTGTTTGCTATGATATGATATGATATGATATTATTACATTACATTACATTACATTACATTACATTAATATATATCTATATAAATAAAAATGTAAATGTTTGTTTGTTCAAAATCTTAAATCTCCAAAAGTTCTTCACTGATTGCTTTGAAATTTTGACACAATGCTTCATTCGATAACGGGCGTGTTTTTATATACCTATATTATATAGATGTCACACCTGTGACAGGTGAAAACATGCTTTTTTTGAAAATCAGCGCCATCTGTTGGACATAAAAGCAACACACGCTATACTAAATATTTCACAATTCCATTTCAATGTTTCCAATAGCATTGTTATATTGAATTTTCATAGATTTTGATTTATTTTCATTTTGATTTAATTATTTTGTGTGACATTGCGCTGGAATTGAGCTGTGTTGTTTACCATAGCATTCATTTTGTGAGTATAGTATATTCAGAACAGTTCGGTCCCTCTCCAGCTTCGTCCCAAAGGTCCGTTTATATGTGTGGCTGGGGTGCAGCCGCACCATTTCCCCTTTCTGCTCCTCCTCCAATGAGCTTCAGACATTTCCGCCAAGGGGAGCAAAAGCCCTTCAGCCTCCCCCTCCCCTCTCTCCCCTCCCCTCCTGCCGGGCCTTTGCTGTCTGCGGTGGGGCGGTGCCTGCGCCATTTCTCGGCCAACTCCCCCCTGCCCTTAAGCTGGCCTTCCCCCGCCCAACCAAGCAGAGCTCCAGAGGAGGCGAAGCGTTTCCTCAGCCTGGCTGGCCACGCGCACTCTCCACCCCCCCACAGTGAGCCAGCTATGGCCTCGCCAAGGCGGCTCTGATGGGGTGGTGGCAGTGTCAGCCTGAGGCGCAGTGGAGCTGGGGTAACAGCTGGGTGCCCCGTGAGGTGGCAGCTGCAGTGTCGTCGTCTTCTCTGGATGGGGCCACGGCCAGCGGGGGCTACCTTGTGTCCATGGCACCAGGGGCGGCTCCTTCCTCCTGCTCCTCCTTCTGCTCCTCATGGGATCCAACCGCCTCCTCTTACCGCCGCTGCTGAGGGAAGTTAAGTTGGGGGCGGCGGCTGCCTCCTCCTCCTCTCCTACTCAGCCCGGTCAGGCCAGCGCCTGAGGGAGGCATCGTCGTCATTGGTGGCAGCGTTGGGCCTTCCTCCTGCCAGCGCCAATGCAGCAGCAGTAGCCGCCGCAGCAGCAGCAGCCTGACTCAGCGGTGGAGGTGCAGGAGAGGAAGAAGATGGCGCAGCCCGCGATGCTGCCTCGGTGGGCTGGCAGCAGCAGCAGCAGCAGTGCCGGCTTGGATGACTTTGCGCCCAGCCTGCTGGCCCAACCAACACCGCCTCCCCCGGCCTCCGCCACTGCCTCTGCCTTGGTTTCCTCCTGCCCCACCTGTGCGCGTCTGCCGCAGAGACTGGTGCTGCTCTCGCAGGGAGGAGGAGGCATTGGGGGTCTGGCGGGCGCCCTGTTGAAGAAGAAGAGCGGCTTCCAGATCACCAGCGTGACCCTGGCGCAGATCTCGGCCAGCCTCAGCTCCAAAAACAGCATCGCCGAAGACATGGAGAGCTAAGATGACCTGGATCTCCTCCAAGATTCTGGACGTCTCGCTCTCCCAGGCCACCGACTTGGGGGACCCTGAGCACACCTGCTCTGAGGATATGCTCAACAACTTCCATGAGGCCAACAGCCCTGGTGCCGTCTACCCTAACCAGCCTCACCCAGCCCAGCAGCGCTGAGGCCTGACCAATGGCAGTGCCCACCCGCCACCCCACTACGCCCATGGGGACATCTCCAGGCCCCCTCCCATGCTGGGGTCCCCCGCCCATGTCCGGAGGGCCCCATCCAGCCCATCGTTCTGGAGGCTGCCCATTGCAGGGAGCCTGGAGGATGCCAGGCCAAGGCCTGCGGGAGCGTCCTCTGTGGCGGCTCTTGCAGGGGCCACCGTGGCTCACTTCCATGTGGGGGCCACCTCTGCTGGGGGAGCCGTGGCCGGTGCAGCGAGTGACAGGGCCTGCCAGGTGGGCAAGACCCTCATGAACTTTTCCGCTGCTGGCAATGGTATGACCCTGCCCGGAAGGAACCACCCTGGGAATGTTTCTTTCTTCGCATGGTGTTGGTAAATGTGCCCGGCCCAACGTCTTTCTAGCAATTGAAAATTATTTCTCACATGGACAATTATATGTTGCGTGTTGTAGAGTCAGTAAACCAGACAATCTCTATATCTGCACAGACAATGGAACAACAAAAAATATTGTATACCCACAAGCATTGTGAAATTAAACATATTAGAAACTTGCGCTTTGTCTTTTCTTTCTTTTCCATTTAACCAGACTGGGCCACAGCAATGTGTGGCCGGGTACAGCTAATATATATATATATATATATATATATATATATATATATATATATATATATATATATATATATATATATATATATATATATATATATATATATATATATATATATATATATATATATATATATATATATATATACACACACACACACACACACACACACACACACACACACACACACACACACATACATATATATATATACAAATACAACATATATATATATATGTATATATATATACATATGTATATATATATACATATATATATATGTTGTATTTGTGCTGATAAATAAATAAAGGGAGACTTTATCAGCACAAATACAACAAAATGTAACAAAAAGGCAACAGTAAAAATATTGGGTTTCTGCCTGGATGGTCTCTTGTGATGAGCCGAAGGACAGAGAATGGAAGTAGTGATCTTCCATATTTGGGCATACCGGGGGTTGTAAAAAAAATCTAATATATATATATATAATTAGTTTTATTGTTTTTATTTGTAGTTTTGTGAGATGAATGACCATATAAATATATAAATTTTAAATGTTAAACTAAAAGAAGCATTAGTACTACTTGTATCTGCCCTTGTTCTTCCCCAGTAAGTCATTAGATACTTTCTTATCTTGAGGACTTACCCCTGTATTATATTGACAATGATCTGGTTGCAAATGTTTATTTGGTTTCCTCACTGTATACTGAAATAGGTTGACATTTATTTCTTCTAATAGATTGTATTTAATCTAATCCTTATTCTAGGAGCTGCCCTTCTGGGAGTGTACATTTTCAGTACTTATAGCATCACTGTTCATTCATCTTACCTACTGCAAGGGATCTATGAAAGATGCAATAGAGCCCAAAATTAAGCAGTCTGTATTAAAAATGTGAAATTTAGCACACATATTTTAGCCCGTTAACCTTGATTTTCCCTTCTAGTTCATACAGTAAGCAAAATACTCTTACCTTGTGTGTTTCTAGCAGAAAGGGAAGGCTGCAGTATTATACATACATACGTTTCTTTTTCTTTCTTTTTTTTTTCTTTATTCAACTCTTTTGAGTTGAATAAACTGATGCTGAATTTGTAGTCAAGTTACATACTGACCAGCAAGCTCCAGCACAAGTAGACAGTTTCTAGACAGTTAGAACAATTAATCACTGGAATGACCTGCCTCCAGAAGCTGTGGGTGCTCCAACATTAGAGGTTTTTAAGAGATTGAACAACTATTTGTCTGAAATGGTACAGGGTTTCCTGCCTGAGTAGGGGGTTGGACTAGAAAACCTCCAAGGTCCATTCCAAGATTGTTATTATTCTTATTCTTAAGTACAAATCACTGACTATTTTTCAAGGGCAGCAATGCACAGCATTGACCTCTATCACCCTTATCTCCCCTATGGAAGGCAGAGGAAACAATTTTTGCCTATCTTTTTGTGCTACAGGTCAAAAAAAGGATTTTCCAGCATGTGCAATTAAAGCAGTACTGTTTTTTCATCTGCCCCACTTATTGTAGGATAACACCTTCACTGCTATTGATTATTATGCACTACTGGGACAGGAGTATCATTTCCTCTCCAGTTACTGTTCTCTGCCCTCCATGATGATTTTTATTTCCAAGTTCACAAATTGAATGGTGAAAAGCTAGGAATTTTGTTGGCGGATTTGTTTAAAGGTTCACTGAAATAATGGACTGTTTTCTTTTTCTTTCTTTTTAAACTGGGTGAAATGGATGAGATTTCTGCTACCTTCTCCTTCTAGCTCAGGAAAAATGGTAAAACGATGGTGTATCTTTTTTCTTCCTCTGTCACTCCAGGAAGTAAAGCTATGGTAAATATGCTCCAGACAGAATTTCAGGTCATCCTTTGGCCAAAGCAGTGAAAGGGGTAAAATCTGAAAATATATTTCTTAAGCTAGCTTTATTTCCCCCCAGGCATCCAGCAGCTTAAGGCTGCAGTGCAGAAACATATGTTGCATATTAGCCACAAAATATAGACCCTTCTCTATATTCAAATATATGCTAAATCAATATTATTAAATTTGGGGTATCAAAGATGGGTAATTTAAATTGTGGGTGTTTTAAACACAATAGAAATGTTTAGTCTTCGTGCTAAAATTAAAACAAATTACAATGTTTTCCCAAAATAAGTATTTGGCCTTATTTTCAGGGAGGTCTTATTATTTTTGAGGTGAAGGGGGTGGGGAGCATGGTTACCTCATGGCTGCTGCTGTATTGAAATATTTTGGGGAGGGCTTATTTTGGAGGGAGGGCTTATTTTAGCACATGTGCTCAAAAGCACAATTGGGCTTATTATCCAGGAAGATCTTATTTTCAGGAAAACGGGGTATGTTATAGATTTAATTGAAATCACTCCCTGGCAATGTTTACAATTGGTGGTAGCACTATCTGGCTTTGAGTGATATCAAAATGCTAAGCAAGGATGGGTAAGATTAGTACTTGGAGGGAAAGAAATCCCAAGGTTAGAATCCGAAAAAATGTATTGAAAGAAGACAGTGGCAAGCTACTTCCATACTGTTGCTAAGAAAAGTCACCAGGATTTGAACTGTTGTTTATGGTATGCTAATTGAGAACTAAAAGCTACTTAGTCCTCTATAAATTGTCCAGTCTTCTTTTTAAACCATCTAAACTTGTGTCAGACATCACAAGTGATGACTTCAACTTCCAAAGTTTATCTATGGTCTTTTTCATATGCAGGGATGCATTGATTTGAGACTTGTACCTCCCTTATGACTCACAGAGAATCAAGAGGTTTCTTGGATGAGGGAAAGCCAACGCAATAATCTATTCCTGCTCCAGAAGAAATGTTGCAAAAACATTTTTATTGGTACCTGTACTCTGTATAGTACCAAAATGTTATGACAAGAACTTAGTAAAGGCATTGAAAAAGTTGAACACTCAAACGCTCTCTCAAAAAATGGAATAGAAAAACTAGCAGCAAAGAAAGGAAAAATGTTATGAATATCCAGATGTCTGAAATGGAGTGAGCTTCAAAGGAAGAAAATTTGGTTAATTAAATCAGGAAAGACTTAAGAGAAGGAATGTAGAAATACTGAGGTTTTGTATATTGGACCTTGGACTGGTTAAGTTATTTTTTTTTAAATCTATATAAATGTGAAGTTCTGTTGGTGTGATAAAAAGTAATCTGAAAGGCCTCTCAGTCACATTTTTGTACTCTACAAACTAAAAGAATGTGAGTAGATTAAACCTGGCAGGATGTCTGTTGGTTTATATCCAAAGACACTTGTCTGAATGTGAAAGGGAGTGTGAACTGACAGGTAGAGGGATCAGATAATCTCCAAGAAGCAGAGAGTATGAATCACTTGTGCAGTAATAATAGGCAATTCCTATCATCACCCAAAAAGCTGTCTGCAAGTATTCATACTCATAGAAGATGATTTTATAGCCTTCAAAGGATTTTCCATAATAGGGATTGTTGTTGAAGATTGTCTCTGCAAATGATTCTTCATCATTATTGGATCAAATGATATTCCATAATTGTATTAACTCCACAGTCCTTTCTCTAATAGCCATGACTATCTTGGTGTCAACAAGCAAGCAACTACATTCATTCACAATATCAGAGTGTAATTATTTTACAGCCATTTTACAAAAATTAAACATATCTTTCATTTGTGAAAACTGTCCTTTTGAAGAATGCTAAAGTTACATGGACGTGGTGGCTCAGTGATCAGAAAAAGTTGGCAGTTCGAATCCCTAGTACCACATAACGTAGTGAGCTCCTGTTACTTATCCCACCTTCTGCCAACCTAGCAGTTTGAAAGCATGTAAAAATGCAAGTAGAAAAATAGGAACCACCTTTGGTGGGAAGGTAACAGTGTTCTGTGCGCCTTCGGCATTTAGTCATGCTGGCCACATGATCACGGAGACATCTTCAGACAGCGCTGGCTCTTTGGCTTTGAAACTGAGATGAGCACCGCCCCCTAGAGTCGGGAACGACTAGCACATATGTGTGAGGGGAACCTTTACCTTACTAAAGTTACAGTTAATCCCACTCAACAGTTGATCAATAAGCAGAAGAGACCTGCCAGGTGCAGCAGCTAATTCTACCTGGAAAGAAACAGAGTAAGTGAAGCATGGCCACACTAGTTTGAAGTGGCTAATATCTAGCAACTTGTGGGCCAAAACACTACTTTTAAAACAGAACAGATTAGAATGATTTAAGTTATCCTCACTTGCGGGGTGACAATAAGATTAAGGCAGCATCATGGGACACAGCAAAATAAGTATGTTCACGTTGTGGTTAGATGCATGTGAAGAAAGCCTTCACTGTATTCCTTCTAGAGCCTCCATCTTGTAGCCTTAAGCAAGTAGATTTCGAGACTGCATCAACAAGCTTAATGTTAGGAAATTTCCATTCTTTCTCTCACTTTTAAAAAACATATATTTATCCAGTGAGGTATTCTGGAAATCTGGCATGTTCTTTCGTGTCACTTTGATATTACCCAACTATGGATTCTGCTCTTTTTTATGAGAAAATATGCTATCACGAATTTTTATTTTTTTAATATGCACATTGCTGCTCAGCCTGACTGACAAAGTTATCATGGTAAAAAAATTGAATTGCAATATTCTGCGTGACAGAGATAACTTTCTCTAACCCCTTTGGGGAGGAAATTCCAAGTGACTGATAACATTTCCACTTCTTTCAACATGAAGCAAAGAAGCAAAAGAATGAAGCTTCCGGATAAAACAGGAAACAGAAAGTCCTGGCCTCTGCAATCTTAGCCTATAAATGAATACTGAGATCTTTGCAGATTCTTGTGAAATCATGTAGGCCTACCTCTTATCTTTAAGCCTATGAAAATTTGACATTCACAATCTATGTTTATAATAGTGACCATAACATTTGGCAGTGCACATGTATAATAGTGCACTGGGAACTCAGCTAAATGATAATTATGCCATAAACTTCGGAGCACACTTAAAGATGTCTGAAGTCAGAGTGGTTTAAAAAGAAGGATTTGGCTTTTTTTTTTTTAAACAGTTAGAACAAGTAATTAGATTAGAGCACTGACTTATGAGAATTGATTAAAAGAACTAAATATGTTTAGTTTGGCACCTTGACAGATAAATAAGAGATGAACTCTGAATCTAAAAGAGGCAGAGGAATTTTATTTTTTTTAAGTTGAGCCAAAGGTTAGTGGTAAGAAATTGAGTAAGCGCAATCTTACATCAAAAGAACTAGGAGAATTGTTGTCACTGAAGGATCATAGACCAAGCTACAGGGCTTTTTTTCCTATAATTTTCTCTTGAGTGGATCTGTCTAGGATTATACTACATTAATATAATACTAATGCAGACCACTTATCTGTTGACTTAACTGGGTTCCTTTTGACTGCTTTTTATTGACATTGGCAACAAATATCAATTGTACATGCAATGTGCTGCTTTGGGGAAAGGCTGCAATATCTATAGCACAGAGGTGGGTTCCTACCAGTTTGCACCTATTCGGTAGAACCAGTTCGTCAAATCTACCGAACCGGTTAGAAGAGGTTCCACCAGTGGGACCCGGAAAGCAGGCCACACCTACAGAAGAGGTGCCACACACACAAACACACGCACACAGAGACAGACAGACTGACACAGAGAGGGAGAGAAAGAGAAAGGAAGGAAGAAAGAAAGAAAGAAAGAAAGAAAGAAAGAAAGAAAGAAAGAAAAAAGAAAGAAAAAGAGTGAGAGAGAGATGAAAGAAAAAAGAAAAAAGGGACAGAGAGACAAAAGAAGGAGAGAGAGAGAGAGAGAAAACACATGGCCGGCAAGCCACTCCCACCAGGTCACATGGCCAGCAAGCCACTCCCACAAAGGAGGCCGCACCCACAGAGTAGATTCCAAAAAATTTTGAAACCCACCACTGCTATAGCAGCAGGGAAAAATCAAACTAGAGGACTTTTTCATGTTCTGATGCTTATCCGTGGATTTCCCCAATGTTCTTTCACCTATATGTGAGTTAGTAAAAAACAAAACAGCAAAGATTTTGCTGTCCCTGTTGCCAATCCCAATTCCCTCACCTGATAACATCTGTATCATGAGCAAAGCAGAAGGACTGGTGGATAGCTTTGACTTGGCTACTTTTCTCTCCTTCTCCTTTTGTCAATATCACCAGGAAAAACCATCCATCAATCATGGCAGTGTTGTGATTGCGATGGTCTGGGCAGATAGTTGGGCCTCTGAGAGTAACCATTTGTTAGAACTTTGTTAGCATAGAGATGGATAAATGATAGAAGAAGGGTATTGTTTAGAGTAAGATACCATTTACAGTACACTAATCTATAAGGTATAAGTCCTTGACTTATAACATTTGTTTAGCAACTGTTTGAAGTATAACAGCACTGAAAAATGTGGTGATGTTGGATAGTCATGAGATCAAAAATTGAGTGCTTGGCAACTGGCAAACATTTACAACAATGGCAGCATCTGGGGTCAGGTGATTGCCAATTATAACCTTCCCAACCAGCTTATGACAAAGTCAATGTGGAAAGCCAAATTTGCTTAACAGCTTCATGATTCACTTAACAACTGCATTGAATCCCTTAACAACTGTGTCAAAAAAAGGTCATTAAGTACCACCTTGCTCAGCCACAGAAATTCTGCTCTTAATTGTGCTTATAAGTTTGTAACATATTGTGAAAACTCACCATTCATATTTTTAAATGATGTTTTATGGCAGAATGTGTTGTATGACTTGATTTATTCAGTAAAACACAGCAACTTAGCACAAACTGCACAAGTCTAGACTTAATGTATTCACCAAAGCAGAATATTATAAATGTTTCATTTCAGTGATGTTGCTTATGAAACTGTCCACATTTCATATTTAGTTTTCTCTCTAAAGGACAATCAACAATTAATCCGATATTACAGATTGTTCTCATACATTGAGTATGGGTAGAATGTCAGATTTCTCTTGATAATCTTCTGTCTTCCAGAAATAAGGCCAGGAAATTCTGGCTTTACATTAACTTTTTGATTCCTCTGTGTAATTTTGTTATATTATACAGTATTTCCACCTAGTCTTTTAAAAAATATATGTATTTGATCTCAATTTATTATTATTATTATTATTATTATTATTATTATTATTATTATTATTTAAATTTATTTGCCATCCATCTTGCCCTGCTAGTCTGGGTGACTTACAACAGTAAAAATATAAAATAAAAAAATGTAAATATAACAATAATAAAGCAATGAAATAATAAAAATAAACAATGAAAGTATAGCAATATGATAAGATTATTATAGGGGTTTTATATCACAGTTGAATTCAGAACAAAGAAATAACTGAAAACAGTTGAATTAGGATTCATAAATAAATTTGTTTCTATTACATTAAATTGAAAAAACTCTCTGAATTCACACATCAAACTCATTCAGTTTTAACAATGATTGTTGAGCAAGCTATAAAACACTACTTCCTTCATAAACCTAAGCAATAAACTGGATTCATGCCAAAATCAAAAAGGAACATTATATTTATGAAGTTATATGAAGAAGCCAGTATAATGATCAGCTCAGCCCACCAATATAAGAATGCCTGTACAACATCCAATAATTGTCACCAATGGTAGGCAATTATAACCCACACTGATGGCATTTCATTTATACATATCTAATTTTAGATTAAATTCCTGTGTTTCTACTGAAGTGGATCAGTAGAAGTGTTTGTGATGATAATGTGTCCTCAAATTCTTTGTGCCTGAAAAAATGCAGAAGTTAAGATATATTGAAGGCTGAACAGTAATGTCTCAGTCCTTACATAGCATCCCTTGTTTTTTCAGAAGAACTGGGTAAATTGAGAAGTTCATCAGCAATATATATGGTGGTGCATTTATTTTTTTCTATAGACTATGTTCCTCAAACTTGTAAGGGTAAAGGTTCCCCTCACACATATGTGCTAGTCATTCCGACTCTAGGAGGCGGTACTAATCTCTATTTGAAAGCCAAAGAGCCAGCACTGTCCAAAGAATTCTCTGTGGTCATGTGGCCGGCATGACTCAATGCTGAAGGTGCACAGAACGCTGTTACCTTCTCACCAGAGGTGGGTTCCTACCAGTTCACACCTATGTGGTAGAACCGGTTCATCAAATCTACCAAACCGGTTAGAAGAGGTTCCAACAGTGGACCCGGTAAGCAGGCCACACCTACAGAAGAGGTTCCAAAAATTTTTGAAACCCACCACTACTTCCCACCAAAGGCCGTCCCTATTTTTCTACTTGCATTTTTTACATGCTTTCAAACTGCTAGGTTGGTGGAAGCTGGGACAAGTAATGGGAGCTCACTCCGTTATGCTGCGCTAGGGATTCAAACTGCCAAACTGCCGATCTTTCTGATCGGCAAGCTCAGCGTCTTAGCCCCTGAGCCACTGCGTCCCTTTTCATACAAATTTGTAAAGTCAAGCTATAAAGCATTAGTTGAAAAATTGTGTTTAATATAGAAAGCAGATAACAAAGCATTTTATATTTGGATTTGAAGCTGTGTGACCTGCAGCTTTATTTTGAAGTCAATCCCTGTGTATTTAGCGGCCTTATCTTATCTCCCACCCTCAGTATGCAATCAAAATGTTGTTATTTTAATACTAGCTGTACCTGGCCATGCGTTGCTGTGGCCCAGTCTGGTTAAATGGAAAAGAAAGAAAAGAGAAAGTGCAAGTTTCTAATATGTTTAATTTCACAATGCTTGTGGGTATACAATATTTTTTGTTGTTCCATTGTCTGTGCAGATATAGAGATTGTCTGGTTTGCCGATTCTACAACACGCAACATGTAATTGTCAATGTGAGAAACAATTTTCAATTGCTAGAAAGACGTTGGACCGGGCACATTTACCAACAGCATGCGAAGAAAGAAACATTCCCTGGGTGGTTCCCTCCAGGCAGGGTCATGCCATTGCCAGCAGCGGCAAGGTTCATGAGGGTCTTGCCCACCTGATGGGCCCTGCCACTTGCTGTACCGGCCATGGCTCCCCCGGCAGAGGCGGCCCCCGCATGGAAGTGAGCCACAGTGGCCCCTGCAAGAGCTGCCATGGAGGACACTCCCGCAGGCCCTGGCCTAGTGCCCTCCAAGCTCCCTGCGACAGGCAGCCTCCAGAACGATGGGCTGGACAAGGAGCCCCTCTGGACAAGGAGGTGTCCCCCTTGGGCGTAGTGGGACGGCGGGTGGCCGCTGCCATTGGTCAAGCCTCGGGGCTGCTGGGCCAGGCAAGGCTGGTTGGGGGAGATGGCGCCGGGGCTGTTGGCCTCATGGAAGTTGTTGAGCGTCTCCTCAGCGGAGCTGTGCTCGGGCTCCCCCAAGTCGGTGGCCTAGGAGAGCGAGACGTCCAGGATCTTGGAGGAGGAGAAGTCCTCGATGTGCAATTCATCCAGGTTGTCGTAGCTCTCCATGTCTTCGGCAATGCTGTTGTTGGAGCTGAGGCTGGCCAAGATCTGAGCCAGGGTCATTCTGGTGATCTGGAAGCTGCTCTTCTTCTTCAACTGGGCACCTGCCAGACACCCTATGTCTCCTCCTCCCTGTGAGAGCAGTGTCAGACTCTGAGGCAGAGGTGCCCCAGGAGGGCAGGCGGAGATCGAGACAGAGGTGGCTGCAGAGGCTGGGGAGGCAGTGTCGGCTGGGCCAGGAGGCTGGGTGGGAAGTCCTCCGAGCTGGTGCCGCTGCTACTGTTGCTCGCCCGCCAAGGCAGCAGCATCTTCTTCCTCTCCCGGACCTCCGCTGCTGAGTCAAGCTCCTGCTGCTGCTGCATTGGGGCCAGCGGGAGGAAGACCCGATACTGCCACCAATGACAATGCCTCCCTCAGGCGCTGGCCTGGCCGGGTTGAGAAGGAGAGGAGGCTGCCGCCCCCAACCCAGCTTGCCTCAGCGGCGGTGGCAAGAGGAGGTGGATGGCGTTCCCTGAGAAGCAGGAGGAGGAGGAAAGAGCCACCCCTGGCGCCGCCGATGCGAAGCAGCCCCTGCCGGCCGCAACCTCATCCAGAGATGACAACACTGCAGCCACGCCTCACGGGGCACCCAGCTGCCGCCCCAGCCATGCTGCGCCTCAGGCTGACACTGCCACCACCCTGTCAGAGCCGCCTTGGTGAGGCCATAGCTGGCTCGCTGTGAGGGGGGTGGAGAGTGTGCGCAGCCAGCCGGGCTGAGGAGGCACTTCGCCTTCACCTCCTCTGGAGCTCTGCTGGGCTGGGAGGGGGGAGGCCGGCTTAAGGCCGAGGGGAGGTGGCCAAGGGATGGCGCAGGCGCCGCCCTGCCACAGACAGCAAAGGCACAGCAGGAGGGGAGGGGAGAGAGAGGAGGGAGAGGCCAAAGGGCTTTGGCTCCCCTTGGCAGATATGGCCGAAGTTCATCGGAGGAGGGGCAGAAAGGGGAAAGGTTGCGATCGCAGCCCAGCCACACATATAAAGGAACCTTCGGGACGAAGCTGGAGAGAGACCAAACTGTTCCGAATATACTATACTCATGAAATGAACGCTATGGTAAACAACACCTCTCAATTCCAAAGCAATGTCACATGAAATAATTAAATCAAAATGAAAATAAATCAAAATATATGAAAATTCAATATAACAATGCTGTCGGAAACATTGAAATGGAATCGTGAAATATTTAGTATAGCATGTGTTGCTTTTACGTCCAAAAGATGGCGCTGGTTTTCAAAAAAGCATGTTTTTACCTGTCACAGGTGTGACATCTATATAATATAGGTATATAAAAACATGTGCGTTATCGAATGCAACGTTGTGTCAAAATTTCAAAGCAATTGGTGAAGAACTTTTGGAGATTTAATATTTTGTACAAATAAACATTTACATTTTTATTTATATAGATAACATTATTTGGTATTCAAATTAAAGTTGTACTCCGAAAAAACAAGATATTTTAACTTTTGAACTTTAGTTTTGGTGAAAACCTCTGAAGATACTGTGGACAATCAAGAAGACAAACAGATTTTTGAACAAATCAATCCAGATTTGCTGCTCTATGTAAGAAATAATGTATAAAATGGAATAAAAGGATAATTTGATTAACTGGATATTGAATAAAATAATAGACTGACCAATTTGCAATGCTATAAGTCAGACAAAACTGCAGAAATATTCAGAGGACTTCAAAAGAATTCTGTTCTTGGTAACTAAAATGATAATGAATATGCTGAAAGTTAACATTCCTACAAAATATCAAGCATGTGCATGTCTGCTGGGGAGCTGATCTTCCAGTTTCTGGTGCTCCTCTGTACACGTGCTCCCATTTTAGCACTTGGGGCCAAAAAGGTTTGCCCACACTGCTTTAGGCTTTCCATAGCGCCTCCATCACAGTCTTCTTTTTGACTGCCGGAAAGATACTTGCTCAGCAGCTATTTCCCTTTTTTTTCTTGCTTGTTCCTAGGAAATTTCACCCAGTTCTAATCTTTTCACTTTCTAATCAGATCTTCAAAACAAATTAGAAGTGGGTGAAATTTGAAGATTTTTGGTAAGAAAAAAAGGAGTTACAGACCTTAATTTATGTTTTCCACATTCTAAATAATGGTTGAGTGGAACATTGAGTTCCTTGAAAGATGTGCCAGAATTTGGATCTAAAGATTTGGCCAAGAGTTGAGCATTCCATGCACTGTAGTAATGCATAATTTTCTTTGTCCTCTTTCAGCATTTTATTTTCCCTGGTAATATGTACAGCATGCATGAGTAAAAAAGTAGTTTTGATGTACAGAGGGTTTTGAGTGCATTTCTGGGAATACAGTAGTCATCAATTTTAAAACTTCCAGGAGACCTATCTTGTCCCTGTTTGAAAACAGATGTCTGCAATTGATAGCATGCTCTTAATTTAATCCAGTAAATAATTTCTTTTTAAATAAATAAATTTTTTTCTTTTAATAATTTCTATTATGTGTACCATATGCAATATTTGCTGTAAAACAAGTAATATCAAAGTTTAGGGAGGAAATAAATACATGGGCATATGCTATAGGTCATGAGTCGGTGGGTGCTACAGAGTGGACCATAGTGGGGCTCCTCAGAGGAAAAAGTAGTGGGAGCAACTTAAGGGGGCAACCTGTAATCTTTCTTGCTGGCTTCCCCCTTAACTATTGTTATTGCTATTGCAGCCATTTTTCTTCTGGTGTATGCCCTCTACTAGCACTACGTTTCGAGAGTTTCTTTGGGAGTCATCTTCTTTCTCCATTTGAACTCAATTTCTCTACAGGCTTCCATTCTGATGGAGAAAAGCAATAGCAATAGCAGTTAGACTTATATACCGCTTCATAGGGCTTTCAGCCCTCTCTAAGCGGTTTACAGAGTCAGCATATCACCCCCACAGTCTGGGTCCTCATTTCACCCACTTCGGAAGGATGGAAGGCTGAGTCAACCTTGCGCCGGTGAGATTAGAACCGCTGAACTGCAGATAACAGTCAGCTAAAGTGGCCTGCAATACTGCACCCTAACCACTGCGCCACCTTGGCTCAGGAGCAGTTTTCCACTGTTTCATTTGGGGAAGAAAAGGGAACACATTTACACAATTCTATACAAGCACTATTCTGAAATGATTAGATTTCTGTTATTTGCAGAAGAAAATATTTGTACATTACATATTAATGTTACACTATTCTAAGATTATTCAGGAAAATAATATGGTTTTGTCAGCAGACTGAATGATCACATGGAAATAGGAAACCTGCAAAATGGTCATACTGTCCATAGGATTTTGAATGCACTCTCCTGTGGTTTTGTATATATTTGTAGTTTTAATGGTTTTTTGATCCTCTTGTTTTAATGCTTTGTTTGAATTGTGTACACTGTCCAGAGTCATGTATGATTCACACATGAGATGGCTACATTAATTTGATAAATAAATAAGTACTGTAGGTAGGTTATTTTCTCCACTCTACTAGCTTCTCAAGATGACTTGCTGTAGAGATAGAGGTCATATAAAGGTTACATATAGGCTGTATGCAGCACACTGCCACCCCTCAGTAACTGTTTATCTCAAATGTCTATGAGCTCACCTAATAAGCACCACCAAGCAGTACCAGGAACCATCCAGATATGTGAGATTCTACCCTGGCTGGGATGTTCTTAGAGATTGACAAGGAGAATACCCAATAATGATGCTGTTGCCATATACTATTTGCTGCTTGTGAAAAACTGCATAAAAAAATTGACTTTACAGTGGTAGAGACTAACTTGATTCTGCACCTAATAACGGCAGCAAGACTATTGGTGGCGCAATACTGGAAGAAGGAAGACTTGCCTACAACTCAAGAATGGACATTGAAAGTTACAAACTTAGCCGAGATGGCTAAAATATCGGCATATCTTAAAGATCACTCAAATGAGAGATATAAACAAGACTGGAAAAAATGGATTGACTATATACAAAATAAATACGGGACCAAGAAATTCCAGTTAGCCTATGCTTAAGATCAGAAATGATTTAAATTGTTTAAAGTTAGTTCAGCAAGAAGAAGCTAAGGTCAATGTAGAATGTTATTAATTTCTTTATTTCTTTTTTTCTCAATAGATTTTAGACTGTGTTTGTTAGAAATCCATACCGTGTACGGGTTCTGGGAAGTCGGGGGGGGGAAGGAGGAGGGGGTTGGGGGGAAGGGTGGAGGGAGGGAGGGGTATATATTAGGCTAGACAAGAATTTGGTGGTAAACTAGAATTATTTTGACATACAAAAAATTGTACTTCGATGTCTTACTGATTGAGGAATGATGAAATGTTTGTCTTAAAAGAAATAAAACTTTTGAACACAAAAAAAACTGTATAAAAAAGCAATACACTGTGGAGGCAGACAGAAATTTTGGATACCTTGTTATGACTGGTTTCTGAACCAATCAACTTGTCCCTGCTTTGCAGAACTTAGCTAGTTGCACATTAATGGCAAGCTATGCCTCCTATCCTTCTAAAACATTTCAATGTGGTATTTTCTCATATGTTTCTCCCAAGTAAAACCTTACCATTCATGCTTCATTGCTGATGGAGAAGAACAGTGAAACAGAAGGGGGGAGGGGAATGAATCACCCTGCTTGTAACTCACAAGGGACCAGGCTGGTGTAGTGGTTAAGACATCAGACTAGAATCTGGAAGACTATGAGTTATCATCTTACTTTAAACACTATTAATCCAGGTGGGTGATTTTGGACCAGTCACTCTCTCTTAGCCTTATGAAGTAGACAATGGCAAAAACATTTTAAAGAACATGTCAGGGACTGGTTTCCAGGCAATGGCAAGATTGACTTGAAAACACATTTAAAAAATCACAAATCATTTGTGGGGAAAAGCACACTTTAATTAGGAATCAAAGCAAATGGAGAAAGATCCATCATTGGCATCCACAACAGGGTTGCATCTCCTCTGAAAAGATACAAAAGATAAATAAGAAAGCAGCATAAATTATGACATGACCTCCGATGCAAGAATGTAGGATCTGATAATAACATGGGCTGACCTTACTATGGGCTGATCTAGCACCTCTTATTTTGCTTTTTTAAGGAGACAAGACACCTATCTTTTCTACGAACATTGTCTAACATAAACAATGTTTTTTATTATGCCCATGTATTGGCTCCTTTCTCATCACAGAAAAGATAAAAACTTGGTTTTTGTTATCTCTTCCCTTCTTTCCAGGGTCATCAGGCAGCGTCACTTTTCCTGCTTTGCTTAATAAGCACTTCAATCTCATGTAGGCAAGGAGAAAGTTATTTATCCCCACACACAGGATAGCTATTCAGCAGTAACTTAGAACAGACACAATCGAGGCAGGCTAGGGATTTGCAATGAAAACAGTTAATTTTGTGACAATATTGTTTTTTGCTGACCCAGGAGAAGGCAGCTAATACTTTAATTCCCATACTGGAATAAACTCTGTGACCAAATTAGTAGCGAGATCCTTTATTTTCCTCTTAACTGTGATACAAGGTGTGTTCTATTTCTGTGGATGTTCTGCTTCTCCTTGTTCCTACTTTAGATTGGTCTATTCATTTCACCATCTCCCTCGTTCTTATTAACATGTTCTCTGGAATACAGCAAATCTGAGCTCCATTTCCATTTCTGTAATGTATTTAGCAAATCTAACATTTTCAACTTTGTCCATTTTAGAACTATTAAAAATTGTGTTATTGGATTCATGCTAGTGGTATTTAGAATAGAACAGAATAGAATAGAATTATTTATTGGCCAAGTGTGATTGGACACACAAGGAATTTGTCTTTGGTGCATATGCTCTCAGTATACATAAAAGTAAAGATACATTCATCATGAATCATAAGGTACAACATTTAATGATAGTCATAGGGTACAAATAAGCAATCAAATCATACTAGGAAACAATCAATATAAATCGTAAAGATACAAGCAACAAAGTTACAGTCATACAGTCATAAGTGGGAGGAGATGGGTAATAGGAACAATGAGAAGATTAATAGTAATACAGACTTGGTAAATAGTTAGACGGGGTTGAGGGAATTATTTGTTTAGCAGAGTGATGGCCTTTGGTAAAAAAAACTGTTCTTGTGTCTAGTTGTTCTGGTGTGCAGTGCTCTATAGTGTCATTTTGAGGGTAGGAGTTGAAACAATTTATGTCAAGGATGTGAGGGGTCTGTAAATATTTTCACAGCTCTCTTTTTGACTCGTGCAGTATACATGTCCTCAATGGAAGGCAGGTTGATAGTAATTGTTTTTTCAGCAGTTCTAATTATCCTCTGAAGTCTCTGTCTGTCTTGTTGGGTTACAGAACCAAACCAGACAGTTATAGATGACAGACTCAATAATTCCTCTGTAGAACTGGATCACTAGCTCCTTGGGCAGTTTGAGCTTTCTGAGTTGGCGCAGAAAGGACATTTTTGTTGTGCTTTTTTGATGTCATTTTTGATGTTAGGTATCCATTTTAGATCTTGAGATATGATAGACCCTAGAAATTTGAAGGTCTCTACTGTTGATCCTGTGTTGTCTGGTACTGTAAGAAATGATAGTATGAGAGGATTTCTCCTAGAGTCTACCACCATGTCTACGATTTTGACTGTTTTCAGTTCCAGATTGTTCCGGTCGCACCACGAGGCTAGTTGTTCAACCTCCCGACTGTATGAGGATTCATCGTTGTCTCGAATGAGACCAATCACTGTTGTATCATCTGCAAACTTCAGTAGTTTAACAGATGGATTTTATATTAAGCAATCGCCTTACATTTTGTACTGTAGGCTCTTTTGTTTATTTGGATGCTCTAAAATAGGGTCTATATTTAGTGACATAAATTACTTTTAAAATTATTCTCCAGCTAGAAGTAGCTACAACTAAAAAACATGCATAAATTTGTTACATAAATGTCATAGAGGCAATCCTTGACATGACTGTAATTGAACCTGGAATTATAGTCATAAATCATTGTACCTGTAACTTGAGGCATCATGTTACCAGATTCAAAATTATGACTGTTTTTATGATGATCATTAAACAAATGCTGAAGTCATTAACTGAGTGCAGTGGTCATTAAATAAATCCATTTTCCCCAAATAGTCATTTATTCTGGAAACTGGAAGTAATTACCAGAGAGAGGTAAAAAAAGATTGGATATCACAGTCATGTGACCAAAGGATGCTACAAATGACTGTAAAGATGAGCCAGTTACCAAGTTGCCAAGTGCCTGAAAAATGTGATCACATGACTGTGGGGGTTTGTGCCACAATTGTAACTCCAAAAATGAATCCTAATTAGCTCTGGAGAGGTCTATTGTAACTTTGAAGTGTTGTTAAGTGACCACTCATAAGTCAAGGACTACCTGCATTGGGAAAAGATCTATTCATTTCAATACTCATAAACATACAAAACATATACTGTAAGTACTTATGAATTAATCCTTTGTCATTTTCTCTTTTTACATTGGTCAGTGAATTTTATCAATATTTTAATTGATTTTTGTATGTAAACTACCCAACTAGCTAACTGAAATCATTTGCGAATCATGTTTGTACTGAAGAGAATTCACAAAGTATAGAAAAAAACTGAAAACCATGTTTATATCTCTTTCAGCCATTCAAATTTTTGTGTATACTTCCAGCATTATGGAAAATGTAATGAAAACTGAAAATCTATGGAGATTCTTAGTCATCCAGGTCATAGTTGTCCCAAAAGTGCTTTTCAGAGGCAACTGGGCTTCTTTTCTCAAAAGAAACAAAAAACAAAAAAGTACAGTTGCCTTCTGAAAAAGCACTTTTGGGTATAATGAAAATTACTTGCCAGGGTTTGAAATTGTATAATTCAGGTAGTGATGAATGCCTCATTTAGCTATTGCTCACAGTTACAAAAGTGTTAAAAAAGTAACTCTATGACTAATACTTACACAACATTTTCACAGATATTTAAAACAATGGGAAGCTAAAGTAACATCGTAAGCACAGTTGTAGTTTCATTCAGCTTTACTTAATGACCAAATTGCTGGTCCCAATTGTGGCAGCTAAACGAGGCCATTAAAATGAAGCCACTTTTGCCTTTTTTGTCAAAACTGATGCCATTCATAAACATATTTACCTATGTTTA
Organism: Thamnophis sirtalis; assembly: GCF_051295495.1. Lineage (NCBI taxonomy): Eukaryota > Metazoa > Chordata > Lepidosauria > Squamata > Natricidae > Thamnophis > Thamnophis sirtalis. Next base: position 30,667,062 of record NW_028261388.1, on the reverse strand, counting down.
ATTTTTCCCCCTTTCCACCCCCTTCTTTTTCTATGAGAGTGTCTTGTTTCTTCTATGTTGTTAAAAGCAAACTTTATTGGAATGCTGAGACTATTTATAGATTTTTCATGATCTATTTTTCAAATGCCTGGAGAAGGAAGTATGAGGTGAACATAAGTATTTAAGCAACATCTGCAAGAACAATTACCCCAACCTCTAAAGTACTTTTTCATTTTCATTTTCTAGCTATGGGCAAGAAATGATGTGCACCCTAAACAACAATGTTCTGCTAATTATCTTTTTTTTAAAAGGTCTTACAGTATTTGTATTTTTAAGTTTTAAGTGTTGGATGGCTGTTTTTATTCAGCTTCTTTATTGTTTGGCCTCAGATTCCAAGTCATGAATTTCTTTTTTCTCTATCCAAAATAATGTTCTCTGTTGTTGTTGTTGTTGTTAGTTGACCCATTGTGACTCCATGGACAACATTCCTCCAGGCCTTCCTGTCCTCTACCATCCTCTAGAGTCCATTTAAGCTCACGCCTACTACTTCAGTGACACCATCCAGCCACCTCACTCTCTGTTGTCCCCTTCTTTTGCCCTTAATCTTTCCCAGCATTAGGCTCTTTTCCAGCGCATCCTTATTTCTCTAGTTTAAAATGTTCTCTAGTTAAGAAAAACCCTATTATTTAGTGTGGGATTTGTAACCTGTATCCCTTCACTTGTGTAGAAAAATTATCTCAAAGCAAAATGGGATACCATAATAAACTTTGTGTTAAGTTTCTACAAATCAAAGTGGTTTGGGAACTTTACATAGAATTAAAAGAATTATCACAGCCCTAAGTATATTGGATTATTATTTTTGTAATAATCTTTACTCAGACATAAGGTCACAATGTTACCTTAGATTTTGGAAAGAACAAAAACAACCTTAAATTCAATTATTATTGCAATAGCTTGTAAAATATTTCGTATATCATCGGCAGATATCTCTTTCATTCTTGAAATGCTTATACTGCTTACCCAAGTGTTCCACTTTTCATCCCAATCATGTGTTTTCTTCTCATGTGTGTCTCACCCTTCCGAAAAGCTGATACGATGCCCAGCACAATACGAGAATTCACTGAAATTCCTCTGTGTTAATTGTACATATTTAGGACTGCAGTCTTAGAATTACACCACAGTTTCACTGTTGGGAGCAGGGGTGGGTTTCTACCGGTATTGGTACCAGTTCGCTTCGTGCACATGCGCAGATCACTGTAAATTGTTCTCTGCATGTGAGAAAACTACTAAAAATAATGCCAACAATGGCAGCAGAGACTAGGGAACCGATTCAGGGGCATGGCCAGCTTCAGTCACTGCTGGCTCTGCGACCCAGGCCAAATTACCACTACTAGTTTACCCGAACTGGTGCAAATCAGTAGAAACCCACCTCTGGTTGAGAGGACATTATATGGTCATCATGCCTTGTTAAAAAGTCTCTTCCTTTACATATTATCTACTGAGCTACCAATGAGTGTAAGCTGTGAAGAAGCAACACTAAATATGATTACCCAAATTGACCAGGTTTCATTTAAACCCAATAGCCCCCCCCCCTTTATTCTGAAAATATGAACTATTAACTAAGCCAGTGCAACTAAAGTATTAAAAACACTTCTACATGCTTCTCTGCCAGTTTTAATTCATATCTGAACTGACATGAACCTGCAACGTTTGCACTATTTAAGGGTGGGGTGCATTTATTCCTGGCTCAGCTGCAGAGTTTTTTTGTTTTTTTAACCACAGTAAAAAGCTATTTTTTCACAAAAAAAATCCAGGATTTATAGCAGTGAGTAGTGATTCCATGCTTCTTGTTTTCAAGGCTATAAGGTTGATAGACGAAAAGACAATCACAGAGCATCTTCAGGCTGCTGATATTATGCTACAGTTCTTTCTTTCATCCCAATAAGAGCTGGGTTCCATCAAAGTTTATACGAAAGTTCTGCAAGTACCTTATAAAATAAAGTGACCAGATTTTCAGATTGGTAAAGAGGGACACCATTGACCGGGGCGGGGGGGGGGGGCGCTTGATTAAAAAAATTATATTTTGTCAAAAGGCCACATGACCCAGGATACTAAAATCATCATAAATATGAATCTGTTGCCAAACATCAAAATTTTGATCACGTGACCATGAGGATGCTACAACGGTCGCTAAGTGTGAAAAATGATCGCTAAGTGTGAAAAATGGTCATCAGTCACTTTTTTCAATGCCATTGTAACTTTGGTCACTAAATGAACTGTTTGAAAGCTAAGGCTAGCTTGCATTATAATGCCTTATGCTAGCTTACATTTTCAAGAAAGAGAAGCTAAACTCCTAAACACACAAGGAATTTGTCTTTGGTGAATATGCTCTCAGTGTACATAAAGAAAAATAAAATAGAATACATTCATCAAGAATCATAAGCTATAGCTATAGTGATAGTCACTAAAGCCTGGAGGATTGTTCCCTCTGTGCTTCTTTAAAACAGTATATGTTAGAATAGAATAACAGAGTTGGAAGGCACCTTGGAGATCTTCTAGTCCAACCTCCTGCTTAGGAAGGAAACCCTACACCATTTCAGACAAATGGTTATCCAACATCTTTTTAAAAACTTCCAGTGTTGGAACATTCACAACTTCTCTCCTTGATTAGTTTCCACCCATTGCTTCTTGTTCTACCCTCACGTATCTTGAAGAATAGTTTGACACTCTCTTCTTTGTGGCAACCCCTGAGATATTGGAACACTGCTATCATGTCTCTCCTAGTCCTTCTTTTCATTAAACTAGACATACCTAGTTCCAGAAGCAGTTCCTCATATGTTTTGGCCTCCAGTCCCCTAATCATCTTTGTTGCTCTTCTGACTTGTGACTGTTTTTCTCCTTTATGACCACTGCACCATCCTCATGACCACATGGTCAAAATTTGCTTGGCACCTGGCATGTGTTCATGATTGTTGCAGTATCCAGGATTATGCAATCAACATTTGTCACTTTCCCAGCTGCTTTCCAACAAGCAAAGTGACCGGGAAAAGCCAAACTTGCTTAATGACTGCATGGTTCACTTAACAATTGCAGTGACTCACTTAACAAATGTGGAAAGAAAGGTCATAAAATGAGGAACCGACTTGCTTCGCAATGGAAATTTTAGGGTCAATTGTGGTTGTAAATCTAGGTCTAGCTGTACAGTATATGGAAATAATCCCAGTCCCTTAAAATTGAAGTGTGCTTGCCTTGCATTCTAAACAACAAAATATCCAACCATTCTTTTCTTAAATATTTTAAGCAAATGTTGTACAAAATCTCCCAATGCAATAAGCTTAACACTGTATCCTGAAGTGTTGGAATATAGTATGTGAAAATAGCAATGAATTTAAATGTATGAATTTAAAACTAAGTTTGGAGCTATTGTTTATTAGCCAATGTTGCACTCTATTTTATACAAAATGCTTCCGTATCAGAAAACACCCATGTTCTTCTATTCCAGATACCTGTAATGACCCCAAAGGACAACTATTTGTCTATGACCTTCTATAACAAATTCATGGTTTTATACGGAGATACAATAATATCAACATCCAACTCTGCTCACTGGGTAGTTTCAGATAACTGCTATTTGAGGAGAAGTTTTAGAAGTTACTTGCAATCTTGTGGCGAGTTTGCTGTTTAATCTGCTAGTTTTGCAAAAGGAGAAACTACACAGCCGTAAAAATAATTCCTGTTGCTCAATGCAGCTGTGCTGAGCTTCTTTCCTGGCATGATTTGGAAAATATTTGGTCACAGTAGATCAAATATGGATAAGAGAGCCAGTTTGCCTAGTAGTGGTTCAGGCACCAGACAAGAAATCAGGAGTTTCTAGTCCCATTTTAGGCATGAAAACCTGTTTGGATGAAATGAAGCCAGTCACTCTTTTTTCCCCTTCTTTCCTTCCTTCCTCCTTTCCTTCCTTCCTCCTTTCCTTCCTTCCTTCCTTCCTTTCCTTCCTTCTTTTCCTTCCTTCCTTCTTTCCTTCCCTCTTTCTTTCCTTTCCTTCCTTCTTTCCTTCCTTCCCCAACTTTCTCCCCCCCTCCCTTTCTCTGTTGTGGGGAGTCGGAAGGAGCATTAGATCTGCTCACCGCCTTAAAAGTGGGATTTTTTTTAAATGGCTTTTTAAAAAAAATGATTTCAGCTGGGATGCCTTTAGTACTCGCCCCATCCGTCCTCCCATCCCCCTTCCAAAAAGTTGATTTAAAAAGCCAGCGATCCGCGCCCGCTTTTCCAGCGTTCCTGATTCAGGGGCACAGTCCAAGACAGGTGCCTGGGTGCACCCTGTTCCCCCCTCAAGGCTTCGCGTTAAAGCCAAAAAGGACCTCCACAGAGATGGCTCTGGGAAGACAGGGCAGGAACGGGACACTGGAGAGCAGCTTTCGCCTACAGCCTTGGGGGGAGGGGGGTGTTTGCAACCCTGCCCTGCTTGGTGCCCCTCTTTGCTTGAAATGGGATGCTCCATTTGGGGGGGATGCAGGAGGTCCAAATAAGAGGCGGACTCAGCCTCCGCTGGGATGGAGCAAGCAGAAAGAAAGGCAAGAGCGCGGGGGGGGGGGGAATGGGACTTCGCTGGCGGTTGCAAAGCAGCCTTCCCCCGATTGCCTTCCCCCAACACCCCCCAACCCTTTCAAAAGCCACCCCCATCGTCAGCCTCTCCCAACCGTATCCCTGCCTGCCTCCCCTCGGTTCACCCGAAGGCTGAGCCGCTTGGCCCAGGACCAAGCCTTCTCCTTGCCCCACTGCACCCGCCAAAAAGCCATCACTCTCCCTGCAGAAAAATGGCATGCGTTGGCACGTGCACACGCAGGAGGGGAGGGAGGGAAACCACTGCCCTCTAAAGGCCACATTGGGAATGACACTTCAGAGAAATAAAAACTTTTTTTTAACAGCATCCTTTTTAAAATTGATTTTCTTTCTTTTGGACAATTGGGACTTTTTGAACACACCGCGGGACACGGGACAAATTATTAAAAATCGTGACTGTCTCGCCAAAAGCGGGATGTCTGGTCACCTTATTATAAAATCTTAGTGGGCTTCCAGTTACTGAGTTGTCAGTTCTATCTTTTCAAATGAATGCATGCAACTAGCCTGTATTTTTCCACAATTAATAGATTGTATCTAAATGTCCTCCAAGTGTCCTCACTGACTCCCAGAATCAGTGCTAGTGACCAGATGACTGCAAGAATATAAATCCTTCCATCCTTCACTATTCAGTCAGAACTGGAGAAGCTTCTTGGATGAGAAGCAAATCATTTTCAAGGAAAAACAAAGTCCAGTTGCCTTTTGAAAAAGCACCTTTGAGAAAAGTATGACCTGGGTGACTGAGAATATCCACAGACATTGTTTTTAAATGTGATGGAGAAACACAGGCAACATCAAATGGAAAATTATGACACCTGAATTTCACATCAAATAGTATGACAGGCAGGGTTATAAAATGGGAAATGTTTCCTTTAGAAGAAACCTTATGGTAAAAAAAAAATTACCCTCATGAGCTTCCTTTTGCTCTAAAGGACTCAGGTAACAATATGAGAGAGTTATCATAAATGAATCCAGAATTACTGTCAGCTTCTGCTTTGCTGTCGCTTCAGCTGCCATGAAACGGGGAGGGAGGGCATGGTATTTGGGAGGGGTTACTCATTGTGCTGGAGGAAGGTTCTGGAGTTCACCGACTGGTGGGACTACGCATGCGTGGGTGTTTCCCGCCAGGACTAACGGCACTGACATTCCATCTTCGTGATGCCTTTTGAAGTTATCTCACACCTGACACTTGGAAGACTTATGATTGGACTGGGACTATGATGCCAAGGGGTGGGGAATGGGCTATTCTATATATCAATCGCTTTCGCGCCTAATTATTCAGGCTTCACTACGCTTTGCCTTTAATCATTCTTAATTAGTAAAAGTACACTTGATTTCCACGCATGGAGTCTCGTGGTCTTCCTTTCATAATTAATTAATGGAGAGGAGCTGACAATTACTATCCCCAAGTTCAGGTTCTCCCAATCTGATTCTTGTAGATGCTAAGCTAATCAAAAATTCTGGAAATTGACATAAACTTGTTGAAAGAAATGTCCTTCTGGGTTTGGCTCCAAGTGGGGAAAAAGACACTGGAGACATAGAGGCTGCTTGGAAAGATGGTTTATTGGTGGACAGGACCACATGGCTTGAGTCCTGAACAGAAAAGGTGATCACATGCTTCAATGTTGGTGGAGAAAAGAGGAGGAGCGAAGAGAAGCTGAGTCCCTGGTTTTATGCCCTCTCTGGCCTTTGATCTTGAGCTTGTATTCTGATTGGTTGTCAGACTCCCATGGGACCATGCAGGGGCAACTCTCTAGGCTGTGTTTTGAATCCAAGTTTGGTTGAGTTCTCAGATGCCATGTGGTGAGTGGGTAAAGGCTAATCATGCCTTAATCCCATCCCCCTGGAGCTGATGGGGAGAACTCTTTATTATATAAAGGGACTTGCTTGGGCATCTTAATGGCCCATTGACAAGGAGGGTGGGCAGGAAGCTGCAGGGAGCTATTCTGTCTTTAAAACATGTTTCTTCCTTTTCACATCCAGGGAAATGTAATATTCTGCCTTTTCAATATTTCCTAGGATATTTCATTTTTCTGGGAGACTGGGTGATAACTTCCTACAGACTATAACACATTTTGAGGGAAGACTGAATTAACTGATCTTTAATGTGATCAACTAGCAGGGCCATGAATAAGGTAAAGGTAAAGATTCCCCTTGCACATATGTGCTAGTCGTTCCCAACTCTAGGGGGCAGTGCTCAGCTCTGTTTCAAAGCCGAAGAGCCAGCGTTGTCTGAAGAAATCTCCATGGTCATGTGGCTGGCATGACTAAATGCGAAAGGCGCATGGAATGCTGTTACCTTCCCACCAAAGTGGTTCCTATTTTTCTACTTGCATTTCTATATGCTTTCAAACTGTTAGGTTGGCAGAAGTTAGGACAAGTAATGGGAGCTCACTCCATTACATGTTGCTAGGGATTCGAACTGCTGAACTGCTGACCTTTCTGATCAACAAGCTCAGCGTCTTTGCCACTGATCCACCGTGTTCTATTAGGGCCATGAATAGTTGGCCATAATTTGTAATCATCATAATAGTATGAACTTTTGGTACACTTCCCTCACTACCTTGCTTAGAAACTTTGTTAGGTTAGTTGTATATGTTGAAGATGGGGTAGTGAGATATTAGGAAAAGGAAAAAGAAGATGACTGGCCATAATTCAAATTCCATATGTTGATCTTCCTTGTGCAAGACACACTACCTACTACTTTTCAAATCTTTCTTTGATATATTTGTTTTTACTGGGTTTTAGAATATCATCAAAATCATGGGGTTTTTAACAAGAATAAGTGACAGTGGCTGGTAACGCTAAGTCAAAAGTGGAAAACTAGGCTTACGACAATGTGCAAATTTGTGTCCTTTCAAAAATAATAAATGTGAACAACCTACTTGAGACATTTAAAGCTTTTAAAGCTATTTCAAGTCTTCAAAGTCCTAGGGTTGCTTAGCTGAAAGTAAGAAAAACAGATACAAAACATTTATTTTAGAATGTTAGTATTTAAAAGTTCTCTGCCTTAAGAGGTATTTGAACTAAAATTAATGCAACATTCTTTATTCCAGTCATATTTCATAACAGTCAAGCAGAATCAAAGCAACATTTCAAGCCTGAAACAAGAGGTGCTTTTTCTTGCTGTTTATTTTTTTTCAGGCAGTATTTGCTTTAAGTATTAGGCTAAAATTATACCTACCCACCCAGCCCAAATTCTGGAACCACCTAAGAAAGAAGTGAAGATTTCTAATAGCCAACAACTGAAAATGCCAAGCCTCAGAATAAAATTAAATCAGTGAGTTCAGAAGAGCCTACTAACAAACCAGCAAAATTACAATTTGCCCATCTGGAGGTTAAGCACAGCTACATTTATTTATTGCATTTCTTTATGTGCTTTATTAAAAAAACTTCTTGAATTGCTAAGAAATAGGGAGACTGTGATACTCCTTACTGTCGACCTAGAGGGGAAGAGTAAAATAAACCCAAGTTTAAACAGTAAATGGATTTATTATTTTGACCATGAAGACACTCTTCCTGGTTAATACTCATTCTCACATCCTGCATGACCTAACATGAAAATGCTCCACCATTGTTTGTCAGTGATATGAATGCACAATGTTCAACCCAACACATGTCTGGGTACCATCCATTAGGGGTTTCACATCAACATTATTTTTTTCCAAATTTCTGCTTGCAAAAGTGGTTTTTCTGTGGCACTTTATCTGGTTATAGTGGGATAATAACAGGAGTTTGCCAAGAGTTTTCCTTAGTGATGCCATCAAAGAAAACAATCAAAAATCTATGTGGTATAGACATCATAGCCAGATAAGGTGTCTTATGATGTTTTTACCTATCAGATATGACAAATTACATAATCCTATTAAGGAAGCTTGCTTGCCAGCCTCACTTTTAATGGATCTCCAGCTCTCTACATCCAGTGCAAAACATAGAAGATTAGAAGGTAAACATTTCTGATATATTTTGTTCAACTGAAAAAAGGCTTAAGGAATCAGGTATGTAAATGTATGAGCAGAGTAGTTCATTCTTTTCTATCAGGAGGGATGGGATGATTTAAATGCTGATGAGTTTTTGAACCATATCGAAGGCCTGTCACAGAGTACTTCGGTTTTGCTTAGGGTATTGCAGTTACTTTTGTGTTGTTGTTTAAAATGGTCATAGGAAGCTAAGCTCCACACAGTTCGGCCAAATTGACCTCTTTGATTAGAGAAAGGTCATTATTCATATTCATCAATGAATGGAAACATTTTATGGACTTTTTGTGTAAAAAAAATGTTTTATGATTTATGGCTTTGGTATTTAGAAAGAGTAGGATATAGAAAAAGGGAATTATGATGTAATCTTGAGAAATTTGATTAGAGTTACATGTCAGTGGTGGGATTCAAATAATTTAACAACCAGTTTTCCCAGGGTTAGTTTGGCTGTTGTGGGAGGCATGGTCCAACTGGACCCTGAGCAAACCAGTTGTTAAATTACCACCCACCAACCCTGGTTATTAAAGTGGATCCTGGGTGTTGAGCTGCACTGCAATGGAGAAACAGGCAATGGAGGGAGAAGGAGGAGTGGCAGGAAGAAGAAAGAGGAAAAGTGAACTTCTCCTTCCCTCACGCCGGTCGCTCTGTTGCTCATTCCTCCATTGCAGTGCAGTGCAGTGCAGCACCCAGGATCCACTTTGATAGCAGAGGTGGGTAATTTAACAATTGGTTCACCTGAACCAGTGTGAACCGGCTGAATCCAACCACTATTACATGTACTGCATAACTGCTGAAAGGAAGCTAGAAGTCATTGCTTTATATGTATTCAGGTTTTCTATTTTATTTTTTCTATATTCTATCTTCTCATTTATCTTTCCTGTCCTGTCCTCTTTACTTTTTTATCTTTAATATTTACTACATCTTTTAATAAAAACTACTTTTAAAATATGTAGAATAAGAATTCCCTAAAATGATGGAAAAAATATTTTCCATTACAGCTTGTCAGTTTTTCTTTTATAATAATAGTTCTTAACCAATAATTATGCATCAGTTTTGGTTATGGTAATGAAAAAAATCTTGAGTAAATGGTTTTGGAAAGATAAGCATCCCCTTTGTTGATTTGGGGTACTTGCCCTTTTTTCCAATGTGAAAAAAATTGTGAAATGTTTTCTAAGCAAGCAGCATTTATATGCCTTGTTAAATATACCAAGAATTCTTCAGAAAAGTTAAATAAAATATGTGTTTTGATGGAAGTCTTGCTCCTTGCAAATAAAATTAAAAATTAAGCAGAATTTTTTAAAAAAATCCCTTTCCCACCCATATTTTTAGTATGTGTCTTTCTCAATCTCCAGAGGCCAAGAGCCTTGTGGGAGCTTTCATTGTATCTTAGCTGTTCCTAACACTCCACTCTTCTGGACAGATTGTTCTGATGTTTTTCATGGGATCTGTTCATATGAATGGCAGTTTGATGTAGTGATTAAAACATCAGGCTAGAAACTGGAAGACTGTGAGTTCTAATCCCACTTTAGGCATAAAAATCAGTTGGATCATCTTGAGCCAGCCCCCCCCCTCCCTCTCTCTCTCTCAACCCTAGGAAGGAGGGCAAAAGTAGCAAACCAGTTCTGAAAAACCTTGCCAAGAAACTGCAGGGACTCAGGCTAAAGATTTATATTATCTGAAGAGAAATCATAGTTTGATTTACATTACAATAAAAGAAGAAAACTGCTGGGACTTGTAGAAGTCCCCAGGAGCCAAAAACTGACTTGAAGGCTAAAGAATAAGATTAAATAGGTTCCATTTTTTAATTTCAGAGGAGAACATATGTCTAAGTAAGGTTAAGATTAAATAAGAGGCAAACACATGATTTTTCCTCTTAATATTGAACATGCATTCTTAAGAGCTAAAACTAAAGCAAAGATGGATTAGTGAAGTTTCAGAATTCAGTAGAAACTGAAACAAATGGAAGATGATAGCTGAGGCCAAATATTTGCATGGTTTATATTTTAGAGTAAACAGCAGCAAAATATTTTTTCAGGCTATCCCGTTTGTTTTTCTACTCCAACTGGAAAGGCAAATTCAGTGCGCTGAGAATAGTCATGTTATCCAAGGATATATTGGTGAGAAACAATTATGGCTAGGTGAAGAATCCAGTTATGGGTCAGGTCTCTTGTATTCCAGACTAGCTGGACACCCGTGCTTCACAACAAAACTATGTGATCAGGCTATGCAGGAGAAATTTGGTTCACAATCCTTTGGCTCAGTGGTGATTGAAACACATAAGGGAATATCGCTCCTGTCACTTGAGTCCAGAAGCAGTTCCATAGGTGGAAGGCGTAGACATTTTGGTAAGGTACCAATGTTTAGTACTGTAAGAAGCTCCAGACCGCTCCTGAGTGAAGGAGTGGAATGTCTGCCAGTTTGAACTGAAGTAACAGAATGTGGGGCAACCTGTAGTTGGATCAGAGTTCTTTTCAGTTGGGGAGGGGGAGTAGAATGTCTAACTACTTAGCATCAGACCGTGTTAATAGAAGGCTACTGGCAGTTGGAACAGAGTTCTTTTCAGGCAGGGTGGAGGAGTAGAACTCCTTAGCATCAGAGTGTGTTAATTACTGTATAATAAATATTATTGATCTGATGGTCATTTCAAAAAATCCTTTCTTAACAAGCACCTAGAAGCCAAGAGGAACATATGTGCCAAATTTCAAGTTTGTAGGCTTTATGTTTCTGGACATTTTGTGATGAGTGAGTGTTATTTGGCTTTTATATATATAGATTTACAGCTGTGCCAACTCATATAGTTTGTAGTATTCCAACTCATCATCTCTTGTAGCATCTTTATTAAAAAAAACAAATGATATTTCATGAGAATAAAGGAAGGGGAGGAACTGAGAGGAGTAAATGGGAACAGTTTTAATGTAGAAGAAAACTGGCGTGCTTTTCACATCACTAGGCAGAGTTTTGATTTATGTGTCATTTTATTTTTGCTGTTATGTAATTATTCCATTTTTACTCAGGAGGATTTCATTTCAACAGTTACCAGGGAAAGTGGATTTAGTTTACAGAAGTCTATTCTCAAACATGAAACCACTTTGGCAGCTTCATAATCCCAAATGTACGGCCTTCTTAGAGTATAATACATTCCAGTAGCATGAAATATATTGCAGAGAACGTAGTGTGCTAACCATGAGAGATTACCAGCTAAGTTTATTTAAAATCCTTGATTAATTGTAAGGAGAGCTTAATTAAAATACTACACACAATTTCAATTATCCATACTGTTTGTAATACTAATCAGAGTTGCATTACTGCATGCAAGGGGCTAATTAATATTTGAGGGGTTGAGCAATTAAGTTATAGGGTAATTTAGTTCTTCATCCTCAGCCCTACTAGATAGATCACACTGGGAAATCAATTTTATAGGAAGGCTAAAACTACTTCTATTAAGATTGGCTATAATAACAACCATACAAGTCTGTGCTTTTCTCTTCTTCCTCCTCTTCCTTTTCTTCCTCTTTCTCCTCCTGTGAATTTGAAGTAGTTTCTGAATTTTTCTTGTTCTGGATTTTAAGAATATTTTGGCCCCTTTTTTTGCCTAGGTAGCAATTCCTACACATTTTTTATTGTCTCAGAATTGCTGATCCAATGACATCCAAGGTTTTTTTTATTTTTAAACAAACATAGACAGACAAAAACATATAACATAAAAACATCTTCCATTACATACAGTGTGTCGATTGGTTATAAGGTTTTTATTCTTCCTGTCCATAGTCATCACTTAAACTTTATATAAAGTCACATATTGTCAATCAAATATGTTTATATACATTGTTATTATAATAGGTTCCACCACAAATCCGTGCTCGACTAAACCGCGTCCGACTAAACCGTGTAGCTGACGTCAACAGAGCAGCAACAGCGTGGAGAGAGAAGCACGCTGTAAACCCTAAACCTAAAATTAACCCCTAAACCTAAACCTAACCCCCTAAACCTAATCCTAAACCTAACCCTAAACCTAACTCTTAACCTAACCCTAAACCTAACCCTAAACCTAACCCTTAACCTAACCCTAAACCTAATCCTAACCCTTAACGTAACCCTAAACCTAACCCTAACCCTTAACCTAACCCTAAACCTAACCCTAACCCTTAACCTAACCCTAAACCTAACCTTAAACCTAACCCTAAACCTAACCCTAAACCTAACCCTTACCTTAAGTTGAATCGGCTTGCTTTCAAAGTGCTATTTAAAGTGCCCTTCTTTCTCCGCGCTGGCTGTTGTCGCCCTGTTGATGACGTCAGTGACGCGGTTTAATCGGGCGCGGCTTAGTCGAGCGCGGTTTTGACGGGTCACGATTATAATACTTCATTTATTTGACTTTCATTATTATTTCCTCATTTTAAACAAAATATTCTAAATATGGGTTCATTTATATTGTCGTAGTTCATTACATCATCTTTAATATATCCAATAATGAAATATTTGTATACCCTGTTCTGATTCATTTTTGGTAACATTCTCTAATAGTTTTCAATTCCATGTGTATTTATTTATTTATTTATTTATTTATTTATTTATTTATTTATTTATTTATTTATATCTAACCACAGATAAGATAAATCCCATATCCTATAAAATTATTTCTCTTCTTGTTCTCTAATTTCATATGTCAACTTAGTCATTTCAGCACATTCCATTGTTCATATCATCAATCAAATATATAGTTTTTCAATTATTATGATTATAAAATATTTATTGAGTATAGCTATTATTACCTCCTTTTTATGGGAAGCATGCTAAATTTAAAGTAAATTATATATTATGGCACTTCATTACATCATCCAATGGTATTACATCTTTATATTCTCACTTACAGTTTATATAAAGTTCCATATTATCTCTCTACTATATATAGATACATTATTATCATTGTTAATCATATATTCAACTATCTATTATTACTTTGTCTTATACATAATACTCAAAATTTAACTAAGTTTAACTTAATTTTCGCTGTAACATTTCATTTCGTCATCCTGTATCCTTCCAGAAATAGTGCCATTCAATATCTCTTGCCATTTGTAAAATCTGTATTCTAGCTGTTTTCTTAGTAAATCTTATGTGGACTTCTCTTAGCAACTTGTTGTTCATTGCATATCTTTTAAAGACTCGAAACCCTTCATCTGTTCTTTCCATCAGCTTGTTTTTGGTTATCACTGGTGCTTCTGCTGAAGGTATTCTCCTTATCTCTGCCAGGGATAGACTTTTAAAAATTGTTTTACCTTGTTTGGTGCAATGTTATTAAATGTTCCAAAATCTAAGGAGTTTCCACAAAGAAGAAGGAGCCAATCTATTCTCCAAAGCACCTGAAGTCAAGGCAAAAAGCAATGGATCAAGGAAAGAAGCAACCTAGAGAAATTTCCCGACAGTTAGAATCCAATTAATCAGTGGAACAACTTGCCTCCAGAGGTTGTGGGTGCTACAACATTGAAGGTTTTAAAGAAGATATTGGACAATCATTTGTCTGAAATTGTAAAGGGTTTCCTGCCTGAGCAGATAGTTGGACTAGAAGACCTCCAAGGTCCCTTACAACTCTATTATTCTGTTAGAAATACAATTTTGAATCATGTACTCTTTTTTTAAAAAAAATAATCAAATGGTGACATCAGGTTAATAAAAATATCTTTTAATATATGACAACATTATGTTCCAGGTAGCTATGGAATGTTAAGGAAAAGGATAATTTTAATCAACTATCCATTCTTTCTCTATTTCACTTTTGTGTATCTCACTATATATGCCAAACTGCCTTGTCAACTTGGGCTCTTTTGTACAATTCAGCTTTGCAGTCACAGCTACTATGGTTACAAAGCTGACTTCACTGGCTAGGAATTATACAACTCTGTAGTCTCTTGACATTTAAGGCAATTGGTCTGGAAAAGTACTATATTGGGGATTTGGAGGAATGGGTAAAAAGGCAGGAAAAAAAATCTTCCTGTAAGTCTATTTTAACAAAAGTTATTATTGTGTGGTCATTTCTTTGAATGGTGATAGAACGGCAAACTTCTTCCTTAACATATCTGAAATAATCATGGCTAAGACATTGGAATATTTTCACAAAATGGGTAGAATATAAATGTAAATTGCCTAGTATAAGTTTAAAGCTTTTAACTGAAGGATACATTAATTAAAAACAATATAGGTTTATAAAAGTTAAAACAAAAACTCTCTATTGTATTTACTTTATGTGTCTTACATTTACTTACACAAAACAATCAAAGTTAGTTATAGAGGTAAACAGTTATGAATGAGTCAATAGTGATTATCACAGAATCCCATTACTATACTAGTTTTCACTACTATCATCTACTCTTGTTTTGTACAGAGTATTAAAAAATTAGGAATCAATAGTTTCCTAGCACTTTTTATTCCTTCACTGATTTTTCATTATTGTGTATTCACAATTTCTAATCTTTTGAATACAGTCTTATTCAGAAGAAAATTATACTTATTAATTTAGTGAATCCTTCTTCCTAAATGAATATTCATAGAATTGCAGTGCCCTCCCCAAACATATATTATAAGGGTGTCACTATAGCTCTGAACATCAGAAAATACCTTGGTTATGAATTCTAATATTGCTAACAATGTATGTAGAGACCACCAGAGTATTTGCACTTTGGTTTTGAAGTTAACATGACTAGCAGATTCATCCAATTTGTCAAACTGTGAATAAATCAAAGATATTATCAGGGGGAATGCTTCAATACATTCCTATAGTTTGGATCTAAAATAAATTCTTACAGGCTGAACAATAAGGGAAAAAAATCTACAGAGTGCCTATTGAATTTTTATTTCTAAAAGACTCGCACTGCAGTTGGCAGAATTCCTTCTGGTTTAATTACCTCATACCACAGAAATCTGACTAAATCCATCAGTGAGCTTAACTTTTCTTCCTCAGGGGAATAATATATCATAACTACAACAGACACCAGTTTTACAGTTTATACCCTACCACGTATCTATGGCAAAAAAGCAGATTATCTCTAAATAAGCTGACCCAGGCATACTTAAGTGAAATAGCAAAAATGTGTTAAAATTACAGAAGTAGCTGAGCTAGATAGCTAAAAAGAATAGCATTTGCACAAAATTCTCTGTAAAACATGCATATGCTTTTAGCCCAAGAATGACTAAGAAAAGTTATTTGCTGTTGCCTTCTTCCCATTTTTTTCAATTCCCACGCATCTTGCATCCCGAATAATCCAGATCCAATTCTGCTTAGCATCTCAACTCGATGCTACTATTTGCAGAAACTATGAAAAAGATCAACATATTTCGCAGGTGTAGACACTCTGTACTATGCACAAGAGAGTGTTTTCTTAGGTACTCATAGTGTACTAAACCAAATCCAGCTCCATTCACTTGTTTCAGGGGTGGGATCCTACCGGCTTCATTACTGGTTCACTGAGCACGCGCGCAGTTAAGAGAAAATTGAACTTCCACATTGAAAACAAGGAAAGGAGTAAGGAAAAGAGCTGAGGAGCGGCAATTCAATCTGCTACCCCTGATCAGCTGGACTTCAGAAGCAGAAATAAAGGTTTGTATAATGCAGGGCCGGGCCAGTGGGCCCACTTTCACAGAAACAGAAAACCGGTTCGTTCTCGGCTTGAAGTCAGAGCTACCGGTTTGGACGAACCACCTCTGACTTGTTTGTTTATTTGTTTATTAGATGTATATCCCATTTTCATTCAGGAGCTAAAGGCAATGTATATAATTCTTTCTGTCGGTCTTCGGAATGCACAGCCTTAAAATCAAATATTGTCTGGTTTTTTTAAGTGTCTTGTTTTGTTTTGGTCTTGGACATTTTCACAACAGTAGTCATTCAAATGTTTGTAAATTGTAAATTGTCTGTTTCTTTTTGCCCCTTATCCATTGACAAACAGCTAGATTTAACTTATTTATTTCCTGATTCCGGCAATCAATTTTAATTCAACCAGAGGTGTAATTCAGCAGGTTCTGACCAGTTTTGGAGAACCAGTAGCAGAAATTTTGAGTAGTTCGGAAAACCGGTAAATACCAGCTCTCACTGCCCTTTCCCCCATCATTTTCTGCTTTCCGAGTCCCGTCTGATTGGGATGAATGGGGATTTTGCTGTAACCTTCTCCTGGCCTGGAGTGGGGAGGGAATGGAGATTTTACAGTATCTTTCCCTTGCCATGACCACCAAGCCACGCCCACCGAACCGGTAGTAAAAAAAAAATTGAATCCCACCATTGAATCCAAACCCTTTAAATCTATGATGCTTAGGAATCAAAAAGACTAAAACATATCCTCTCCAGCAACCAACCCATAGATATAAAGGATTAACACCAGATAAACAATCAATCAGAAAATAATACTCAGTCAAGGAACTCCCAAGGACAAAACAACATCCCATCAACACTGGCAGAGCAAACTACAGTATATAAACAGGAAGCAAACTCCATATTCATAGCACTGCTGAAGTTATGTAGTTGGATAATTAAATGTCTGCAAGCAAACAACCATGCTCAAAGAGCACCCAAAAATCCAAAGGAAAAAAGAGCAACACCAAAATAAAGCAAGGAATAATGGTGGTTGGAAAAGCATTGAAGACAAAAGGAACCCACAACATCATACTTACTGGCCCATCTTTGTGAGAGTGGAAATAGAACAAGGTGTTCTACTAGCTGTCAAATCATTCTGGAAGGTTTATATGCAATAGTTTCCCCCTGTTTGGCAATGCATGCTTGAGAAGGGAAGCTATAATTCCCTATTGTATTATTGCTTGGGAAGTAATATATACGGACTTATTGTTTGCTATATTAAAAAAAAGCTGTTTAGCATTCATGTAGAGTCTAAGAGTCAGCCCAATTTTGGATTCCAAGAAGAACAGAAAATATAAAGCATCTGGAATAACTTGAGTTATGAAGGGAATGCTAAGTTCATTTAATTTGGTAAAAAAATTTCTTAAACAGTGAGATCATAAGTTTTCCTTATTTCTCACAATTCAAAGGTTTTTTTTTTTAACTTTGAATAGCTATCTTGTAGATTGTTCTTTTCAGAAAGCTATACACGTCAATGTAGAATTATTTAGCACAGATGGATTCTCCTTCAGATGACATAACAATGGTTCATCTATTATGCTGCAAGAACTAATGTCTAGGGATGCTGAACTGTATTTCCCAAAAGCATGAACAACAGTGAGGTACAGGGATGGCAATATCTGGGAGCCACTGATTCCCTCTCCAGCAACACGACAGTTTATCCTGAACCTCCCAAACTTGCATTAATACTAGGGGTGCCTCTGAGTAGGAAAAATATTCTTTCTTCCTATTTAGTTAGTTCATTAGTTAATTAGTCAGACAGTCAGACAGCTATTCCATGCCTAAAATCCAGGAAGACTCTTCTTTTATTTCCATGTTGTGGGGTTAAGTAATGCATTTCCGAAAAATGTTCATTGATCTGATCAATTTTCAGCTGCCTTTGCATTACAGAACCTTCATTATTGTACAGTAACTGTTTCAGTTAAAGGCTTCTGAAATTTATGTCCATCTGTTTTTGCTTATAGCCACTCCGTGGTCATACTCTCATATTCATGTTTTACCCACAAAAAGAGAGATGATCTGGACTCTGGCATGAACATTTGGAATAGAATGAGAATACAGATGGTTTGGCTGTCATGCATGCATGTTTTTACCACAGAAATGAAGTCAACTTGGCATAAATCATATTAAATTTTTGAAAATACAGATGGCTTTATATAATTTTTTTTAAATTGTGAGAATGAAGATGCTCTATCATAAAAAAAAATACTTGAAGAATGCCGTTATGGGCAAAAATACATATTTAATATTTTCCAAAATGCCTGCCAAAATGTTGCTATATTTCAGAAGTAATAAAATCAATAACCCTGAATCAAAAATTCACCTCTCTTTTCCCCTGAATTTTGAGAAGCCTGATTT
Organism: Thamnophis sirtalis; assembly: GCF_051295495.1. NCBI lineage: Eukaryota > Metazoa > Chordata > Lepidosauria > Squamata > Natricidae > Thamnophis > Thamnophis sirtalis. The sequence continues at coordinate 30,648,504 of NW_028261388.1, read as the reverse complement.
ATTTCTTTTCCTACTTAAAGAAGGAAAATAAAAATACTTAACAGGAAAACCCAGTAGATTTCTCAGTTCTGAATCGAATTTTTATGACACATTGTCCAATTGTATAAATGTGCATCCACAAATTCCTCTCCTCTTTAATTTTAAAAAGCCACGTGTATTTTCTACATTTATTTCTTCATTCATCACTTTCTTTAGGAAGAAGAACCATTTTAGTAAATTGATTTTTTAAAATAAGTATTTTAGAGTGTTGGCGTGGGTTTGGAGTAGCAAAAAAAGCTAATAAGCCAGATCATCTCCAAATACTGGCTTTCCTCTGCATAACCATCTAAACCATATTTTTATTAACTTTTCTGAGTTTTGGGTTCAATAGGGAATAAAACCATTTATCAACTGAAAAAATACATAGTAATAAAATATATAGAGAGAACAGAGATATGTCACATAGCTCTCCAACTAGTCTTGCAATATGAAAAAGCCCTCCTATTAAGTCCATCTGTACTGCAGAAATAACTGTAAATTGAGTTATTTGCATAGCCATTTGTACAATAAACAGTATATGGAGCAAAACTAGGTGATGCAATAGAGACCAAAGATAATGTAAAGAAAATTGAAGGATATCCTGTTATGTAAATTACTGCCATGAAGTATATGAGGTGGTCTTTGAAGACCACTCAAAAGCTACAATCCATTACTTTTTCAGAACGCTCTAATAATCTACATTTTGTAGCAAACCCATGTGAAATGTATGATGATGTCATTGTTTGTATTTCTTGGTATGGTATATTGTTATTTCTTTATTATAATTGGTCTCCTTGTTGAGTTTTATGTCTACATTTTTAAAAAAATGGTTTAAAAAATGCATGGACTTGTTTTGTAATTTGTTGCTTTATAAATTGAATAAAATAAATAATTGTAGGAAGTTAGCACCCACTCCTCTCCTAGGAAAATGAAATATTCTAGGAAATATTAAAAAGGCAGAATATTATACCTCCCTGTATGAGAAATGGAGAAACATTTTTTTAAGCAGGAAGCAAACTCACTCTTAATATCCCCCACCCTCCTCCAGTCCACAGCAAATGTCAGCACTCAAGAGATAAAGAGATAGCTAGGTCTATTCATAAGCAAATACCCTTACTCAAGATCCAACAAAGGTAGGATTAGCCCTTAACCCATCTAGCAACAGAACTCACCACATGGCACCTGGGGAGATTACATCACCCAGCAAGATTCAACCAAGCTTGGGACTCAAGACACTACAAAGTTACCCCTGCATGACCCCATTGGACTCTGACAACCAATCAGAATAAATTTCTTACACAGGAACAGGAAGCTCCAAGGCGGGGCCCAAGAGAGGGTATAAAAATATCCTCTTCTGTTAGATACTAGCAACCTATCAACTGTTATAATGGTTTCCACCAAGGTCCTCTGTTCCTCTGTTTAATCTCATTGGTCGAAGTGTCTGACAGCTCTCTATAAAAGGGCTGCTGTCAGACTGAACCTCCACTGGATTGTACATACTTGTTCTGTTACAATAAAAAGCTGTTGTTGCCTTTAGCCTGAGTGTGCCTTTCCATTACCCAATCTAACACCCTCCCTCCCTCTCTCTCATGTGCTCTTTTTGCCAGAACAGGACTTCAAAACCATGTCATCCTGTCCACCATTAAACCATCTTTCCAAGCAGTCTCCATGTTTACAGTATCTTTCTTCCCACTTGAAACTGAATCCAGATGGAGATTTCTTCTAACATAATGTATGGACACACTTACTACTCATGTGTCAAGGAGGTCAGACAAGCTTGGTTAAATTTGTGACATTTCCATCACACCAGAAATTGTACTCCCTGTGCACAGTCTGAAGCCAACCTCCAATCTCTCATTATCTATTTCCATAAGCCTCAAAATGCTGACAGAGACAGAGAGCATTAAAAGCCGATCAGGACTCCTCCAGCTAACTAACAGGAGAGGCAGAGAAAGTAATTCAATCAGTGCCATAATCTAAGTTTCATTGGAGTAACAAGAACTCCACGTTCCCTTTCCATGTAGGAATTATTACCCATGTATCTCTCACTTTGGGAGATGAATTTTAAAAACCCTGAATCCCATACATGGAGCTTTCTAATTTCAGAGCCAAAATACCTCTTGCTTTCAAAAATCTGTGATGGTGAAATTACAGTTTGTCAGAAGTTATTTTTGTGATGGCATGTTGTCTGGGTTCCAGGAGGGAGGGAGAGCATTTCAGAGGAATAACAATTTAGATAGTTTGTGTAGGAGAGGTCTGTCAAAGTCCCGGCCCAAGGGCCAAATGCGGCATGTGTTGGCCACACCTCCACCTGGTTTAGCGAAGGGGGGAGTCCTAATACTCACATGACGCTGCCATGACGACATGAGTTTGACACCCCTGATGTAGGATAAACAGGAGGAAGATGGCTCCTCCTCCTCCTCTCTAATATACTCCCAGAGTTTTATGGTGCAAGTAGTCTGTTTTAGTTTGGTAAGATTTCTGTCTATAGGTGAGGAACAATAAAGGAAATAAGAAAATAAAATAAGAAGGATCTCAGTGTGTTTTTCTTGGTTTTTGGAGCCTGGCAATTCACTAATCACTGTAGCCATGGTTGATTAACTCAGCAGATGGAGTAAGGAAGGAAAAGATGTATTCTAAAAATACCTTCAAATTGGCTTTTTGTATACAATGTTCTGAATCTAAGAAATGGAAAGCGGAATGAGACAAGAGTACCAGCCAAAGGAAATAGACTACCTGGGAGAAGTCTGAGAGCCAAGCCTTCAAAGAAAGACAAAAATAACAGTTTTGGTTTCAAATGCATGATGAGTCAGAAATAAATTAATCCAGTTTTCAAAAGCAGCTGAACAACTTGTGATCTAGCTAAAACTAATTCTACATTTGAGTAAAGTCATAATATAGAAGTGTCCTTTGAGAAACTACAGGTAGTTCTTGACTTGTGACCGCAATTGAGCCCCATATTTCTGTTGTTAAGTGAAACATTTGTTAAGTGTGTTTTGCCCCATTTTATAACTTTTCTTGCCACAGTTGTTAAATGAATCACTGAAATTGTTAAGTTAGTAACAAAGTTGTTAAGTGAATCTGGCTTCCTCGTTGATTTTGCTTGTCAGAAGATCACAGAAGGTGATAATGTGAACCCAGGACATTGCAACTGTCATAACATTCCAGAAGACAGGCTTAAGATACAGAAGGATCTTGACAAACTTGAACATTGGGCACTATCTAATAAAGTGAAATTCAATGGTGAAAAGAGTAAGGTTCTACATTTAGGCAAGAAAAACAAAATGCACAGGTACAGTATAGGTGGTACCTTGCTCAATAGTAGTAACTGTGAGAGGGATCTTGAAATCCTAGTGGACAACCATTAAAATATGAGCCAGCAGTGCAGCAGCTGCCAAAAAGGCCAACACAGTTCTAGGCTGCATAAAAAGAGGGATAGAATCAAGATCATGTGAAGTGTTAATACCACTTTATAATGCCTTGGTAAGGCCATGCTTGGAATACTGCATTCAGTTCTGGTCGCCACAATGTAGAAAAGATGTGGAGACTCTATAAAGAGTGCAGAGAAGAGCAAAAAAAAATGATTAGGGGACTGGAGACTAAAACATATGAAGAACGGTTGCAGGAACTGGGTATGTCTAGTTTAATGAAAAGAAGGACTAGGGGAGACATGATAGCAGTGTTCCAATATCTCAGGGGTTGCCACAAAGAAGAGGAAGTCAAACTATTCTCCAAGGCACCTGAGGGTAGAACAAGAAGCAATGGGTGGAAACTAATCAAGGAGAGAAGCAACTTAGAACTGAGGAGAAATTTCCTGACAGTTAGAACAATTGATCAGTGGAACAACTTGCCTCCAGAAATTGTAAATGATCCAACACTGGAAGTTTTGAAGAAGATGTTGGATAGCCATTTGTCTGTAGGGTTTCTTGCCTCAGCAGGGGGTTGGACTAGAAGACCTCTAAGGTCCCTTCCAACTCTGCTATTGTATTGTATTGTGTAAATATGAATCAGTTCTGAAACATCTGAATTTTGATAATGTGACATGGGGTTGCTACAATGGTGGTAAGTATGAAAAGCGGTAATTTTTTCCAATCTAACTTCGGTCATTAAATGAACTGTTTTAAGTCGAGGACTACATGTATGAGAAGCTCTCTCTTTGTTTGAATATAATTGCTATAACTATGTTTCACATTTTCCTTGGGTTAATCTTTTGATACTATGCATAGACCCATTGCTATTGATGAGGAAATATTATCAAGTTCCAATAAGATCTCTTTCCAAGGTTAATCATAATGATAAATTTATCTACATGGGTATGAAAACAAGACTTCTCTGTTTCTCAGGAAAAACTGAATTTTCTAACCCTGTGATGGCGAACCTATGCAGAGCCCTCTCTTTGGGTGCATGAGCCGTCGCCCCAGCTCAGCTCCATCACGCATGCACATGTGCCTCCCACCAGCCAGTTGGTTTTCAGATCTCTGCTGTGCATGTGCGGGAGTGGGGCTCATGCGGGAGATGCATGCACATGCACAGGAGTGGGGTACACGCAGGGAGTCATGCACGCATGCGCAGAGGCGGGGTGCACGCAGGAAGGCATATATACATTGCATTATAGATGTGCACGCTTTTGGCATGGGAAGACAAAACGCTTAGCCGTCATTGCTCTAACCTTTTATCAGGAAATGTTTCTATCTGTGAAAATCAAATGGGAACGCAAACATTCTCTGTAGCTAGCTCTTGAAATCATTTAACAAATACCTCAGTCTACATCTAAGCTACCAGGATTTAACAGAAAAATGCATTAATCCTCAACCACTAGATTGGGATTGTTTGTCTGGCTTTTATGAAAGGCTTTCCAAAATGTAGCATGAAGCATTAAATAAAGTCCTTTGGTTTTTCTTTCAAACAAAACGGAAGTATAAGCATTATTCTTTCTTGGCCAGAAAAATGAAAATCTCTCACACATCTGTTTTCTAGCCATCTTCCTTCGTGCTGGATTTGAATGAAGCTTTTAGTTTATTTAGTTATCATCATCTATTCTAGGCTGTACTGGGCTGGGTTTTTCTGTCAAGCCTTCTTTAGTTTATTCAGATATTGTATGAGCCTCAGCATGATTTGTTTGTTACCAGCACATTTTGAATCTGTGATCTTATAAGTCTCCGCACTTAATTTGCACTACATAACAGTTCCTGTTTATGGAGGCTTCCAAATGAGGCTTTTACTGTTAAGCTGCCCTCCTTATATACACAGGGGAGGGGATCAAACAAAATGTCACCTTCCATTACTGTATATTTTATTTCCACAAAAACAATCTTAAGGAGGAAATGACTGAGTAGTTGCTAATAAATAAATACATACTACAGTATATTTTGAGTTGCCATATCAAGGCTCATCACTCATTTGAGTTATCCATCTTAAAGCACCCTAAGATCTTCAGTTTTCCCATTTCGAAATAGTATCTTCTTTGTTATGTTGTCCCAGTTTCAATCAGCATTCTATGAATATGGGAAGATCATAGGTTCTTTTGGTAGAGTTATTTCTTCTACTATCTTTGGATTTACCAAATTATGTCCTTCAACATAATGAGCATTTCCATGTACATGAAGCCATTTCTCCTCAGGGTTTTTGTGGAATTTGTAGATACTTGGCCATTCCAGTTTGCTATAATTTAGTTCAATACAGCAGAGACATGAAGTTGGAGTAAGTTTCAGAATAGTTGAGAAATAAAAAGGATAAATATTACAGGGGCTCCACAATTTTTTTTCATCTTTTGTACATTCCTGTACTTATTTGTATTAATTTTCAAATTTTAAACTTGCAAAACCTATGTAATGGATATCTTACCAGAACTATTCCTACTTCAAAAACAATTCAGAATTTTTTGGGGGAATGTGTGGGAGTGGAATACTTCTGTAAAACAGACACATACTTTCCAGATGTCTGTATATGCCTGAAAAAAAAAAGACCTAAACGTTTGCATGAAACATGTAGCTGCTTTAATGAGTCATAGAATGCTTAGCTCAAATTTTACTCACTCGGTTCTCAGAAGGTTGTAGTAGAGAAGGCATTAAAATATTTAAATATTCTGGTTATCCACTATCTCAGAGAATAAATCACAATATAGGTTCATTGGCATATTGATCCATTCAAAAAGGAAAGATGCATTTTTATTTGTTCTTAAACTATTAGCTATAATTTGATCACTTATTTAGAAGTATGAAAATTATAAATTTAATACAGTTCAGTCAGTTACAATAAAATAAAGCTGTCTATTATTAAAGTTATTTATAAGAAAGCAAAACTAGATTAAAAAATAATGTTGGCTTTGTTGGCTCATTAAAATGTAGAAACAAAGCTAAACTATGGTCCCAACTTTGATAAAAACAAAGTATTTTTACTTCAGTAATGCAAGAAAAGATGAATAAACATGCTAAATTTGATAAATTTTTTTTGTTTTGGAAAATAATGAAATGACATACATACTTTATGCTAAAACTGTTTTGGTTATTTCAGATAATATCACTGGGCAAAAAATTGTTAGAACTTCCTCTATATAGTTTGCTATGCTTCTTTAGAATTAAAAAATCCAGGACAATGAACACATCTGCTGAAATGAAATACTTTTAAAAATAAGGGGAAAAAAATACAAATTAGTAAGATTTGAAAAAATAATAATCCATTTACTAAAGAGTGATTTTTAGAATTTTTAGTTACCAATGTTTACATTTGTTTCAGAAAAAACATGTATATGTAATACAAAATTGTTAAATAAAACCATATTGTAGTTATAAAATAAACATTTGAAAACTAGCACAGCTTTTTTCTTCACATAGGAGGCATTTTTATTTTATTTGTCTTCCCCACAAATCTTCCACAATTTCCCACTTTTCCTTCTTGCCCTGAGACGAGGATATATGACTGCCTCAGACAGTAGTCTGTATATGGGATCTTAGTGGTGCAGAGCATTAGCCCTACTCAGCATGATACAGGAAATGTTCTCAGCAGGACATGTTGTTGAGACCAGTCTACCATAAATTTATGCCTCTCATAGGTAGCCTAAATGGACTGTACTCTTTAATTCAGAGTTTTGTCTTGTAAAGATTTGGAATATTCTAGAATCTTTTCACAACCTATATTAAAAATTTTGCCCTTCCCTCTAAGCAATGTGGGAAGTTTATTGTTCTCAGTAAATTTTGGGATACCTAAAAAATGAATGGCTAATGAATAACTATTTTGGATATACAATACTGTAATATTTATTAATTACATCATCAAATAGAAGTTCAAGATATAGATCTTCCTACTCTGTTATAAAATTTCTCTGTTTCAAAACTCTTTTTACCTTGGATATTCTAACAATAGCAATCGCACTTAAATTTATATACCGCTTCATAGTTCTTTTACAGCCTTCTCTAAATGGTTTACAGAGTCAGCATATTGCCCCCAACAATCTGGGTCCTCATTTTACCCACCTTGGAAGGATGGAAGGCTTCCATCACCAGGATACTGTGAGTTCTATTCCTGTTTTAGGCATGAAAGCCAGCTGGATGACTTTGGCCCAATCACCAGGAGATTGTGAGTTCTAGTCCTGCTTTAGGCATGAAAGCCAGCTGGGTGACTTTGGCCCAATCAGCAGGAGATTGTGAGTTCTAGTCCCACTTTAGGCATGAAAGCCAACTGGTTAACTTTGAGCCAATCACCAGGAGATGGTGAGTTCTCATTCAGCCTTAGGTATCAAAGCTAGCTGGGTGACCTTAAGCCAATTGCTAGGAGATTGTGAGTTCTAGTCCTGCCCTAGGCTTGAAAGTGCCTGGGTGTCGTTGAGCCAATCACCAGGAGATGGTGAGTTCTAATCCTACCTTAGGCACGAAAGCTGGGAAATGTGTGCAGGAAAACTAGGAGCACCAAGGGAACCCCCCCAAAGTCCTCCACCCCACTATTCTCCCCCTCCTATCCACAAACCCCACTCCTTTCTAGCACTGATGATGTTACCTAATTGGGTAATGGAAGGCTAAGTCAACCTTGAACCTGATGAGATTTGAACTGCTGAACTGCAGCTAGCAGTCAGCTGAAGTAGCCTGCAGTACTGCACTCTAACCACTGCACCAGCTCGGCTCAGTAGTCACATCTACCAAGTGATGTCCATAGTATTTAGGGCCTCAAGTTGCTTAATGAATGAAATTTCTGTGCAAGACACTTTAAAAGATTCTGGGCTTAGTTCCCCAAATAAAATTGCTGAAAATTATGAGAATAAGCAACATCCAATATACAAGCGACTATAAATAAATAAATAATAAATAAATAAATAAATAAATAAATAAATAATAAGTGTAATCAGATTAATACCAAGACAAGACAAGAATGAGATAGTGAACCCTATGAAATAAATCCCTGTGTAACTTGTTGACTTTGGGATTATGGACATTTATTCAAATGCTCAGGTTATAGCTAAATAAAGGAAAGATCCTTTCTCCCAGAAACAGACAAATATATTTATCAACAAGTAGCCCCCCACTCTAATAAATTTAAATAATTTTCTTTACTGGTTTCTTCTTTAAAATGTGAATTATCCTGTTCAGTGTGAAAAAACTGTTTCTGACTGCTTTATAGACTTAAACTATCCTAACAGGACTATTCAATTAATCATTTTATAAGAGTATCTTCACTTATACTTTTGGCTCTGAATGATCATTTTAACATGAGCACTGTTTTAAAAACCATTTTTGAATCTATGTCAAGCTATTTTTTCTGAAAACCTGACTTCCCAGGTATACCAACTTATGCTTTGCCAAGGTTGAAGAACTTGGCGCAATATTCATGGGGGTTAATTATGGTCCTGTACTACATAATGGTCAAACCTAACTTCTATAATTCATTCCAAAATCTTTATGTTCCATAAAGCCCAGGAGTTAGAGCTTCCTAATTTTTGCTCCAGTCCTTCACATTGCAAGGATATGAGCCGCGGTGGCACAGTGGTTAGAGTGCAGTACTGCAGGCTACTTCTGCTGATTGCTGGCTGCTGTAATTTGGCAGTACAAATCTCACCAGGCTCAAGGTTGACTCAACCTTCCATCCTTCCAAGCTGGGTAAAATGAGGACCCAAATTGTTGGGGGCAATATGCTGACTCTGTAAAGTACTTAGAGAGGGATGTAAAGCACTGTAAAGCAGTATATAAGTCTAACTGCTATTGCTATGTGCAAAGAAGTTAATCTGTGGAGTGCTGGCGTTGTTTCAGTAAGTGGATTGATTGGATGTGTGGCTGTATCATGATTGGTAGATTGGTGCTGATTGGGGCTGGCTGTGGGTCTATTGTGGTTTTGTGTTGTAACGGCCTGGGTGGTGGCTGGGGCTTGTTTGTTTACCAGGGCTGGTTTCCATATGTTTGGTAAGAGGGAGGTATCATCACGTTTATTCATGTTGTGGGGGTATTTCTCTATTTCGATAGCTTCCATAAGTGTTCAGTTTTGGAGATTAACCTGGTTCCTTCAAAATTAATTTCATGTCCTGTAGCTTTAAGGTGCTGGAAAAGGGAGGAAGTTTTTTCTTTTTTTTACTGTAAGATTTTTTATTTATATGTCTGTGTTTGTTTGTGTGTGTGTATGTATGTATGTATACATACACGCATGCATGCATGCATACATACACATACATACACATACATACATATATACATGCACACACACACACACACACACATATCAATCAGATGTACAGATGCCCTGATATGTTTCATCTTACATAGATCCTTTCTAAACCATAAGGAATCCCAAATCCATGATTAGAAAAAGAGTGCATAAGTGTCATTCAATCTTAGCAATAATAATAGCAATTAGATCTATATACTGCTGCTCCATAGTGCTTTCCACCACTCACTAAGTGGTTTACAGAACAACATATTTCCCCCAACAACCTGGATCTTCAGTTTACCGATCTCGGAAGGATAGAATCCTTGTCAGGATCAAACTCCATGCTGTGGACAGAGTTTGTCTGCAGTACTGCATTCTAACCACTGTATCACCAGGGCTTTTAATCTAGTGCTTTCATCTGAACAATGCACCAAGCCTTAAGGAACAACTGCAAACTTCTTTCAAAATTCAGCTGAATCCCTTAGGTTCCTGGACAGTTAACAAAATAGAACCAGCCGGCTTGTGGCAAGGAGCAGTAACAGAATATTTCCAGGCAATCAAAAAGTAGATTAATCATGACAAGGGAGGATTGTTCATTTCCCTCCGAATCCAGATCATGTCGCTATTGTCACTGCAGAGAAACCAGATCCAGCATGTGTGTATCCATATATATTGGACCCTTGATGATGTGGATTACGTCCATGGATGCCATCCTGGCCATAAATTCCTAAGCTGTCACTGACTGAAGCTCCAGAGAAGGCAAGTTGAAATGCCCCAGGACAATACACTTATGGGACTCCATTGACAAACTAGCAACAAAGTGCAAAAGTTCAAATAGGGGAAGCTGCTATGGGTCAAGGAACTGTTGCATTCTATTATTAGCTGCTGGTTAGAATATTCCAGTAGGCTCATTTTGATTTTATGCTGTCATAGATTAATACATTTTCCACCATCAGCATATTTAATTCTACGGTCAAGCAAAAATCACTTCCCTCTAGTGGTGCTAACTAGGAAATTAGCAGTCAGTTTGTAAGAAGAACAAAGGTTCAGCTCCCAGAAAAACTGCCTACATTTAGGTCATGTTGTAACAACCTTGGATATGTTTGTGGAGAACATAGCTAGTGAGAATATAGTTACAGTGGGGAGAAATCCTAATACTGCTGCTATTCTAAAGCATTTTGAACAACTTCTCACAGCTGAACCCAAGTTCCAAGCTCCCACTTCCTTTCATTAAATTATTTTAACCCATATGAAGTTATATTAGCTATGTAACAATTGAAAACACCACATTAGTCAAAAGCCAGGCAAGCCAGGAAGGTTTCTGATTCAATCAACATATTTGTCATACGACTGCAAATTCACCAGTATGCCATTGGCAGGTTTATCATCTTTTTGCCATAGGTACCTCGGAAATGGGAAAAAAGGAAAAGATATAATTTTTTCAGTTTTATAGGAAATGCAAACTTTTTAACTAAGCCATCTCTAGAATAAAGAAGTATTCTTTTCTGTGAAGACTATCTTAGACTTACATGAACAGACATACTAGTCAGTATTCTAGGTAAATTTGATGGGAGGTATTCATCTTTGAGAAGAATATTTTAGTGCATCCAGAAGTAGATATTTGTGTGTGTGTGTGTGTGTGTGTTTCAACATTGTTCATTTTTTTCAACAAGGTGCCTCTTAAAAATAATTACAATATAATTTACACATTTGAATTAGGAATTAGGACCTTTTGAGTTCAATTTCATTGATAAACCTTGAAATTGGAAACCTTCATTTTTAGATAAACCTGAATTCAACTCTGCTTATAAAATGGCAATAATATTTCCTTTACAGAATGATTTTAAGAGTGACCCCCCCCCAAAAAAAACCCAATTTCAGTGAATTTTTACTAGAACACAAAGTGAGTCAGACTCCCTTTCTTTTGCACTTTATAACTACAAAATAAAAATGTATACATATTCTATGTTTTGGTTAGCTCATGATGTATACAGCTATTTTAATTATTTTATTTATCAAATGTATATAGCCTATGAGCTCCGCCATGCATTCAAGTGTATTTTTGTTGCAATGCCAAAAAGTGCTAGAAACATTTTAAACAATTATCTTTAAGAGTAGATCTGATCCAACATAATTATGCTTTTAGGCCTATCATCTTTTAAAAGAATTCTACTTTAATTTGTACCTTTGTAATCTTATTTGACGTATTAAGTGAAAAAAGTTACCTTTAGAAGGGAATTTAAGACTGTTCATGTGAGATTTTAATGATCAAAAGTGATATAATTACACTGTTGGAAATTGCTATTACACTTTACCCCATTCATCTTTCAAAATGCGAGGCAGGCGGAGTTTTGGTTTTCTGAAGATGAAACTGGGTTTTCCTTTAGAAATATATTGTCTAAAATGTAGAAAGCATATTTGAGGACCCAGACTGTGGGGGCGATATGCTGATTCTGTAAACCGCTTAGAGAGGGCTGAAAGCCCTATGAAGCGGTATATAAGTCTAACTGCTATTGCTATTGCTATATTTCTGTGCAGTGCTCAAAATGAGTTGTTTCCATTTGAAAGGAAGTCAGGCTCTATTATTACTGTTGAAATGGGTGGTATGAGGTTCCTTTGAAAAAATAAGTGCAATACTCCAATACATCCAACATTATTTCCAGCAGTGCTCTATTTCTTTCTACTACTCGCTTATATCAGATAAAGGTAAAGGTTCCTCTCGCACAAATGTGCTAGTCATTCCCCACACCAGAGGGAGGTGCTCATCTCCATTTCAAAGCCGAAGAGCCAGCACTGTCCAAAGAATTCTCCGTGGTCATGTGACCGGCGTGACTAAACGCTGAAGGTGCACGGAATGCTGTTACTTTCCCACCAAAATGGTCCCTATTTTTCTACTTAAATTTTTAACGTGCTTACAAACTGCTAGGTGGGCAGTTTGCTGGGACAAGTAACAGGAGCTCACTCCGTTATGCGGCGCTAGGGATTTGAACTGCTGAACTGCCGACCTTTCTGAGCGACAAGCTCAGTGTCTTAGCCACTAAGTCACCACGTCCCTGCTAGCTTATATACTCACACACAAACCAGTAAATTTTCAAGAAGTATCATCAATTGCCTTTAGAATAAAAGAGTGAATGTCTTCCAACCCTTCTGGTTAATAACATTAATTACATGTTTCATCTTGACTTATACACAAGCTCATATTAACTGAAATAACACTTTAAAGAGAAATAAACTTTTCTTCTAAAGTTGCTGATCCCGCAGCCCCAGCCCAGAGAAATGCAATTAGGCATCAAATATATATTACCTCACCATGTATTCAGATACTGTTAAAATAAATTGTTTTCTTTGAAGTAAGACTAAGAATTATTCATTCCCAAATGATAATGGAGAATGAAGAGCTATCCCAAAAGATTTGAGGAAGAATTAATCTGTTGTAAGTTCAAACACTAAATTAATTTAAAATTGGTTTATTTTACAAGCATGGCAAACTAACCTCCAGGAGAATATAAAATAAATGGATCAACACGGATTTTACTTTCCGATATTTCTTTAGAAGAAGCAGTTGTGTTTCTAATCTGGTGATGAGAACAATAAACTGTTCAGGTAATAGCCTTATTATATGGTTTGCACATTTTGTGTAAACAGAGATGGGGAACTTGTGGCTTCACAGAGGCAATTTTATCACCTCAGGTCTTTTGGATTAATGAAATGGACATCCAACATCTGGAGGATGGAATTATTGCCTTTGCTTGAGCTAACAGAATTGCAGGAAAAAGTCAAAATATGTATTACTGGCTAAACTTGCAAAAATGTTTCATCCTTTTTTCCCTGTTATTTGTGATAGATACAATAGTAATAGGAAATTGTGTATAGACAAGAAATTTAGACTTTGTTTAATCCTGGATATAGATGATATGTAAACATCACTCTCTAAAATGCAAAAGAGTCTGCTGTTTTGTTTGTTTGGTAGATTATTTGTTTCAGAGTGAAATTCTGGCTATTGTTATACTACATTTATTGTGAAATGATTCTAACCACCCAAGTGCAAATAATAATACTTATCAAGGAGCATAGTTTGGCGTAGAATGTTGCAAGTTTACCAAGACCCTTAAAGAAATAAAAAAGGCATTGGAAGAATATCTGAAGGACAGTGAAGAATATGCAATTTAGCAGTACGCCATGAAAGCCTACTGAAAATCAAAGAGACCTACAAGAAAGACCAAATAAAGAGTAGAAAAGAAATATGGCAAAGCAGTGTTATATGGCCACTATATAAATAACAAAAAAACCTGGTAATGGCTAAAAGGAGGAAAGTTCAAGAAAGTGATGGAGGAGGGGAGGGAGATGATGGTGGTGATGTAGAGAGGGGCAGGGGGAGGGAGGGGGTGCAAGAGGAATGATTGGCAGGAGTGTGATCTGTGTGGAGGGACTGAGGGATGAGAAAGAGAATTTGGAGCATGAGCCTGATACAGAATTGTGAGGTTGGATTGCATTTTGGAACTCAGACTCTTCAAGAGTTTGCTTTTCTTTTAGCTTTGCTTGTTTATTTCTTTTCTTGGTTGCACTCATGTTGGCAGGCATTGTATGAATGTGCGTTCTCACAGCAGTAGTTTGCTATAGACCGATAAATTATCAGTCCCTTCCGATTAAATTATTCCAGATTCTGTACTTCATGTGAGTAGCTCTCTCAATATGAATGCTATTCTGTGGCAATACATCTTAAGTAGTAACAAGGGCAGTTAACCGCAATTAATCTCCTTGCAATGTATTCACTGAGAGCTAAGAGGCTCCAGTAAGACATTGCTAATGGGCAGAAATTACTCATCCTTTCTTCTCCCACTAGACAGGGGAAAGAGTGAACCCTTTTTTTGTAGCAAAAAGTCACTGTTAAGGATGGTGACTCAGAAAAGGAAAGAGAAAGCTGACTTTGTTGAAACGGCAGTAAGGTTTTTTTTTAAATAATCTGAAATCTGTTGAAATATTAATTGTGAGAACATCCCTCACATGGTCAGTCACTTTGTTCAATACACATGCTATAAAAACACCGTGGTTGTAATCCAAATTCACCAAACTATTACATAGCCACACAGATTAGGTTCATAAAAATACAAGGCTGAAACATAATGGGCTAATTAAGAGCCATGGTGGTGCAGTGGTTAGAGTGCAGTACTGCAGGCTACGTCTGCTGACTGCTGGCTGACTGCAATTAAGCAGTTCAAATTCCACCTTGACTCAGTCTTCCATCCTTCCGAGGTGGGTAAAATAAGGACCTAGATTGTTGGGGGCAATATGCTGACTCTGTAAACCGCTATTGCTATTGCTAATTTGTGACTCAATATGTCCTGCAAACCAGCCACCACATCTCCAAAGATGAGAAAATGAACCTTAGGTTAGGATTTGTAAGTCTGAATATTTTTCTATTCAGTTATGAGGTGTATACCACAGGTGGGATTACAATTTTTAAAACAGTTTCAGGGAAGTCCCTTTTCACTATAGTCCAAACCAGAAATTACATACCAAAAAGTATATTAAAATATAGACAAGTATTGAATAAGCCTTCACATTTGGTCTTAGAGGGGGATTTGGTGATCACATAGTGGTATAATAGCACAAAGAGAAGCATAAAAATGGCAAATGCCATTTTATTGTTCTATTTTTTCCAGACAGCATTTTCTATTTGTTACTTTGTTTGTTTGTTTGTTTGTTTCTGGCATTTTTACAAGGAATATATGTTATTCTTTTATGTGTAGTTTATCTTAATCACTTTTACTGATCGTACAAATTTTCACAACTCTGTTCAAAATCAAATTTTTCAAAAATTGCAGGAAATAGTTGAAGAAGAAGAAAACTGCATCTGCTTAAACTTTAAAAAGCCTAGGATGTTTGTGGTACAGCTGTATTAAATACTTTGCATGCTGGCTTCAACCTTCTCTGGCATCTATTGGACTATTCATCTGAATTTAACTTCTTCATACTGTAAATCCAGAAGGCAGAAAAGCAAGCTGTGTTAGAGTTTCTGCAGCTGTGCACTTAAAAATATGTAATGGCAACACTCAGGCAAGGAAAGGGGAGTGCCCCCTTTGCTCACATTCAGATTTATACAACCATACATTCCACTGGGGTAAAATGTCCATGTCCAGAATAATTCATGATGACATCTTTTTACATCTTGTGTATGCCTATGTCTATACCTCTGTGTTCAAACAATTTCATAAAAATGGTTAATCTTTGCAAGAATTAAATTTAGTGTTCTGTTTTTCAAAAGAGCAACAGTCTTACTGAGATTTCACAAGGTTCGAGATAGACTGTCTAAATAAGCACATTTGAACTAAGGAAGAGTTTGGCGTCAGTAAATTACTTACAGCTTTCTAAATATTTCTTTTCATGCTTTGCCAGAGCCCCAAGTACAACAAATATGCATTGCTACCTTTAAAAATAACTTGACAACATGCAGTAGACTCTGGATGATTTGATGCCAAAGTCTTAAGGAATAAGCAAGCATAATGGCAGCTATGTATAAGCCTAAATGCAGAAGGAAGGCAAAACTCCCAGCAAATTCTCAATTGCTCTATTAGGTTAACCTAGATTATATTAATTGGAAGGCTATGTCTAATGACACACTACATGCAAATTACTCAGAAGTCATTTTTAATAAAGCATATCTGTTTTTAAAGGGATCCTTTGAAGCATAGAGTTGTAGAAAAAGAGATACCTAATCTTTTAGGTAATAGGGTTGTGTTTTTATTGTCCGTAAATGTGAATTTACTCTAATTCTAGAGTCTCAAAATATGTAATTTCCCCTTTAATATTCACAGAAAATTGCCATGCAGTTTTCCAATTTAAAAGAAAATGAAGTACTAGACAAAGTACAGGCAATCTTTGACTTACCACCACAATTTAACACCAACATTTTTTATTGCTAAGCAAGACAGTTGTTAAGTGAGTTTTGTCCCATTTTACCTTTCTTGCCACAGTTGTTCAATGAATCACAATGGTTGTTAAATTAGTACCATAATTATTAAGTGAATCTTGCTTCCTCATTGACTTAGCTTGTCAGAAAGTTGCTTAGTGATCACATGATATGGGGGCACTGCAACCTTCATAAATATGAGTCAGTTGCCAAGCATCTGAATTTTGATCTTGTGACCAAAGGGATTCTGCAACAGTCGCAAGTGTGAAAAACACTCATGTCACTTTTTTCAGTGCTGTTGTAACTTTGAATGATCACTAAATGAACTGTTGTGAGCCGAGATACTGAAATTTGTAAAAAATTGATGGGTTTCAAACCACGAAGAGCCCTAGGTTGCGTTTAGTTTCATGTTCTATTAGGCTATGGGAGCCTTTCCATATGCTGTCAGAAGTACGATCGAAGTTCGGTCGAAGTTACACTGAAAAAAGTGACATATTATGTAGAGATAGAGATCATATAAAGGTTACGTAGAGGCCGTGCGCAGCAAACTGCTACGCCTCAATACCTGTTTACCTCAAATGTCTATGAGCTCACCTAATTAGCACCACCAGGAACCATCAAGATATGCGAGACTCTACCCTGGCTGTGATGTTCTTAAAGATTGACAAGGAAAATACACCAATAACAATGCTGTTGCTATATACTCTTTGCTCCTTGTTATAACTGTATAAAAAGTAATAAACTCTGCGAAGCTATGACTGGTTTCTGAATCCATCAATATTACAATGAAAAAAGTGACATGTGACCATTTTTCACCCTTACAACCACTGCAGTATCACCCTGCTCACGTGATTTACATTCAGACACTTGACAAATGGCTCCTACTTATTACAGTGACCTTCTGACAAGCAAAGTTGATGGGAAAACCAGATTCATTTAACAAACATGTTACTAATTTAACAACTGCAGTGACAAATGGAAAAAAAAGTTGTAGAATGGGACAAAACTCACTTAACAAATGTCTCAGCAACATAAATTCTGGACTCAATTGTGATCATAAGTCGAGGGCTACCTGTATACATTAGTTTACTATTTAGAAATGGGGTGCATGCTTGTAATATCCTACTTTTTGTTTCACAAAAATTATTCAAACAAGGCAATGAATGGATCACAATGTGTGTGTGTGTGCGCGCACACACACACACACACACACACACACACTGTGAGCCATTCATTGCCTTGTTAGTTTGAAGAAGATATCTGTATACCTTTGTACTATGATTAAACATTTCTGTTTTCTTTTCAAACAAAGTAATACAGTTGAGTTCCCTAAGTACCCTTATTTATCTGTTGTCTTGGTACACATTGGACACCATTGCTTCTACAGGCCTCAAAAACCCTTAAAATATCTTTAGGTTCTAATGTATATTTGGGTATCTATAGGCCCTGGTTCTTCCACAGATATTTGTCTGAGTTTAGGAAAACCGCTCATTTATTTCATTTCCTCTAAAAAGTAAAACCAAGAAAAACAAGTTCAATGTCAATTTGCGGTGACACACATTCTCCTCCAAAGCATAATGTTTAGTAATTTTGCAACTGCAAGATATACATTTTTTAAAAAATCAACTCAATTTGAAACGCTTTGGTTTCCATGAAAAACATATAGTCATTCACTGATTATAGTGATAATGTGAATCATCACTGCTATAATCTTTTACATCACATAGGAGAGGTTCATGAATTTTCTAACTAATATTGTCAAAGAAATGTTGCAATGTACTAACAAATATCACCATGACTAAAACCAAGCTACTTTCTAAGTTTAGCTTTCATAGCCAAATGTGTCTAGGAAGCCATGGAGGGAAACAATGGTGAGGGGAGAAAATATCATAATCCCTTCTCAAAAGTTCTGTAGGAATCCCCACCCCCACCCCAAACCAGGCTTCTACATGGAGAATTTCCCAAAATTTAATTGAACTTTAGGCTAATATGCCATCTAGTGGCTTTTAATGGTGAGAGAGAGAGAGAGGGAGGGAGGGAGGGAGGGAGGGAGGGAGGGAGGGAGGGAGGGAGGGAGGGAGGGAGGGAGAGAGAGAGAGAGAGAGAGAGAGAGAGAGAGAGAGAGAGAGAGAGAGAGAGAGAGAGAGGGAGAGTCTCCTGTGCAAACATTTACTGTAGAAAAGGTACAGAGGTTGCCATATAAATAGTTGGAATTCATATCATTTGTAGAGAGAAAAAATAATCTCTTTTAAGTCAGATATGATATACAGTGTTGTAGAAAGTCAGGTTTGAATCCAATCGCAGCAACAGTGCTTTGGCAAATAATGTGTTTTCATTATTGTTGACATAACAATATGCTGGCATCTCAAAGGGCTGCTTTTCTCTTATTTTATTTGTTGTTCTTTTCATGCATCCCATATTCTGCCACTCTCCTTCCCAGAATTCAAGCCGATATCTATTCAGAAGGGCTTCAGAAGAAAGCAGTCCATTTGTGAAACCATTTTGAACAATGTATTTGAACAGTGGAGGGAGAAAAGTACAGGTGGGTGAATCTATGTGCTTTGTTTTCTTTTGATGTTTAATTTTTCCTCCTATAAATTTAGATCATAGATTGCTGCACATTTATCATATGAATTGTATATGCAATTTCCCTAATGTTGTGTACACTTTTTGCAAGCAAATTAACTAATTGCATGTTATATTACTTTTATACTTTTATAGTTATGTATCTGTTTGTGAAAATGTTTTTCTAACAGACTTTCTTTTCAAATTGGTAAGCTACTTTTAAAAATTCATTTAAATTCTAAGTCCAAACAAATCTCACTGTATATCCTCCTTTAGAGCTCTCTGTATAAACTTTCTGTACATTCAAAATCACATTCTGTAAAAACTGATCTCACTTACAAAAGGGAGCAATTAATGTTTATTTATATGTGTTTACATATAATGAGTAATTGGCCTTCTTCCTGTTAACCTAATTTAGTTTTGTGTAATTACGTACACTTCAAAAATGCCAGAACAAGACCAAATATCAAGGAAAATGTTTTGACCAAATTATGCATTCTTTCCACTATCTTCACTTATTCTGACTGTAAATGTCAAGTCATTTTTTAGAGTATATTGTGTGCTTCTTGAATCACTTCAAATAATATTAATCTCATCCACTGTAAAAAACAAACAAGCAAACAGGCAGTCTGTGCAAAAGTCTACAAAATCTCAGTAAGGCTTTTTTCATGCTTTCTGAAAGGCAACAAACTAAACTTAATGCTTAAAAATTGCAGGTGTTTGATTGCAGTGTGTGAGTATAGAAAACTAGACATATCCAGAGAGAGGAAGCAAACCAGGTTTCAGTATAAATTTTTCCTGAATAATAATCTTGTGGTTAGTTGATTCTCAGAGCTCTTCAAATTCAGCTCACTCTTAAGCAGAATTATAGTAGAAGAATATCCACTTTTTATGACTTTCATATCAGCTTTCTAAACTGATATTTTAATCTTTGTGAGGAAAAAGTGCCTGGTACAGAAGAGGCCAGTAAAGTTCTTAGAAGAATCTGTGGTGATTAAAGAGAAATAGTTACTTATTTATGCAAATATCCTCATGTCCAGTGGAAAGATTGGTTTAAAGTTACTGCCATTGCCATTCATGTTGAGCCAGTCTGATGTAGTGGTCAAGGCATCATGCTAGAAGAAACCGAGTTCTAGTCCTACCTTTAGCATCAATTAGCCAGCTTGGTGATCTTGAGAACATGAAAACAGTCATGGCAGACCATTTCTGAAAAAAATTGCCAGAAAAACTGCAGAGAGATGTCCAGGTAGTCTCCAAGAAATTGGAGAAAAAAATAAGTTGGCATTCACTGTAATTAACACATTTTGCCCTTACATACTTCTCCTCTCAGTTCAGATCTGATGCTGTCTTACGTTGAAGATGAAAGATCATAACCTGATGAGAAATTACATGCTTTATCATATAATACATTTTCCACTTGCACAAAGATGGCATATGGTTCCACATCATTTTCCTATAAAACAAAAAAAAAACATTTTGAGAAGAAAAGGCATGACATCTTCTGAATAAAGTTTTAAAACATACTTTAAAAAGGAAGCATTAATAACCCTGTCTATTTTTTTCTTTCATTTTATATATACTATTTATATTACACTTATACCTGATGGGAACAATATGGCATAAATCACCTTTACAAGATTGGATTTTTGCATTACATAACTCACTGAGATACTAATCGTTGTAATTGGTTATTGAATCCATGTTTTATAACACAGGTGACATTTTGACTTCTCATTAAACATCCTCCAGCCCTACAAAACTACACCCCCACACCTTATGAACAAGCATAGTTACATAGTGTGGGTAATAGCATAAACATTTCAATTTTTTCTGTTTTTTTTTTTTTTTTTACCAAAAGAGGCTTCTTTCATTCCTTTTTAATCCTAGTATTCTCAGATCTAAAAGCAATTTTGTTTGGAATATTTCAAAGTATAGCTACCCTGAAATTAAGTTGTAGAAAACTTTGAAAATGCCACCTTACTGGAAGATACTAGAACAATGTTGGTGAACCTTTTTGGCACCGAGTGCCAAAACAGGAGAATGTGTGTGTGCACATGTGCCAGAAACCGGAAGAGCAGCTGCCCAGTGTACATGTGCGCGCCAAGTGTCTGATCTTCCGGTTTCCAGCACACGCATCAGCTATCTGATCTTTCGGTTTCTGGCATACATGCGTGCGTGAAGGCCAGCTGGCCAGTCCAGTAAGTTGACATTCCTCTACAACTTAACCGGCCAGCTGGCGCACATGTGTGCCAGAAACCGGAAGACCAGCTGGCCAGTGTGCACATACCCATTGAGAAGCTGCCTTTCCAGTTTCTGGTGCTCCCGCACATGTGAAAACCAGCTGGCCAGCGCACTGGAACTCAGAAAAGCAACAGGCAATGGCTCGCATGCCCAGAGAGATGGCTCTGCATGCCACTTCCGCCATGTGAGCCATAAATTCACCATCACGATACTAGAACATCTTTTAAACGTAAAAAGCCTTCCAATTGTTATTTTCTGTCACAGTGCTTTTTGTTACTAATGGCAGATTAACTACAGTGGATGGCAGGCCTGGAGGAATAGGGAAGATCCTTTCGGAATTAGAGACAAGAGTTAAGCTGTGACCCCTTTGCTTGTTATCTAAGATTGTAACTAGGTTCAATTAAAGTAAAAGTAGACCATAATCCTCATAGCCTGTGGGGATTTTATTTTGGAAGACAGCCCAGTCATCTAACTGAGTCCAGTATTGCTGTTAGAAACAAGTTTTACTTTTTTTCATTTTTTTTATATGGAGAAAAAGGAAAAAAATACAGCAACAGCACGTAGGCTTATATATCACTCAAAGATGCTTTACAGCTTTCTCTGAGCAGTTTACAATGTCATCATATTGCTCCCAACAATGTGGGTCATTTTACTGACCTCAGAAGAATAGAAGATTGGGTCAACTCAAGTCCCATCAGGACTTGGGCAGAGTTAGCCTGCAATACTGTATTCTAACCACTGCACCATCAGGGCTCAGTTATGTATGATTGATAACATAATTAAAACACTGGAGGATAGATTTACATATGTACTGTGCCCACCAGTTTTAACTTGCTGTGGTACTCCTTTTCTAATAGAATACAGTTTCTATTATTATGGCAGTGATTAGTAAGAAACTTTGCTGATTGCTATTGTGGGTATGCTTTAAGCATAAATTGTGGTAAAGGTGAGAATGTTGATTGAATAACTAAACTGAAAAAAGTTGAATCCAGCATTCAGAGTTGATCAGGAAGTAAACGTATTGAAGAAACTTCAGCACATAACATTAATTAAGTAAATTAAAGCAGCATCTTAACAGCTTTCATGTACTAATTTCAAGTTATTATTGTGCATTACATTTATAGCTTGTTCAAACTGTTTATTATTCTCTGCTTGTATGCTTATATATAAAAATTAAATTGGGGTCCATATTATATGTTATTTCAAATACTGTCCTGTTGGTTGAAGAGGTATTATTGGTATAACTATCTGATTTGCTTTTTGTTTGTTCTAAAGGGCATCGCTATTGATAATTGGTGAATATTAGTGATTATTAATTAGCAGGAAACAAATGATTATTAGTGAGCAGGAAACCAGTGATTATTGATGAGCAGGAAAACACTGGTTGCAAGAACTTCCAAATTGGATGGAGAGAAAAAGGAAAAAAGTCAGTAGGAATCAAGATTGATATTTCGCTGTCTACAATGAAAGAGTTAAAAGCTATTCTTTCAAATCAGATGGAGGTAAGTAAGAAAAAGTAAGAGAAATAAAAATGATGACATTATCCAACAAAAATTGAAGCATAGCAAAGAAAAAAAATGCAAAAACTGTTTACAGAAAACAAGGAAATGCAAATATTTAATTATAAGAAGATTTTGGAAGAGAAAGCTTACTTGACAATAAGAAAAGACAAAATATAAAAATTATTTGGATTTTGATGCAGATGAATTAATAGAGATTCAAAAAGTGTTTAGAATTAATTCCTTTGTAAATCAAACATTTTTAATAAATAAAATGGCTGTAATATAATTGAAATGGCAAACTATTCTGTTAAAAGTGAGTGAAAATATTGAAATTATTATGTGCTTAAGAAAATAATGTGCTTAAGAAACACAAAGACTTGGCATGCTTGACATCATATTTATAAAGCATAAATAAAAGTATATGGCTACATTCCATTTGGAAGTATTGATGATGGGACAAAAGTATTCATTTATTCAAAGAAAGATGTTAACTAATTCTTAGAATGTATCAGCAAGTGTCTAACTAATTATGATAAACAGCAGGGAGTCAAGCCTATATAACTAATCTATAAAATACTCAAACCGTAAATTAAGGATAAGATGGATAAAACTAAGATGTCAATAAATATTAATAGCTTGAACAATTCATTTAACAGGAAGCAGATTCTTTTAAAGCTTGCTGTTGATTATTCAGCCTTGATTGCTTGTTGCACTTATTTCCTTTATGAAACTTGGGTTGATAAAACATATCAGATTCCGCATTTAAACTTAAAAGTTGTTACAAGAATTAAATAAAGGATGTTTCATTAAAAAGGAAGGAGGAATGGGAGGGAATGTTAAGAAGAATGTCTAAAAAATAGATCATAAACATGCCATAATAATTAAGCATGATGTTTACTAACATAACTGTAAGCTTGTGTCTCCTTGTTGCTTTGGAAAGAACATCATCTTGCCAAATACTTGTTTTTGCATGGTGCCTACAATCCACTACAGGTAGTTCTTGACTTACAACACAATTGAACCCAAAATGTATGTTGCTAAATGGTAAATTTGTTGTGTGAGTTTTGACTTATTTTACTGTAGTTGTTCAATTAGTAACACCGTTGTTAAGTGAATATGGTTTCCTTTTTGATTTTGCTTGTCAGAAG
This sequence comes from Thamnophis sirtalis, assembly GCF_051295495.1. Taxonomy (NCBI): domain Eukaryota; kingdom Metazoa; phylum Chordata; class Lepidosauria; order Squamata; family Natricidae; genus Thamnophis; species Thamnophis sirtalis. The sequence continues at coordinate 30,624,493 of NW_028261388.1, read as the reverse complement.
GTTGCAAAAGATGATCACATGACCCCAGGGTGCTCCAGCCATCACAAATACAGTCAGTTGTCAAGCATACAAATATAAATCATGTGATCATGAGGATGTTGCAATAATCATAAGTGTGAAAATGGTCATTTTTTTCCAGTGCCGTTGTAACTTCGAACGGTCACTAAATGAACTGTTGTAAGTCGAGGACTAACTGTACATCTCTGACTCAGAAAAGGAGCTTGCATCTTAAGCTTTACAGCTTCCTTTCTTGTATCTCACCTTCAGTGGTCCATCAGATAAGGCCTTTGTACCTACAAGTATTCTATTGACTGAAACTGTAGTGCTTGCAACTCTCAGAGCTGGATGTGACTCAGCAGCTCTAGGCTTTGGTATTAGAATTGCCATATTGCCAGCCATAAGTAGGGAATGGTACTTTGTTTTCAAGCCAAGAATGATTTTTATCTGTTTTAACGGGATTGCTAGACACAGTATTCCGAAAAGATGGCTAGGTCAAGGCATAAACAAATTGTGATTGAAATTAATGTACAATAAATCTAAGTAAGTACTGAAATTAACTAATTAATTATTAAAGATATTTAATAGCCTTCTCTCTGCATCTTAATATGATGACAAGCACAGGTAAATCCTCCTAAAAGTTATTGTGAGCTTTACAATGCAAAAATCATTTTAAAAAAAATATTAAAGGCCAGTTTGAAACAGATCAATTATTGTTTCCTTGGTCTTACCTGGATGGTTTGTTCTGAAACTGTTTCTATATTTGTAGTTGCAGGGATTTTTCTTTTGCTGCTATGACAGGAGGAGGAAGGAAAATAGTCAGATCCCCTTCTCATTAAATGCTACCCGCAAATAAGTTTTGTTCAATTTTTAAGAAAGGCATTTCAAATTTATACCACTTACAACACAGTATCTTTTCAGTTTAACCATACTTTCCTCATAAGAAAAGATGCAAGGTTGCAGAGTTAAAATGAAGGTACAGTTTACCACTTCCTTCGTGTTCTGAGTCCTATCTCCTGCTCTAGAATTACCATCATTCTGCCATAACTCTTTCCCCTTTTGTTTTCCCCCTCATTCTACATTTCATTGCACAAGCAACACTGCAGCATTCAACGTGCAATGGTTTCACTCCTGCAGTAGTTGACCCAGCTGATGTTCATAGCATTCCCGCAGTGTCTGCAAAGCAGAGTGACATGATACAAGCTCTGCCCTTTTTGTGTGGGTTCTAAATTGCTTGTATTGCAATAGCAATAGCAATAGCAGTTAGACTTATGTACCGCTTCATAGGGCTTCCAGTCCTCTCTAAGCGGTTTACAAAGTCAGCATATTGCCCCCAATAACAATCCGGGTCCTCATTTTACCCACCTCGGAAGGATGGAAGGCTGAGTCAACCCTGAGCCGGTGAAATTTGAACAGCCAAACTGCAGTCAGCTGAAGTAGCCTGCAGTGCTGCATTTAACCACTGCGCCACCTCGGCTCTGCCTGCCATCTTGCCAATGCCTCTACTTCCACAAATGTTGTCGTGATCAACTCCGATAAATAACGAAGGGACCATGAGTTGATTTAAATTAAAACTTGGTATACATACCTTCCACAGAACCTCCAGAGATAGATGGAAAGTGAAAATCCAAGTATTCCCAAAAGACCAGTAAGACAGCTATAGAGAATTATCATGGTAGAACTTTCCTTTTTTTCATTAATATCTGAGAAAACTGTAAAGTGTGAGAGATAATCAGTAGGAGAGATTAAAGCCCTAATACATTAAATAAACAAAAAGTGGTCAGAAAAGAAATAGAATGATTAATTATCATTTAAATATGTTCCTAGACAAATTCATGTTTTCTAATTTAAAAGGTTATTTAAGACTTTGTGTAGAAGACTTAGTATTCATTGCGAAATCTTTATTGCTTTAAGCTACAAGAAGTCATGGCAATAACTACAAATAGGAATGCAAATATCCAACCTTTCCACAAAAGTAACTGGAATTTTCAATCTCTGCAATTTAAGCAGAAAGGCAATCACTATCTAGCCACCCTAATTGTTTGGAGGAAATATTAACGAGTACTTTATTTCTAGTATTAAGAGCATTCATTACTAGTTCCAACTTACTTTCTGAAATTTTTCATAACTAGTACCTATATCAATAGTCTAATAATAAGCACACCCTTTCCTCAATTCCCATGGCTTAAGCAAATAACTAGAGAAAATTGAAATCTGTGCGACACATAACCCATGTGCCCCACCCCCACACATGCACATGTGAACCCCCCACTCCCACCATGCATGTGCACATGACCCCCTCCCAACATCCCATTTTGGGCCTAGGCCTCCCTGCAGCCTCTTGGGAGCAAAAACGCATGCACGCAAGCATCCCCCCCGATGCATGCGCCCCACCCCCTGTGCATGCTCAGCAGAGACCCAAAAATCAGCTGGCCAGTGGGAGGCACGTGTGCATGCGCGGTGGAGCTGAGCTGGGGCGAGCCCACAGAAAGGGCTCTGTGTGCCACAGGTGGCACATGTCCCATAGGTTCACCATCACGGGCCTAGCAGTAGACCATGTGTGATGATAGGAAAGACCCTAAAAACCTTTGTCCATCAGAGTAAATAGCTCTGAGCTAAATAGACAGCCTGATATATTACTTATTTGTTTATATAAAAAGTCAGCAAAGAACAGAGACCTCCAGATTACTGTAAACCAAATATGACTTGGCGAGTGAAACTTATGATTAAATGCTTAAATTTTACCTGATAGAGTTAAGATAAGTGACTTTCCCCCAGTAGGATGGGAGATGATGCATGTAAGCTTATCCTCATTAACATTTTTCATATTATATGTACTGATGACGGTCTTTGTGTCATTTGGCAATATTTCAGTCACATTTTGAGAGTCTCCTGGTGGATTCCAGGATATCCCCGCTGCTGGCTTTCCTGCAGCTGCCTTGCACACAGCAGTGCCATTGGCATGAGTCAAGGACACTTGTGGAGACACTAAAATGAAATGGAACATATAAGAAATAATTAATTACTATTACCAAGCTAGCACCCATTTAGTGTGAGAGGCATCTTATTATCAGATTTCCAACCACATTTACTCATCAGTAAGCACATGATAGAATAAAACAGGAAAATACCCATGGATTTTTCAAGGAATGCACCAAATAATGTTGAGAAGTAGGAGTCACTACAAAAAAGCATGTATTTGAGCAACCAGAATTGCAGAGTTGGAAGGGAACTTGTAGGTCATCTAATCTAACCCTCTGCTCAAGCAGGAGACTATACCATTTCTGACAAGTGTGACTGTCCGGTCTCTTCTTGAAAGCCTCCAGTGATGAAGCACCCACAACTTCTGAAGGCATTAAATTGGTTGATTGTTCTGTCAGAAAATTTATCCTTATTTCTAGGTTGAATCTCTCCTGGATCAATTTCCATCCATTGTTCCTTGTCAGGCCTTTGGGTGCTTTGGAAAATAGGTTGTCCCCAGAGGTGGGTTGCTCCCGGTTCGGCCCGGATCAGGCAAACCAGTAGTAGTGGCAGCAGGAGTCTCCGCCCACCTGTCTGGACACTTCTGCGCATGCGTGCCCAAACAGGTAGTAAAAAATTTAGCAATCCACCACTGGTTGTCCGCCTCCTCTGTAATAGTCCCTCAAATATTGGAACATTGCTAACATGCCACCCCTGGTCCTTCTCTTCACTAGATTAGCCATGCCCAGTTCTTGCAATCCTTCTTCATATGTTTTAGCCTCCAGGCCCCTAATCATTTTTGTTGCTGTTCTCTACACTCTTTTCTAGAGTCTCAACATCTTTTCTTATAATGTAGGACCAAAACTGGATGCAGAATTCTAGATGTGGCCTTACAATCAATAATATATACCCTCATATTGCTGCCACATACTTAGTTTTGCATGAGTTTTTTTTCCTTAGCTTGGTTTTCTGTCTGTGAATATATAGAAAAAATTGGTGTTCCCTCCCTCCCTCCTTTCCATCCCCTCCCTTATCAAGTTTTCCATTCTTGTAACATCACAAATTCATCATCAGTCAACCCTGTGTTAATCCCCTCAGTTAATTGTAGTGCTAATAACAAAATTGCTCTATTGCTCATAAAAACCATCACAGATTGTTGAAGGAAAATAGCTTGAGGAAACATGGGTTGGACGTTTTGCCAAATGTTCCATGTGTGAGCATTGCATGCATAATTAATTTATCTATCTATCTATCTATCTATCTATCTATCTATCTATCTATCTATCTATCTATCTATCTATCTATCTATCTATCTATATATATATATATATATATATATATGTTGGCATTTGAAAAATATGGAAGATGGAACTTCAAATTCTTTATGTTTTCAAAAATGAGCAATTCCTACATTTTGCAAGTTTTAAATGAAGATAATAATTGGCTGATACTTCGTAACAATCTGCAGTTCCTCCCCACTTCTGAAAGCAGAAGGATGGTGAGAGTTTTCTAGAAAATGCCAGGAAATGGGATAGCTGACTGCAAACATTAGCAATAAATGTAAAGAAGGACAGTTGAAACACCTGAGGGAAGTCTACCAAGTGCCATCTTACATTAATAATGCTGAAGGCACTACGGTGCCTTAAGCACATTAATGAAAACAGGATATTACAAGCACAAGCAAATGTATCAATCATTAAAATATATTTTATGTTTGCATTTTAATATTATAAACTGTTTTGAGATATCCTGCAAAATGACATAAATGTATGAAAAATAAATATAATAGTTCTGACTATAAAAATCCAAGACAATGATTTTAAATATCATATATTGTTTCTTACCTGATAAAGATACTTCATATTCATGGTTTAACATTCCTTTCGCAGTAGCAATGAAACATCTATATATTCCTTCACGGGACATTTGAAATGATTTTATCTGAACAGCAGAATTTTCTTCTGGTATAGATACCCAATCTATAAAGTCCATATTGCAGTTTCTGGCTATGGTATTGTTCTCTCTCTTAAATGACAAATGACAATGCTGTCCGTTGTTAAAGTTCACCTTCCATACTGTCAGATTATATCTTTCTGGAGGACAGTGCAATTCAATGGCTGTTCCAAGCTTTGCATATTTACTGAATTTATCTAGAAAGATGTAGAAAGAAATGTTATCAAGAATTATTATAGGTAAACACCGTTGTCCATGAAGATGCTCCTCCCCACAGGAGGAAACCCACATTTTAGAAAATAAATGGTGACAAGGCAAATTGATGGACCTATGGTAAAATAATATCTTTTAATTTAGGAGATCCTACCGTCAAATCTAAGGAAGAGTTAGAATCAGAAGGTCATGCTTGTCATTGGTTTACATACTTACAATGGAAAGAAAGATTTAAACTAGATAAAAAGAATCGTGGGTTTAACTTTGTTAAAAATGAACTGGATACTTTACTGAGTGATAGTGATGAACATATTATTGCAAAAGTCTATAAAGTGTTATTGGAAATCTGGGAAATGAATAAGTAAAGCATTGTATGATTCAGAGGGCAAGGAATTTTGGATATAATGTAATGCTTGAACAGTGGGAGAATATGTGAAATAAAGGTTTAAAGTTTACATTAAGCTATAATTTAAAAATAATTTTTAATCAGATGATGTACCGTTGGTATTTAACTCCAGATAAATTGTCAAGAATTGTCAAATGAATGCTGGAAATGTATATGTAAAGAAAGGACTTTTTATTATCTATGGTGGACATACGATAAGGCAAAGAAATATTGGAGAAGGATTCATATCTTAATACAGAAAATTATTAAAGTGAATATAGAAAAAAACAGAAACTTTTCTTTAATTCTTAATGGAACAAAACTTGGGGGGAAATTGATGTTATATATGCTAACATATATGCTGCAGCAAGACTACGCACAGAAATGGAAGGTCACTGCGAACCCTGCAATGGATGAATGGCTGCAAAAACTGATGGACTTAGCTAAATTGACTGCTTTGATTAAAGAAAAAAACATAAATAACTTTACCACTTCTGTGCTTGAGGTGGAAAAAGATGAAATTTTGATCTTGGGTTTTACCAGTGAGATAGATTTGTTGTTACAGAAATGGCTAGTTTCTAGAATTATTATAACAAAGTAAAAAGTTGAGCATAGATCTTAATGCCTTATTCAACTGCACCAAAGGAGTCGGAAGTCAATGCCTTTTTTTCCTTTTTCTCTTTCTTTCCCCCACTATTCACTTCCCTTTTTCCTTCCCTAACTTCCCTAATATTTCCCAAATATTCTCTTTGAATGTTATAAACTTATATATACACATACATACATACAATTATTATAGGTAAACAGGCAAGGTAAGAGAGATGTTGCAGAGTACCTTGGCCTGGTACCCAAAAAGATAATTTTAAAAGATGATTTTGCTACTAGCATAGCAAGATTTACTCACAAAAAAGTACCAATAGGCCAATATTTATTTCCTTGTTTGTTAAATTGATTTATATGGCCACCCATTTAACAAATGAAATTCTCAGTGCCTAGCAACACATTAAAAACAATGGTTAACAAATGGCCTAATCCTAGAGTAACCTCTGAGAACCCAATGTGTTATACCCTATCAGTATAAACTAAATTATGCAAAAAATAGAAAATATTAAAAGTACTAAAAAGAAAAAAGAAAAGAAACAGAAGCCAAACTAAATTGAATTTACCTCAAACCATTCACTATACTTCTCTCTACTTTTCTACGCCTGCAAATCACGCTTGCTTCTATCACATTGATACACTGATTTATTCACTGCCATTTTGTACATTAGCCTCCTCACTCCTCTTTTTCTGAGGATCTCACTCACTCTATCCAACCATGGTTCAGCCCTTTTTCTCAATCCATTCATTCTTCCCTCATTTGTTTGCTTTCAAGTTCAATTATCATTCAATCCCTTTATATGGCCAAACCACTTGAATGTACTTCTTTTGCATTGATCACTCACTTTTGAATTGTTTAGCACACATTTATTAATGATATTACATCTTCTAGTTTTACCACATAACTAATTTTTCATCATTTACGCATATATAACTTCCAAGTTTCATTTCACATTTCCCATCAAAAGACAACTGCCTTTGATACATTGATTTTGAGATTCATGCTTGTGGCATTATACAATGTGTCTAACATTTCCTAAATATCATTCAGATTTTCAGTAGCAAACATATCATCTTCATATAAGAGAACACACACATTTGTTTTCATGATGTCAGGACAGCTGTGGCTAGAAAGTGTTGTTTATCAATGATGCAACCTCTTTCCAAAAATAAGACTGTTGCCTTCCACAATAGCTTTCCAAAAATCACCAAAGGCTAAAGTTATACAGAGCGTCTATGGGACATAACCCTTCATCATCACCCCTTTTTAATTACATGTTTTCATTTTTATTGTAACTATTAATTTAGGGCTTTTTTAGTTCTTTGTATTATAAAGGATAGGCCATAATTTCTTATTTTTTACTCACAGCTGTTTTATTATTTGGTTTTGACTCTGAATGATGTTTTTATTGTGTATTATTTTGTTGTAATGTAAACTATTGGATGTTGGAATGATTTGGTGGCCTATGTATTCAATAAATACTCTCCTAGCATTTTCACAAACATTCTTTATACATTTATCAATAAATAAATTAAAAACCAAGTTGAACTAGAAGACCTCCAAGGTCGTTTCTAATTCTGTTATTCCTACTTTTTTCCATAGCATGGGTTGACTCAATAACTATTTTAACAAAGGAAAAGATGATTTAACATATAACATCATGCTTGGCCCACAGAATTAATAAATTTTGCATTACTTCCTACAAAGAGAATAGCACCCTTGAAGAACATCTTTGATCTAAATAAAATGTTTGTACAATATCATACCCTTTTGAACAATTTCTCCTGATAGGGATAGCCCTATAAAACTTACAATATGAAAGCATAAATTTATATTCTTTACTATAATGTCAAAGTTATACTATAAAACTGAATAAATTATTGATTTATCAAGTAGCATTCAGAAACATTTGAATTGAATTTGAATTTATTGCACTTATATGCCGCCCTTTTCCCGGAGGGGACTCAGGGCGGCTCACAATCCAAGTCAGGGAAGGGGATACAGATAAGGGATAAAAAGACAAACAAAACAATACACAATTTAAAAGAACACAACAACCATACCATTCGAGGGGGGGGGCAAAAGCTCTTTAGCCCCAGGCCTGTCGGAACAGCCAGGTTTTAAGGGCTTTGCGGAAGGCCTGGAGGGTGGTGAGGGTTCGAATCTCCACGGGGAGCTCGTTCCAGAGGGTCGGAGCAGCCACAGAGAAGGCTCTCCTCTGGGTAGTCGCCAGCCAGCATTGGCCGGCGGATGGAATTCGGAGGAGGCCTAATTAAACATATTAAACAAGGCATCTTATTTCCTAAGGTCAAATTTGAAAGTGGCTTCCAGAATCATTCAACTGGATTCTGTAGTTTTTACATTAAATTAGGCATGTATACATAGTGATGCAAAGTTAATATGGCATGATGTTTAGATTACTAAGGTGATACTTTTTAATTACTCACTATAAAGTTTATAGCATTAGTTAATAGATGGCCATTTTCCAACTATTAGCCTAATCTGGATGGCTGCGAACATAAAATGTCTGAAGGAAGACCAATATGTGCAACTCAGGAAGAATTATGGAATAAAAACTTAAACAAACCATAATATAAAAATAATAAAGAAGTAAAATAAAGAAGTAATTTCATATATCACTATAACTTAGAACGATTATCCATTTTTCTCATTCTATCGTTATTCTTCCGGTTATAATATAAATTTACATTCATATAATAATGCCACTTACTTTCAACAAAATAAAGCAAGGGCCTTTGCTTTAGGAAGGTAGGTGTTGACAACTACTTACAAAAAATATTCTATCTTTAAAAATTGTTTAAATATATGTCAGATTTTTTGCAAAATATCCTACTCCTTTCCAAAACAGAGAAGCAAATGTCAGGGAAAGACAACATCTTTACTTACTTTAACATATTGAACTTACCAGATACTGCCATGGCCATCATAATAGTGAGAAGGGCCCCAGCACCCCAAATCTTCATAATAAAATCACTGCATTTTGCTTCCATGGTTCACACAATTGTTTCTCTATTTGACCCATTCTATTGTACAACTATTTGTTGTACTCATGAGCATCTTTTGGTGAACATTTTTTAATTTCCAGATGGCATCTTTCTCCTGCTTTTAACATCCTTTCATTTCTGCAGCAACTGATTAACAATTTTGCGTCTGTCAGCTGCCTTTGTACTGTGCAAGACTTCCTGTGTCAAAATGTGATCACTGAGGAAACAGATCAAGCATTTTTCTCATTTGTTCCCTAAAGAAAGCTGCTGTCTTGTAAAGATAAGTTTTTCCAATGAAATTTTTTAAAAAAGCAGCTAGCTGAACCCAGGCACTGTCTCAAAACAGTCTCTACTTCAAACTTCTCTATTTGATCTCCACAATTTTTTTCTGACATTCTTTTCATGTAAATTGAAAAGCTGTTGCATAACAAATTGGCTATGGTTGAATACAAAAAACATATAAATCAATCATAAATTTACTGGCCATTAAAAAAAAACTAGAACACTTGAAAACAACTTAAAAAACCAAACAGATAAGAAGCAATTACTTTGTTTTCTATTTCATAGGGAGAGGGCTCTCTACCTCATTTTCTCTCCGCATTCTACCTCTCCTGAGCTCTCTACCTCATTTTCTCTGTTAAAGAGAAGAGCAGGAGAAATTACATGACCTCCTCTCAGCTCCTTAGAGCAGGGTCTCCAACCATGGCAACTTTAAGATTGGTGGACTTCAACTCCCAGACTTCTCTGAGAGTTGAAGTCTACCAGGCTTAAAGTTGCCAAGGTCGGAGAGAGCCTGCCGTAGACTAGCTTGCTGCCTTGGGTGTGATGAAAGATGTTATGGACAGTAAAAACACCATACAATCAATTGTCAAGCAAAAAATGTCACTATTGACATTTTCCTATATCTTTACAGATATTAAAAAGGGTTTTAAAAAGGTTATACAGTATTGTATTTTGCAGTTTATGAACAAAAATGTGAAGTAGGACAATAAAATGTGAAACAAAAACCTGTGCTTAAATTGGGAACTGAGAATGGTTCTATGCTTCTGGTGGGTGTTTAAGTTCAAACAAGTTTACAGAAAAGAAATAACTGTATTAATTTCCATTAATGTGACTCAAAAGGATATAATAGTTTAGTTTTTTAAGATATACAGTGTTTCTACCAAGGTACCCTTTGATAAAAAAAAATACATATAAATAGCAGAGGCCACTGAATGGAAATTAAAATTAGTTTTTACAGTGTTCGCTCTTGCCTGTTTCTGATCCTAGTATGCAGAAGTGGGTGTCATATAATGTAACAAGCGGTTCATCCAGAACCAAAAACATGAGCACACATGCTTCAAACACACGTTGATTACATAGGACGAGATAGGGCCAGGACAGGGTGCGGGCCCAGCTGCTTGTTGGAACTACCAGTTCGCCCGAACCAGTCCAAATCGGCAGCAGCCAATCTCTGCTAGTATGCTTAAATATGTTATTCATATGATAAAACCACACTTTTTATGCACTGCCAATCTTTTTTTCCTTTTTTGCAGAAGAAAAGGATGCTCTTATAGAGTATTTGCCATAGCAAATGTAACAAAGTAGAAAATGCTCATCTTCAATAAGATAAACATAACAGAGGCCTGCCTTCATCTATTTCAGAGACATTGTTAGAAGCATAATCTAGAATGCTGCAAAGCCACAAGCTTGTGGCTTTGCAGCATTCTACCTCCCTATTCTTTAATTATTATTTTAAAATAAGTAGGGCAAAAAGGCTAGTAGGTAGTAAGGAATATGGGAGCAAGTTCATTACTTAATTTGGGCAGCATATGACCCCTTGGTGTGTGTAGTATTGATATTCAGAACTTCAACTTAAGCCTCATCACTTTTTGACTTCTCCCTTCTACCCGTCAATGTCCCTACCTGAAACTCCCTCAGGAATGCTTCCTGATTGGGTTATTCTATCTGGTCTGCATCTTCAGCATGAACCTTAGATATAGAAAGACCATGATAAGGTGAAAGGAGAACCATCTAGACAAGTCTCTGGTTCCACAGGAGCCTTGGACCTGGTCACGTAACTAGGTCATGACAAGAGTTGTCTCTTTTCTAACACATTGTTCACATAGTGGCTCTGATATTCCAGAACTTGCGGAATGTTAGTAAAAAAGTAGGTAGTTAAATCAAATGCTAAGCTATCTTTGGGCACACCAAAATGGAGACAAACTCTAGTTGAAAAGAAATTCAGGTCTCGGATTCAGTTTCCTAACTGAATAAGTACATTTGTTTCTATTAAATTTAACCTGTTTATTTTAGCTTAGTTCTCTTGTTTTCTAAGATTGCTATGAATTGCCTTTTAAGATATTTGTTCTTCTACTTAAAATAAGTAGAAGAACAAATATCTTAAAAGGCAATTCATAGCAATTGCCTTTTAAGTTGGATGCTGCAGAGAGTATGCCATGAATGCTTCTTGTCCATTATATCCTAGCTGTAATTATTTGTGTAATAAAATTGTTCATTACTAAAATCTAATATTAATAATATTGCTATTATATATGCTTTGATTTTTATTTGCTCTTCTACTTTTTTTAACCTATTTTCTCTCTACAGTATCACCAGGTTCATTCATTTGTATTTTTAAATCAGTAAAAATACTTTTAACACACAATGCAATTTCTGTTTCCCCCTTGTCTCCTTGGATCAAGTGGATTTATTGTATTGCTATACTGTAGTTGTGGTAGATATCCCATCCAATCATACATGCCTTTGTGTTCTTGTGCTCTGTGAATCAGTATAAGATAGTAAGGATAATGAACGATGAGTCTTTTTTTCCTGCTATTCTGTTGAGTTTAATAGACTCTATGACCCCATGATTCTCATATCCCTCTATAAGAATCAAGGCTTTATCTAAGACCCTTTACGTTCTTCTTTCATCCCCACAGCATTCAGTTTAAAGCCTTCCTAATCGAGTTCACTATCTTTGGTCAAATATATTTTTATTAGTGCTTGTGAGACACAACCCATTCGACATTACTTGCTTAAGCCCTAAGTCTGGATAGATATTATTTATTATTACATTCTGAGGCAAAATGGATTATCTGAGATTCCACTTTGCTGAAACCAGAATATTATTTTTGCTGTAGATTGAGCATTATCTGACCAAAAGTATTAATGATGTGGTTTCCCACCAAGCGCACAAAAATTCAGCATAATCTCCAAAAAAGGCTTGCCACAGTTAAAACAACCCACTCTAGCCCAAACAGAAAAATCCTGGTTGTTTACTTACATGATGAAACCCTGTTCACTTTGTAAGGCTACTCTGTCCCTCTTTCCCATCCCTTTTTCAAAACATCAAATATAGCCTTTAGTTTTTGCCTCCCCATGTCTTGCTCTGATGAATAAAATGATATCATTTTCCCCTTTCCCAGTCTGCATATCAGAAAGCATTTCCATTTCACTCAACCTGGGAATGTCAACTGACATAAATGTCTTGAAAAACACATTTCTATCTCTCCCTCCCTTTTTGGGAGGGGGGAAATGGTTTTAGTCTTGTTGGTAAAGAGTTCAGACTTTCAAAAGGTTGCAGTAATTTAGCTTCAGTTGGCTTATTATTATTGGCTGAATAAAAGCCCCAGAATTTCATGTATCTTATATACAAAAAGTTTAACCACAGTAGCAAGGAACATAGGCTTGCAAGAATTGTGGCTGAAGCAAAGATAAACAATATAAACATTACTGCTTCATTGTGTAAAAAAACCGAGTGTTTTAAAATAATTTATTCTGTTGAAAGAGATGTCCTTCTGGGTTCGGCTCCAAGTGGGGGAAAAGACACTGGAGACATGCTTGGAAAGATGGTTTATTGGTGGACAGGACCACATGGCTTGAATCCTGAACAGAAAAGGTGATCACATGCTTCAATGTTGGTGGAGAAAAAGAGAGGGAAGGGCTGAGATGCTGAGTCCCTGGTTTTATGCCCTCTCTGGCCTTAGATCTTGAGCTTGTATTCTGATTGGTTGTCAGACTCCCATGGGGCCATGCAGGGGCAACTCTCTAGGCTGCGTTTTGAATCCAGGTTTGGTTGAGTTCTCAGATGCCATGTGGTGAGTTGGGTAAAGTGCCTATATTATCATGTCTTAATCCCATCCCCCTGGAGCTGATGGGGAGAACTCATTATTATGTAAAGGGACTGGCTTGGCCTTCTTAATGGCCCATTGACAAAAAAGGGGGAGGGGGTAGGAAGTTGCAGGAAGTTTCTCTTTAAAACTTTTATCCTTTTCACATCCAGAGAAATATAATATTCTGCCTTTTCAATATTTCCTAGGATATTTCATTTTTCTGGGAAAGGGCTGGGTGATAACTTTCCACAATTCATTGTGTGTTCACGTAAGAGAAAGACATGGTGATAATTTCTTTTTTCCATAAGACTTACAAAAACAATTTTCCACAAGAAGCTAAAATTGTTATCTGTTTGACAATGCTTTTCTCTCTACCAGAATCTGGCTTCTATATTTGCCATGTCATGCCTGTGTCATCTGCCTATAATTAGAAATTGTCTGAGAAGTTATAAAAAACAACTAAGACTTACAGGCAAAATTCCCCTTTTTCATACTGTATGCGTTAGCAGAAAAATCCTGTTCTCAGAATTGTGGCCCCAAGCTTCTCAACCCCATCAACTTTAAAATGTATGGACTATGACTCAAAGAGTACCCCAGTGACTTGGAGTTGTAGCAGTATCAAATAGATAACAAATTTAGCTTCTTGTTGAAAATTGCTTCTATAAGCCTCATGGAAAAAAATATAAATTATAAAAATTATAAATTTATAAATTCTACATGCAACTATTAGGTATATGGTGGGTTTATGTTATCTTTTATTAGATAGATATTTTATTGTAGAAAATAGTATGTACATATAATTTAATACTAAATATTAACATTAATGACAAATATTTAATATTTTTATATTTCTGAAAAATATGTCTTCCTTTTATTCTTTGCCTGAATATTTATTCACAAATGTAAGCCAGATTAAATTTACTGCATAATAATCATTGTTCCGTCTATTTACTAACATCCCATTTCTTAGTTATTCCTACTAAGGGGCATATTAATGTGGTTGGATAAAGCCCAAGTTTTGCACAAGAACAAAGGAGATCCCTAATAATTAAAAACACTTGAAAGATAAAGTGCCTGAAAACTTTTTGTGACTACCAGAATATATCCAAATAGTGTTTTTGATCAAGATTTGCCATAGAAAAAAAAAAGAAATAGGTAGCCAGCACAAGCAAGATAGATTTGAAGGTTTGGATCAGGCCGATTGACAACCAGACACAAACTTTCAAGTTTTCCCCAACACAACTAATTTTTTTCTCTACAATAGCTACATTCCCCGAAAAATGCTTTTTTGCCTGTATTGCCACCTAGCTGTCAAACAATATATTACGGTATTATTGTGTTACTGCTTACAGGGACTCAGAAGTGTTTGAAACCAAACATTTTGTTCTGACAGCTTCATTTACATACAAAAATCAGGCGGTTTAAGACTGTAATGCTGATAAGCCCTAAATCATATTTTGATATGTTTGGCTTAGGGTGGACATGATGCATGAGCACATCTGTTTTGCTTGAGTAATAAAACTCTGAATAAAAGTTAAATGTGAACACATAGACTTTGATATGCTAGTTGCTGAGCATAATCACTGACTGTAAGCAAAACACCTTGCACATTTCATGTTAAACCGTTGTCTTATTAATGTTACAAATGGTTCAAGACTTGTCTACTCTTGATGATTTTCTATTGCTTATATATGGCATAAGTTCATTTTTAATAAACGGACCTACCTATGAAGCCTGCTTACACATGAAAAGCCACATACTCCCCCATCAAAATGTACGGTACTATTATTCTATCACCTCTTTCTTATGGAGTTATCCATTGTTTGATGGATAAGCCACAACTATTAAATTCACACAACATGCTAAAACCGAGTTGTGGCTAAGAGCAGAAGGTGAATCAATCTAAATATGAACTCGTAATCATTGCCAAAGCCAAATTCCCACACCTGTAAAAATTTCGGAAGGGAAATGCTTTTTAATTCATTCAGGTTCCAACACGGGTATATAAAACGTGATTTGTTTTTTAAACTGCCTTGCGAATAATGTCTGGATATCCCTATTCAAAGAGGATCGTAAAGCCAATCATTTTCTATCTCTATGTTCTCTGGAGTCCGGATCAAAAACCTCGGAGCAAACAAATCCCGGCTTCCGGGTAAGGCGTGCTGGCTTTCCGTACTGATAGAAGCGTGAATGGTGAGACCTTCGTTTCTGCTGTGATTGTGCGTGCCTTCTTTTGAAGTTTCTTTCGTGTGCTCAATCTTTGGCGATTTAATGTCCTGTCCTATGAAGGACATCGCATTGGGGAAGCAACTCCGCCGCCTCAAATGCATTTCTTAAAAAAAAATACTTAGCTCTTCTAATGTATGCATTTTATACAGCAATTACAACTACTGCTGCTGCACCTTCTTGCAGATTATCTTTTGTTTATTGCTTAATCTTTATTGCAGCTTCCGCTCCCCCTCCCAAAAAACAACTGCCTTTAAATATCCGATTTTATCCAGCAAAAGGAAATTATTTCTTTGACGTGATTGGATCTTATTCACTAGGAGCAAATGCAGAATGACATGATGTATACCAGAGGTCTTCAAACTTGGGAACTTTAAGACTTGTGGACTTCAACTATGCTGTCTGGAAAATTCTGGGCGTTGAAGTCCACAAGTCTTAAAGTTGCGAAGTTTGGGGACCCCTGATGTATACTTTTAGCCAGCATATGTTAAAGGGAAAAAAATGCTACAGGGGGCAGGAGTAAAATGTTTGTGGTATTATTTAGTTATTAGATTTGTACAGCTTCTAGTTCACAATTTTTAACTACCTATGGAAGTGATCCCCAACCCAAATGGTCTCCAGATGTTTGGAATGATAATTCCCATCCTTGAAAATAGGGGATTGATGATGATAAGATTTGAAGGCACCAGGTTAGAGAAAGCTGAGTTAAAGCAATCATGATTGCTAACTTTTTCTTCCTTTTTTCTCACTAGAAATTTGGGCTTGAAACTCTCCATTTGAAGTTACATATCTATAGTTACTGAGTCGTCGTGGTAATGGAAAATCTATGTGTGAAGGTGCATCAATTGTCAAAATCTAGCAGCTATATCAGCCTACTACAGAAACGGCTTATGGCCCAAAGAAGGACTCCTGTACAGTATGCTTCATTTACAGAAGTTCAACAGCTCCCCGAAAAACAGTTTACTGCCATAACATTTCCTCTCCAAGATCTGGCAAAATTCTTGTCTCCTAATGTGGACAGATCATCCTTCTGCATTTTCAAACCTAACCAGAAGGACATTCAGACAGCAGAGAGGTTTTTCATTCCATCACGTCAACATATCATTGATTATTCCACTTCTGCGGTCCGGATGGATCATGCCCCAGAAATGCCTGAGCCTGAGGTAAGATCAGTAAAAAGGAGGTTCCATTTTTATTATTTAGGTTTAAGAGGAAGGAGGACAAAAGGTATCAAAATTATGCTATTCAACATGTTGAGCAGAGGTTTGGATACAGAAGAAAAAAAAGTTTCTAAAAGTCCAGATTGTAGAAATCTGAGTTTTTTTAACTGCAGAATATCTCTACTGTAAACAAATTTTTAGTCCTTGTGATGTGAATTCTGCCCAAATAGCAGTCTTGCAAAGGTAACCCAGCTAATGGACCATTAAGGGGTTAAATATCTACTTAATGATTTATTGTCTGTGGAGATTCTTAGTCATCCAGGTAATGGTTGTCCCAAAGTGCTTTTTCAAGAGTCAACTGCACTTTCTGTTTTTTCTTTGAAGCAATAGCAATAGCAGTAGACTTATATACCGCTTCATAGGCTTTTCAGGCCTCTCTAAGCGGTTTACAGAGAGTCAGCATATTGCCCCCAACAATCTGGGTCCTCATTTTACCCACCTCGGAAGGATGGAAGGCTGAGTCAACCCTGAGCCGGTGAGATTTGAACCGCTGACCTGCTGATCTAGCAGTAGCCTGCAGTGCTGCATTTAACCACTGCGCCACCTTGGCTCTTTTGCTTCTTATCCAAGAAGAAGAACCTTTAGGTTAATCATTTATTGTTTCTTTACAAATGACTCAAAGATAAACAGAAGCTGATTTATACTGTCTGTCTATCTCTTTCTATTTTACATCAGGATTATTGTTCAGGTACTTACCTGGCTTTGCAAGAAATATAATCCAAATTCATTTTTGTTCCTTGTAGCTTTGGTTTTTAAATGGGAAGATCCACAAAACAAAATGATAGCAACTATAAACAAAGCTAATCTTGTAACATTGCCAATTCAATGAAAGCAATTGTAGTTCAGGAGTGAAAATATCATTTTAAGGCACAATTTCTCCCACATTTGTTTCTTTCAACCTCTGTACATCAGTATTACCATCGTCTTACAGGAATTTGGGAACAAGCTTGAAACACTAAGATAACTCCTACCGTTTTATTGCAGCTTAGCAAGTTTTGTGAGCTTGAATTTTAAAAAAAATTGATCCTGGCTATCTAAAACATCAGGAATCAGTTAAGTCCACTTCTTTGGTTAGAACAGTGGTAGTCAACCTTTTTATACCTATCGCCCACTTTTGCATTTCTGTTCGTAGTAAAATTTTCTAGCCGCCCACTGGTTCCACAGTAATGGTGATTTATAAAGTAGGAAAGTAACTTTACTTTATAAAATTAAAACCCCTACCGCTCACCATGAAAGCTGGAACGCCCACTAGTGGGCGGTAGGGACCAGGTTGACTACCACTGGGTTAGAAAGTTTAAACTCGGTCCTAGCTCTACCTTTTACAAGAGAGGAAGTACTTCTCCTTGGTTTCATTTTAGTTTAATTGAGAAGTGAGAGAAAGAGAGATTTAGGAATTGAGGAGGATGGAAGCATAGGGAAACAACCCAAGTATTTGCTTATGTGCGGCAGCAAACAAGAACAAGACTCCAGCTCTTTGTTCACAATAACGCCATGAGGAGAGATGGATTGGTGGGTAATGCTTGCAGAGATGGCAACTAGCTCTGTCATTTTGTAAAAGAAGCTAACAATGAGCATGGCATCTTATATTTTAACTTCTTGAGGGAGGGATTTTCTTACCTGATTCACTGCTCTTTCTTGAGCAATACTAGTTGAGGGTAAGCAGAAAAGTCTTGGAGCTCAGGAGCAGCTCCCCCCACCACCCTGAAAGTGGCATAAAGATGATCTAGGTAATCAGCACTTATGACGATGGTTGTTGAGGTGTGGATAGGTAATATAAGTTTAAGTATACCGTATTTTCACGACCATAAGCCGCACTGAAAATCCTAAAATTTGATCCAAAATCGGCAGTGCGGCTTATAACCCGGTGCGCTTTATATGTGGAAAAAGATCTCCCAGCTGCTTTGCTCCTCGCGACTGCAACAGATGTCCAGAAGCGGCCCCTGGGGCCAATGGGGACCGGACCCCCAGCTCGACAGCCCCTGTCGCCTCTGGACGTCCACCGCAGCTGTGAGGAGCCGAGGAGAGCGCGGAGAAGAGCGCGCGACGGCCCCCGGCGCTCCGGGAAGCGGGAGAGGCGCGCGGCCCGGCCTCTCCTCCCTGGACGCCGCAGCAGCAGCCCCAAGCGCACCGATCCCCGCGCCCTTCGCATCGGGGCATGCTCTTGCAGCACGCCCCGATGCGAAAAACACAGAGATCGGTGCGCCCAGGGCCGCCGCCGCGACGTCCAGGGAGGAGAAATCAAACCGCGCGCCTCTCCCGCCTCCCGGAGCGCCAAGAACCGTCACGCGCTCCCCTCCACACTCTCCTCGGCTCCCCACAACCGCAACAGACGTCCAGAAGCGACAGGGGCCACCGAGCCGGAAATCCAATCCCCACCAGCCCCAAAAGCCGCTTCTGGACATCTGTTGCAGTCGCGAGGAGCGGCACGAAGGCTCCCGGCGCTCCAGGAAACACCGAAAGCAGCTGGGAGAAGCGCGCGGCCCGGCCTCCCCTCCCTGGACGCCGCAGCAGCAGCCCCAAACTCACCGATCCCAGTGCCTTTCGCATCGGGGCGCGCTGCAAGAGCATGCCCCGATGCGAAAAACACAGAGATCGGTGCGCCCGGGGCCGCCGCTGCGACGTCCAGGGAGGAGAAACCAAGCCGCGCGCCCCTCCCAGCCGCCCTCGGCGCCCCCCGGAGCGCCAAGAACCCTCGTGCCGCTCCTCGCGACTGCAACAGATGTCCAGAAGCGTCGGGAAATGTGCGGCTTATAACCCGGTGCGCTTTATATGTGGAAAAAGTTTGAAAAATTAACGTTAATTGATACTGCGGCTTATAATCCGGTGCGGCTTTTGGTCGTGAAAATACGGTAATCTTTATTGTCATTGTACTTAAATACAACAAAATTGGCTAGGGTTAGGGTTAGGGTTAGAGTTAGGGTTGGAACTGCTTGGTTCCAACCATAGCGCCTTCCAAACCACATACCTCCCTTCCCTAACAGGAGTCTGCAGATGGTCCAGGCTTGATCTCCAAGTGACTTTCTATTCAAGTGTTAACCAGTGGAAAGAGAGAAAGGTAGCATCAGAGATCACCAGGAAGCTTTTTCCCACCTAAGAGAAGCAAGACATGTAAGCAGATATACTGCCTTCCCTTCACTAAGTTGCCACCTGCTAAGAACAGGGAAAAAAAAGGGGGGGGCAATCCAAGTCATACCTGGTCCTGGTAGGGTGGTTCTGTGGGACTTGGGGAAAAGCAGTTTCCCACTGGAAACAATCTGTACCCCTACAGAAGGGACTGTCTAAAATCCTCCAGCCATCAAGGGAGGCAGCATCATAAATGGAACTATCCTCAATGCTTATAACATTTTTGGAATAGTCAAAAGCCATGATGGCATGTCTAAATTGAGAGGTTTCTCCGATTGGCCTCAGAACAAGTCCAAAGGATAGTGTCTCACCATTTCCCCTATCAGAAAGCAAGAAACCTTATGGCTGAATGTAACACTAGCTTCTTATATTGAGCAATAGAAAATATCTTAATATCTAAATGTCCATCAGCTAGGTATAGTAGATGCTCTGGTCAATTTGGCAGCTGTTCAAATGGTGATGGTAATGTCAGTGGGAATAACACAATGGGTTTCTGGGTTTCCTCTGATTAAACTAGACAAAAATTGGCACCAAAACTAGCACAAGTCATAGCATGCCAGAGCACCAAAACCCGAAAGACAGCAGCTGGCCGGTGCACATTCATGCGTCAGCCAGCTGCACATCCGAGTTTTATCGCAGGCATGTGCGCCAGCCAGCTGTGCCAGCACGCATGTGTGTGTAGCCAGCTGCTCTCTTCGAGTTCCATTGCATGCATTTTTTCCCGCCAGTTGGTCGTCACACATGCGCGCAATGGAATCCAGAAGAGAGCGGCTGGCCACACACACATGCATGCCGGACCAGCCAGCCAGTGCACATGCGCATGACAGAACCCCAAGGTGCACTGGCGACAGTGCGTTTGGCCACAGATACGGCTGTGTGCCACCTCTGGCACGTATGCTATATGTTTGCCATCATGGTTTTAGGCTGTCTTTTGGAAGAAGTCACATAAGGTGACTGCTGATGAGAGCTTAGCCTCCATTGGGTAGCAGCAAAGTTTAAATCTTGATGCTGGCAAGAGGGAACATAACCAATTTGTGTCAGGACCATTTATTGGAGACCAGTAGGAATGTTTTAAGTATAATTGTAATTATTTAAAATATATGATTAGATCCCAGTTGTCCCAACCCCACATGTGAGGCCAAGATAAAATGCCTCCAATTGGCTGGTTCCTCTTTAAAAACATCCTGGATGCAATGTTACAGTGCAGCCTAAGATTTACAAAATAATAAAATTAGAATATGGTTTCCATGTGCTCACTTTACTAGGCAGGCTATTAAGAATTTGCTTCTGGAGTATTTGGATAGCCCATAGAATTTCTCAATGCTTTCCGTTTCCTAGAAGGACCACATGTCTTCTATAGATGTTCTTACATTTTGCAAACCTTGAGTTTTCTGTATGGCTACAAAAAAAAAAGTGTTTTCATCAGCAATTCCTTCTGTATCCATTGCTGGACCCAGGCCCCTTTTCAGGATACTGCAGATATTAAGTTGGTATTAAAGACTCCAGCTTCCTGACACTAACCAACACATCTGGAGAGCGCCAGGCTACTATCAATATGCCTTGTTTAAATGGTATGTCCTTTATTGCATCATGGACAGAATAGTAAAATCACTATAACTTTTTCTTCCAGGTTTGCTTTTTAGGAAGAAGCAATGTCGGAAAATCATCTTTAATTAAAGCATTGTTTTCATTGGCCCCTGATGTTGAAGTCAGAATTTCCAAGCAGCCTGTACGTTTCCTGTGAGGATTGATTACATTTCTTCAAAGCGAATAGAGCATAAGCAAGACAGGTTATATCTGTATTGTGAAACTTTATTCCTGAAACAATATAGTTTTAAGGTCAGGTAAAATTTTTGAATAAGTGCATCGTATACATCTAAATTGGTCAGAGTTTCATAATTACAGAGTGTACATTTTAAAGTGTTAATGAGGGTTTACAGAATATACAAATAACATCCAGTCAACGTATTTACATTTTATTCAAGAGTGTAAAACCTAAATAGAAATTCTGCTTGACCTGATTGAGAATTTACATGGCAGACCTGTAAATACTACATAGGTATATTCCTTTATTACAGTGAGATCTAATATTCTGTTACGTCAGGAACAGTTTAATAGAAAAACTTAGTGTTTTCAAGATATTTTGGATATGGCTCCAAACTAAACCCATCCATTGGCTATCCTGGCTGAAAATTGAAACTACTTCAGTTGTTTTAATAGACTGTCAAAGTGAGATATATATAAATAAGACACTTTTTACTCCATTTTAGATGTTTTGCAGTACACTACAGTATTGCT
Source organism: Thamnophis sirtalis (assembly GCF_051295495.1). Classification (NCBI taxonomy): domain Eukaryota; kingdom Metazoa; phylum Chordata; class Lepidosauria; order Squamata; family Natricidae; genus Thamnophis; species Thamnophis sirtalis. The sequence continues at coordinate 30,602,417 of NW_028261388.1, read as the reverse complement.
TTAAAAATGAATCTGCTGTATATGTCTTTTGAGTTGCAGATTATATGCAATAATCTAGAGATTTGTGTTATATTTTATTTTATGTTCAGGATATGATAGATAATTTTTTTAGACTTTGTCATGAACTTATGATATTTTTAAAAGTACATTTTAAATAAGTTCATAGATTCCATAATGCTTTACCTGAAAGAAGTCAGGAAGAAAAAGCTCCTTTTTTTTTCCAGGGTCACACAAAGAAAATGAATTTTTTCAAAGTGGGAAAATTCTTCACTTTGGTGGATATGCCAGGCTATGGGTTTAAAGCACCCAAAGATTTTGCAGAGATGGTGGAGCCTTATTTAAGTCAACGCACAAAGTAAGATTGAATATTATAATTTCTTGGAAATTTTTCTGTGTGATTAGGAAGGGGAACAGAGTTGTAAAATTTAGAGAGATGTGCTTGGGCATACAAAACAATGTTTAGGTGAAACAACAATTAAATTTGGATAAGATACAATGCTGTTATAATCACTATTTAAATTTTAAATGTAATTCCTGAAATATGAGAGAAGCCATATTGCTCTAATTTCAATTCTATCTGTAGCAGCATATTTTCTCAAAAGCAAAATGTATCTTCCTTCAAAATGCTTACCTCTGTTGTTCTGCCAGAGGAGAATTTACCACAGAATAATGGTATAAATGTACGGTAGAATGATAGAATTCCGAACTAACTTAAAAATTAGAATCAAAAATCACCTATTTCTCATGCTTGACTGTAATTTTTTTTCATATTATGTTTGTGAGAAATTGTGACTCTGTTTCTATTTACTGCAGCTTGAAGCGTACATTCTTATTAGTAGATGCTAAAGAAGGAATTCATGAAATGGATAACATTGCTGTAGAAATGTTAGAAGAATTTGGGATCCCTTATGTTGTAAGTAGCATACTTTATTTTTCAGAGTATATGACACATCGGAGTATAAGACACACCAAGGTTTTGAAGAGGCAAATTAAAAAAAAAAGTTCTTGCACTCTGCAAACCTCCCAAAAAGGGCCCGTTTTCCATGAAAACAGGCCCGTTTCTTTTTTTAAAAAGGGCATGAATAGCCCTTAGGAGGCTTGTAGAATGTTCAGGGGGGGGAGGCAAAAATGAGCAAAAACCGGCCTTTTTTTGCAAAAATGGTCCCGTTTTTTGTCAAAAAACGGGCATTAGGAAGCTTGTAGAGTCTTCCTGGGGGCTGGGGGGCAAAATTGAGCAAAAAATGGCCCATTTTTCTTCATTTCTGCCCTCCCCAAACCCCAGGAGCTCTCTGAAAGCCTCCTATAAGTTATGCACGGCCATTTTGGTGAAGGGGCAGGGTTTCAGGAGGCAAAAAAATGCTGTTTTCAGTGTATAAGACACATACAGATTTTCAGCCTCTTTTTTGAGGGAAAAAGGTGCACCTTATACTCCAAAAAATATGGTACTTACCTTGCTTTAAAATAATGAATATACAATATTAAGATTCTCTAAAAATCATATAACAGTAACTGGAAAGCATAAATACCATCTAGTCAGACTCTCTTGATTATATCCAAGAAAGCATTTCTCAACCATAGAATTCTGAGAATTGAAGTCCACACTTCTTTTTTATATTAAAAAGTTTTTTTATTTTTAAACAAACATAGACAGACAAAAACATATAACATAAAAACATCTTCCATTACGTACAATGTGTCTGTTGGTTACAAGGTTTCTGTGCATCCTGTCCATAGTCATCACTTAAACTTTATATAAAGTCACATATTGTCAATCAAATATGTTTATATACATTGTTATTATAGTACTTCATTTATTTGACTTTCACTATTATTTCCTATTTTTAACAAAATATTCTAAATATGGGTTCATTTATATTGTCGTAGTTCATTACATCATTTTCAATATATCCAATAATAAAACATTTTTATACCCTATTCTGATTCATTTTTGGTAACATTCTCTAATAATTTTCAATTCCATGTGTATTTTTTTTTAATCTAACCACAGATAAGATAAATCCCATATCCTATAAAATTATTTATATTCTTGTTCTCTAATTTCATATGTCAACTTACTCATTTCAGCACATTCCATTGTTTATATCATCAAATATATAGATATACAATTATGATTATAAAACATTCATTGAGTATAACTATTATTACCTCCTTTTTATGTGAAGCATGCTAAATTTAAAGTGAATTATATGTTATGGCATTTCATTACATTATCCTGGAATCATCCAATGGTATTACATCTTTATATTCTCACTTACAGTTTATATAAAATTCCATATTATCCCTCTAGTATATATGGATACATTATTATCATTGTTAATCATTTATTCAACTATAACTATTATTACTTTATCTTATACATAATACTCAAAATTTAACTAAGTTTAACTTAATTTTCGATGTAACATTTCATTTCCTCATCCTGTATCCTTCCAGAAATAGTGTCACCCAATATCTCATGCCATTTGTAAAATCTGTATTCTAGTTGTTTTCTTAATAAATCTTATGTGGACTTCTCTTAACAACTTGTTGTTCATTGCATATCTTTTAAAGACTCGAAACCCTTCATCTGTTCTTTCCATCCGCTTGTCTTTGGTTATCACTGGTGCTTCTGCCAAAGGTATTCTCCTTATCTCTGCCAAATTTTCTCCCCTTTCTTCTTCCATGTTTTGAGGTCTAAGATAGAATTCCAATTCATCAAGCTCTCCAAGGTCAACAGTTTTCTTATCACTTTGTTCATGTTTTTCTGCAATTTTTTTGAATTCTATCCTCAAATTTCATCATCGTTTTATGGATATTCTCGGTTCTTCCTCCCATTCTTTCTACTCTTTGCTCTATAATCCTAAGATTCTTTTCAATGTTCTCTGTACTTATTAGCATTTTTTTTTATTCCTAGCATAATTTTTTTGCAAAATTAATAATTTTTCTTCCTCCTGTTGCGCCATTTTTCCAAGTTGTAAACACTGCCACTAAAACATCCAAGGGTTGTTGCTAAATGTCAAACAAATTCACTATAGTCTTTCAAGTCCAAGCTTTCTCTTTACTCCAGTCCAGCTACTAATAATACTCTAGAAGAACACCTGTATAAACAATTCATGCTCTTCCCACTGTTCCTTTCAATAAACAAAATCAAGGACTTTAACATATAACATATAAGTCAAATGATCAAAGTAATTAGTGTTTCCAAGCCTCTAGCCTCTAGACAGCAATGTTACTTCATTTTCTTCTGCTTTTACCCTTCTCTTTGTTACGAGGTTTAAGAAAAAAATATATGCTTAAAATGTATAATCTGCCCAAACGTTACAAAAAGGAAGAGATTCTTGCTCCACAGATACAAAAAGTGAGGAAAAATAGAGGAAGAAGGAAAAAAGAAACCAGACCAATTTAAAAAGTAAGAGGCATTTGTAAGAATTCCATCCGAAAAAAAAGGAGTTCAAAAAAAAAAAGATAACTCTAATTTTAATACAGGCTTAATCCGCCACTTGCTGTCTTCTGCCTTCACTTTTAATTTTACTTTAAGTTTTTTGGATATTCTCTTCTCTCATAGTAAATAGTAAAGTTTATCTCACCAATTCTGACACACATTGTCCTGCACAGCCGTTCAGGGGTCTGTCCCAACCTTATGCAGCTTAAAATGGCTACTTCTCTTGCAGCTGGCAAAAAGAGCTTTCTCCTGGATCAATCAGGAACTTTGCGATGTCCCTGAGATCAGCAGGATATGCCCTTCTCTATCACCGTCTCTTCAGGATGGTTTAGGTCCAAAAAGAACCATCCAGCAACAGAGATTCGACAGCAATCCTGGAGCCCCAAGATTGCATGTCGTGTTGTAGCAATGTCAGGCCCCGCCTTCGAAGTCCACACTTCTTAAAAGTTGTTAAGGTTAAAAAACATTGGTCTAGGATAATTTTTTAAAAAAAACTGTGAAGAAATAGAAGCAGCTAATTTTTTAGGAATTATATTCCAGTTTAGTCAGAGATGTACATGCAAACAATAAAATTTGTAATTAAAATGCTGCTCTCACCAACAGGGGTTTTAAAATTGTACTAAAATGTCTGCAGTATTTTAACCATCACATTCATAGAAATTAATGTGGAAGTATAATGGCATAATGAATACAACATTTCTGTCCCTCTTAAATAAGTTGCATAATCCTGACATAAACCCTTTTGCTCCAACATAATGTATTCTAAATATTAAGCTTTAAAAAAAGATGGTGTTACCTGCAAGAAATGCATTTTTAAGCACTTAACTAAATTTATATTATGTGCCTATATTATGTGCTTCCTTTATCACTGACTTGTGGACTTCATTCCTTAAGAGGTATACAGTGAATATAAAAACTCCTCACACCCCTAATCAGTTTTGCTTTTCAATTCAATTGTATGTGTTATATACTATATTAAAAATGAAAAAAATAATCTGAAGTGATTTATCTTGGTTTGATTTCTTTTACATCTCAAAAATCTCATTTTCAGAGGGGTGTATAACTTTCTATGTCCACTGTAAATACACAGAAGTTAGTTAGTTCCATTTGAGTTCACAGTTATAACTTACTTTTTCTAATGTGTGGGTGTCAAACTCAATCATGTCACATGACGTATCGCAACCTTTTTTGCCTTTGCGGAGCCGTGATGGGTGTGGCCTGCGCATGATGAATCTGGCCCACAGGACGCCAGTTTGATATCCCTGTTCTAGTGCTTTCAGCAGGATTCAAATATGGCTACTATAATTTAGTCTACATCCAACCATATTAGTTAATTGTTTGACCCACAGAGATTGCTCAGTTAGGCCATGTGCTTTGTAGGTAGGGATAAAACCTGTTGGTGAAATTCAGATTCAAAAAATATATTTCAAAGTAAAAAATGTTGGAAAAGGAAAGGACAGGGTCTTATTCTTTTAAAGAACAGCCTGTGAGGATCCCTAATCTACCGTAATTCATTGCTGAACTTAAAAATAATTTAAAATTTCACAAACGTGTTCTAAGCTACTTTTGGTGGGTATGTTTTTGTCTTTTGACAGCTTGTATTAACCAAAATTGATAAAGCACCAAAATCCGTGATGGCAAAACATGTGCTACAGATTCAAGACTATGTAGAGAAAAATGCTCATACATGTTTTCCTCAACTTTTTCCTATCAGGTAACAGATAACAAAGTCATATGTTGTTTTCTTGCAATAATATGAAGTAGTTTGCCATTGCCTTGTATTGAAGTGTGAGTTTCAGTTGCTACTTGCTATCAATCTAATCTACAACCTACAATCTTGGTTTCCCATCCCAATATTTACCAAAGCTGACTGCTCAGGATCATGAGATCAGCCAAGGTTGACTAGGTGCTTCCATTTAGCTGAACCTAAATTCTAAGGAAGAGTTGTTACTCAAGCAAAGGTAGCAAGAGCAAGAGCAAGAATAGAAAACAAATGCAAATTTATTTTTATGAGACTGCTAATATAATAATTCTGTCTTTGTTTCCACAGTTCTTTGAATTATATTGGAATCCATGTATTGAGATGCTTCATAGCTCATGTTACTGGAAATCTTCCATTATCCACTGAATAAAGGATTATATTTGGAAGTATCTTGTTTCAAACTTCATGCTATATGCTGTATAAATATAGATTATTTTGGAACAATAAACGCTATGTAAATTCAATATTGTTATATATGTACATACTGTAAATAAACACATTAAAAGATGAAATATATGACAATCAGATTCTGAATGGATAACACAAAATCTCAAAACCATTTTTCTTTCAACTCAAGAGTGCAAATCTGAGAATAAAGAATTTAAGCTAAAGAAGACAAATTCCAGCAGAAGATTTAAAAATACATTCAATAATAATTCACTGGAATCAATTACAAGTGAGGCAATAAGCCTCATTTATTAGATACTGTATGTTAAAGCAAAGATTGAATTGCCATTATTGGGGTACTTTTAATTTGTAGTAGGCTGAGTAGGAGGCTGGTCTTTGCAGTCCTTTTCAGTTCTGTAATTCTATAATTGTGATATTCTACAAATTATGTAGATATGTGAGGATAGCTTTTGCAAAAACAACTATCTATTTAGGAATTCCTTATTATGAAGCCTGGGCATTAGGCAGAACAACAGAAGAAATTAATTTGCTTGGTTTTTTTTGTACAGCAAGAGAAAATAGAAATATTTGCACTAAATTATTTAAAATAAATATATATATTTATGTGAAAATAGAAGACCCAGCACAATTCTACTGCAGGCAATGTGGACTTTCTAAAACAGTCAAAAGCATTCCTTTTTAAAATGGTCAGCTTCGTTAATAAGACTACTCAAATCTGACAATCTTTAATGCACAACTTCTCTAATGAGCACAGGCATGTGATAGGGCTAAAGCATCCAAATGGCTAATGCTTCTCAGGCTTGCAGTTCTAAGTACTTTGCTTAAAACTATACTTTCAGCTCTCTTAACTTTCAACAGCAGATGGTTAGCAGTCATTTCCTGATTGCTGTCATTTTAATTTTCAATCCTCTTTTTCCCTATCTAGCACAGCCTACTCTTTGTTTCTTGAAATTAAAATCAAATGCAATAGCTAAATGATTTAATAATGGCAGGATTTTTCAGAAAGAAGTCCAGTTTGTGGACTCAAAATGAGCAATACAGAAGCAATTCATATTTACATTTAAAGGTAATTGCATTACCCTGCATACATTCACACATGTACTCATCACAATGAATATTAATTCCAGGGTATAATTCCAGCATCTGAATGCATGCTCAAATATATTAATTTGATATCTCGAAATAGTTGGAATATCAGGGAGATTGGTATTCCCCAAACATGTCAATATAAATTCATAAAGGGTTTTTATTCTGTTAAGGGTAAATAACAAGCTTTGATGCAAGCCTATGGTTTTTATTTTTTAAGCTACTCCAAAAGACTGACAATGGCAAACAAGTAGTGTGGCTGTATTTACATAACATATTAAGCCGAATTTCTTGTGATTTATGTAGGATTATTACATGAACTCAGTTTTGATGTGTATAGTATTCCATTATTAAGCCAAACATAGCATTGTATTTATGAAACCAGCTCACTGGATAGTGGTATCTTAGGTAGAGAAATCAAAACAGCAAACCTTAATTAATTTATCGCTCATTGTAACTTTTCTCTTTGTACCTAAACACTAGGGCTATAAATCAGGGCTGGAAAGATTCAGATGATCACAAGAAAACAGCCCCGAGTATGCCTTTTCTGTATCTCTTCGCCACTCTAAGGCGCCCAGGCAGGTGCTTCCAAACAGATGTGAAAACCCCTGGAGAATACCTTCCGTCGCCGGCCATTGTCAGGATTACGCATGCGTGACTCTTGTCCAATGAAGCCGGAGGAAAAGGAGCCGAAGGCCTGTTACAGTCATTTGCTCAAAGGCGCATGCGTAGTTGAACGTTCGCCTTCCGTATTGAAGCGGCGGGGGAGAGTTGCCAGTGAGAAACGGTTTTAAGATTTTTATACCTGGAAGGAGGTAATTCCTGATGCTAACATGGCCGACGAGGAAGAAGACCCGCCTGTAAGTGAAGCCGAAGCATAAGGTGTTGGGTAACATAAAAGATGTGAACCGTGATTAAGAACCAACTAGGATGCTGGCCGGGTAGCAACTGCTGGCTTGGGAAAAGGAAAGTGGCGCCCTCCCCCCCCCGCCTCCCCTAAATCCCCCGGGGATGCTGGAGTCAATCACACCCACGGGTTGGAGACGCCTGAAATTTTAATTCAGTGGGTATTATTCGCATTAAAAGCTGCATCCTGTTCATGGATCTCGGGATGTAGGATTACAGTCTAAATTCATTTTATGCAAACAAAACCGGCAATAAGATTCCCTGGCATTAGGAGATTTACAGGTAGATAAACTTGAATTTGGTTTTACATTTTCTGATGTAATCCTGTAAATACAAGGTAATTCCCAGTAATCTCATAAATCATAGAATCATAGGGCTGGAAGGGAACTCTGAGGTCTTCTAGTCCAACCCTCTAGTCAAGGCAGGAGCCCCATAACATTCCAGTTAAATGCTTGTTCAGGAAGTTTATTGTGGAATCAATGTGTACTAGATGTGGGCCAGCAATGTACTCCCTACAGATCCAATTCTGCTTTCTATTATTATTTTTGGGCTTTGCATTAACATCTGCTTAGCATTTCCTTCATCACTGACCATGGGCTATGCTGGTTATAATTGTTGGAAGTTATAATCCAGAACATTTGAGAAGAATCACATTTCATAGTGGTATGATGCTTTACAAATTAATTTCAAATATAAAGTCTCCCCCATTCAAGATGCATCCACAATAAGATTTGCTCCATAAGACCACCTTTGATTTAGTACAGATGTATGTGTTTCATTCCAAATTGCTGCACAGTTCTCTGCTAAGAATTATGAGTATATAGAGTTGTCCCTATCCATTTTCTCATAGTATTCTATTTTTGCTCAAAGTTCTTTTTCTTACTTACCACATTTTCTCTGAAATGAGTTACTCCAGTCTAGTTATCATTTAGATTTCCCTTCTAGGTTTTTAATATCATTTTAATATATTGTGGACAGAACTGTATAGTATTCATATACTTTTATAAAGGTGTTATTGCATTGTTGATAATAAGTTTGTTAAATTCTTCAAATTATATGTAGCACGGAATATGCCTTTTTCAGTTGCCATACTTAATGTTTTTATGAACTTTGCCTGTAGCATCCTAAAGTTCTAACTGAGATCTTATCAATGTGGGGGGTTTTATGTCTGTAAGCCTAATTTCATCTTTGCTTACAGTAAACTTTTTGTCGTATTAAATCCTCCAAGAGATCTTTTTAGAACTTTTTGCTGTCTCTCTGCTTTTAACCATCCTAATAATTCTAGAGTCCTTGTTTCTTAGCTTAATCGTGGGGTATGCCTCTTTTTTCACCCAAATTTTGGATTTATTATCTATAGTTTGAAGAAGATACTGAAGACACTGGAGGAGGGTCAGATGGTGGACAGGGAAAAAGGAAAAGGTTGTTCTCCAAAGAATGTAAGTTGATGTCAGGTTTACAAGTAAGAGTAAAGTAGATTATTTGCATGCTGAAAATACTAAAGAACTGCTGTCTATTAGTATAAGAAATAGAGATATATTAGTTTTAATGATCTAATTTTTTATAAGGCAGTTTTCTGTGTTTTCATAGGCAGTAAGGAAACTTAACCCTTTTATAGTCTCCACTTTTGAAGAATCTCTTTTTGCAGTACACTTTTGGGATGCCAGTATTACTGTGAATTATTGAATGATTTTTTTGTCTAGCATCTGTATCCTATCAATCTGCATTACTATGTAAAAAAAATGGTTAAGAGATGGTTAAATTTGAAATTTAATAAAATTTGTATGCCACCCACTCCCTTGGGACTCTGGGCGGCTTACAGACAAGATAAAAGCATTTAAAAATTAAAGGTAAAAAATACAGTTGTTAAAATTGCACACCATTCATTCTGTCTGAGTGGGGCTGGACATTGATCAACAGCCCCAGGCCTGCCGGAACAGCCAGGTCTTGGTGGCTTTTCGGAAGGCTGGGAGAATGGTAAGGGTCCAGATCCATTGAATAATGTTTCACATTTTATGAGTCATGTAAGATGTCTTTCATTGCCAGTTGGTCTTGCACTGAGTTAGTGATGAACAACTGTGCATCAACTACCAATAAAATACTTAATTTTTACTACAGTGCAGTATATTTGTATTTTGGGCATTTGTGTTTGCTAATAGTTTTCATGACAGTTCTAAGGGCAGAGATTGCTTTTCAGCCCAGTTTTACTAGTAAGGCAAAAGCCTCTCCAGTAGTTTCATTGTAAAATATCATTTGCATGAAAACTGAAGGGTTGTACTACAGCTTATATAATGTAAGAGGTGCACGTTTCCTGAACCATAAATTGGCATTTAGAACTTGTTGGCTACTTTATTCATTTGAGTTATAAAGGGCTTTTCTCAGAATATTCTTCCTTCAACATGTTCTATTAAAACGATATTTTAAGATAGTGTCATTGTTTCCCTTACAAGTTTGAACTACATCTTCCCCAGTATTTATTTTTAAAAAATATATAATTAAAATTTGCTTAAATAGAGAATTTAGAAGACTGTGAATAATTATGTAGATCATGTCTTCCAGCTGTTCCATTCAGTTCTGTCCTGCAGATGATTTTTTTTTCTTAATTTCAGTGAGGTGTATGATGTATGGATTTGGAGATGATCAGAATCCTTACACAGAGTCTGTGGATATTCTTGAAGATCTAGTCATAGAATTCATCACAGAAATGGTAGGCTCTTATAATATGTTACTACTTATTAGACAGTTGATACAACAGATGCTATATTTGGGCTTTTGTTTCCTTGCAATTCTACGTTTTATGTAAAACAAGAAGAGTTCAGAGACATGTATAAAAGCTGTTATGACACACCCATCTTAACTTCCAATAACAATTTGTTTTACAGTTTTTCACGTTTATTCCTTTATAAGTAACTCAAAGCAGCAAACATATTTAATACTACTTCCGCCTCCTATTTTTCCCATAACAATCCTGTGAGATGGGTTGGGTTGAGAGTGACTGGCCTAAAGTACCCCAGCCGGATTTAGTGCCTAAGGCAGAACTAGAACTCAGTATCCTGTTTTTGGGCCGATGCCTTAATCAGTGCACCAAACTGATTCTCAGACTATTAATGAACCAAATAGCATAGTGATTAAAGTGTTGGACTAGAAACAGAAATATCTAAGTTTTAGTCTCCCCTCTCAGCCACAGTCAGTGGATAATCAGCTTCTAGTTTTTTTTTCATAAGCAAGTATATTGTCTAAATACCGAGGACAACTCAGTAGCATCATAGAAAATGTATTTAATTGGATTTAATTGAAATGGATTTTCTTTTTGTCCATTAGACCCACAAAGCAATGTCGATTGGACGACAAGGTCGAGTACAGGTTGAAGATATTGTATTCTTGATTCGTAAAGACCCACGAAAATTTGCTCGTGTGAAGGACTTGTTAACAATGAATGAAGAATTAAAACGGGCTCGAAAAGCATTCGATGAAGCAAACTATGGCTCTTGAGGCATTTTTTGAGCTCATCTCATTTTTTGATTCACTCTTTGAGTTATCTCATTTTTTGAGTCTTCTTTTCTATAAAAGGAAGCTCTGGGAAAAAAATTCAGAACACTGCTGCACGTTGAAATAGATTTAATTGTGGACTGTTTTCAGAGATTCTTTGTATTGTGCTGTTTCTCTTTAAAACGATTCATTCTTGGACATTATTCCCTATTATAGCTTGGTTTTTTTAGACTGCAACCATTTGAGTGTCATAATTCTAGGTTTATATTCTTATTTAGCTCACAATTTTTTTCAAATATTGCTAAAGATTTCTAAGGGCCATATAGCTTGTATCTTTTACCTGTCACATTAAACTCTGTTTTAAAAAAAACATGCTTGTAAATTTCAATACTTCAATACAATCGGAGGTGTCAAACTGGCGGCCCACAGGCCGGCTGCATCATGCCCACCCCGGCTCCACAAAGGCACAAAAAGTTATATGTCACATGACGCAATCAACTTGACACCCGTGCTTTAAATCTTTCTTTACTCCATGCTTCATTCACAGAAGAGTACAAATATTAGCAAGCAGGAATAGTTTAGTTTGGTTGAGCTAATCTATCAGAAGGAAATTGAACAAATGGAACTAAATCACTAGCACAGAAATAATTATTTAATCCACCAAAAGCATTAACCATAATTTTAAAATGATGAGGTTCCTTCTAAAATGTAAGAAATATTTTGGGTGCTCTGTATCAGTCATTTTGCATTAACATGAAACAATATAAATGTGTGCATTATGTTGGTGGCCGAGTCATCTATATGGATAGCAACTTAAGAAAATACAAGAAATTGGACTTCTGGTGAAGACATATGGCAAATTAAACATCTCTGAAAGAGTAGAGAGTACAGCAACTGGTGGCCGGACAGTAAATTCCAATAGTCTTTCCAAAAAAAGTTTGATTGTGGACACCCAGTTGCATTCTGGACAGCTGCTCCTTATGAGTAGATTTTAGGAACTGAGATTTTTGTGATAAACTTGAGTTGAGCAGCTGTGAGTTAGCTAAGTCCACAGCTATAATGCAGTTCATATGGACAAAAAGTTTGCATAGGCCTAATTTTTAAATGCTTTTGAATTTAATTTGCAGCTAAAGTGATTTGTGAGTGATAGGAAGAGAATTCCATTTGTTGCGTCAATTTTTTTGGATTAAAATGAAAATCAAAGATTTTAAAACTTTTGGCAAAAAAATTAACAAAGAGTGGTTATAAGAAAGTTTAAAACAAAGGTTTTAAATCTTTAAAAGATTTTTCAATGAAAGTGCTTTTGAAAAAAAAAGAATTAAAATAGACCAAGAACTAGATCTTTGTGGGAATTTTCTTTTCCACCAAAAAGTGTAGATAATTGGTGAATTTTATTTAAAAAAAATGAGCCAGACTATGATGTTGACTTTAATTATGGAATGCCATCTTAAAGAATTAAGGGTCTGGGAAGACAAACAATGGGGAGGGGGTGGACTTGATTTCTACTCTTTCTTTTGCAATTGAAACACTCATTTTGGATTACAGTATCATAATGGCAACCACTAGAAAATCAGCAAAAGTAGCAAAGGGGAGTAGAGACTTACTAGACTAGAGCAACTTATACAGGAGAATTACATCACATTTATCAGAAAATGTTTTGAGGAATTAAGCAGTAAATTAGCTGAATCACTTGATACTAAAATGATAAAAATGTATTTGTGCTCTTTGTTACCAATGAGGTTACATTCTGTAGAGAAGAATGAGAGTATTTGGGGAAAAAATAGTTATTAACAAATTACAGGTATTTATTCAATTTATAAGGCACTTCAATAGTCCAAGTAACTAGGCAAGCAAGCATAATAAAACAAATAGAAGACAGTAATAAACAAATCCTGTTTCACTGTATATTCTATGTACTGTCATAGAAAGTATAAACATGTCATACATAACTTTAAAAATGCAAGCTTTCCTCCTTAAAAAAATAAGGGTTTTTTTCTTTCTGAGATGAAATATTAACCTGGGACACCTAAGTTGTCCCGTCTTAGGAGTGGCCATCAAAGTGTATCACTTTAAAGAACACTAATTCACAGCCACATTCTTATGGATATTTTAAAATGGATAGTTCCTGCAACCATCTAATATTGCAAAGTGACCTTTTGGTTCCAGGTATTTGCTATAAGCTCTGAAGGCACTTCATTTTAGCTCTGCTTTTCCCCTTCACTGTCCATTCACCTCAAAGAATTATTTGAGGAAATTGTTACTCAACTATTCTTAGCAGCATTTGTTTGGCACTGCTCCAACTTAAGTTTCATATGATCTGTAGCCACTCCTACAGATATTAAAAAGGTTGCCATAAAAATAAGTAATTGAGGGATGATTCAAATTAGTCCACCAACAATTACAAGTTGCTTTTCAACAACCTCAAGGAAACCTCAAAACCTAAGAACACATGCCTGCATTTGCTATAATGGAATAGAAATAACATTTGAACTGAACATCATTTTTGATTAATTAACAGAAAGTAGCCTTAGAGACCTATAACTTTAAAAATATCATCAATGTCATCTTTCTGTTCAGTGGCTTCTTTCTGTATATGGGTGGGATGACTCTCCAACACAGCAGGGCCAGAAATGTCATCATGGATACATTCCTCAAAACTCTTTGTATCACTGGAGTCCAAAGTCCGAAATAGAAAGCACTGATTGAGGAAAGGAGATACAGTTCCCTTGAAGAGAGGACTCCCTCGATGTACAGAGGTAGCCTGTGAAACACAGCTCTGCTTCCGTGACAGTCTACTATTTCGCTGGGAACTTCTAAGTTGAATGGGTCTCTCTCTGTACCTTTGGAGCGTAAGGAATTTACAAATAGTAGCTCTAACACATCTAAGTTTCCGCTGCAATCTAAGAGAAAAAAGATTAGCAATTAAAGCGGCAAAGAGCAATTGTTTGATGTAACAGTCTGTAAAACCAAGTCATTTATTTTGCATAATCCAGTTTTTTCACGTCAAAATTCTAGTGAGCTTGGAAGAGCTGAAATGACTAATCAAAATCTGAAACAGGTTACAGAAGAAATCTTAACACCAGTGGTGGGATTCAAATTTTCCTATTACTGGTTGTGTGGGCGTGGCATGGTAGGCGTGCATGGCTTGGTGGTAAGTCCCTTTTATTGAGTACGACCGTAACTTTGAACAGTTGCTGAACAAATGGTCACAAGTGGCATATTTCAGGATTACACAGAGCCTGTTTAGAAGATATGGAAAGACAAGGAGTAACAATCTACACACCTGCAACCCTGGGCTTCCACATGCTGCAGCCTCTTGGTTTTTAAAAGCTTCATTCCTAAGAAGAAAGCCCCTGATCTAAATTTATTGTTTTTACACCAGATAACTGTTGTTTTCAGGGTTTGAGACAGTTCTTCAAAGGACTGCACTGCTTTAAACCTGGGCACAAAAGAGTGAAGATGCCAAGATCTCAGGTCTTTAGAAGAAACAGATGTGATTTTCTTTGACTCAGGAAGCATATTACTGAATTTAGAATTCTGAAATAAAATAGTAAAAAATTAACACTGGAAAACAATTAAAAAGCTAAGACTCAGAATAAACTTTAATACACAGCATCCTTGGCTAAAAAGTTCATAGAAGTTGAAAAATTAAATAGATGACAGTTTTAACAACTTTAAAGGGTTTAGAATTAATACAAGATAAATGTTGACCATGAACTCCCCTTGGGAGTCTTCAAAATTTGCTTTTTGAATGGCCTCTTAAAATGCATATCAAAGTAGTTTCTAGAAGAACTGTGAAATGCTATCTCTTCTTATTAAAAAAAATCAGTACTCTTTCTTGTGACCAAGAGAATTTCACAGAAGACCTGATTAACTTGTGAAATTGTTTAGGACCAAATTAAACAATTGATTAGTGCTGCTTATTTTAATTAGGAGTAGATTCCCTCAAAGGTTTCACATGTTCTAAAGACGCCAAACAAGAATGAGAAAGGAATTAAAATTAAGCTTTCCACATGAAAGTGTGTTTCTGACCATCCCGCTATAATCAACTATTCCCAAATATTCTTGAGATCCTATAAATCCATATTCAACAGGATAAACTTTCAATACACAAACGTAGCAATTAAATCTAACTAAACCCTATTTACCAAGGGCAGGATAGATAAATCTGTTTATTCATATACATAAGAAATTACAAAGCATAAGATAGTACTTATGACATTTAAAGAAACATAATACAGACTGTACCAGCTGGATGATTATGAGCCAGATATTCTTTCTGTAGGGTTGTTATGGATAAAATAGGAAACAGGATTATTAGTTATGTAATTGCCTTTAACTGATCATGTCTGATTCTTGGAGACAGCTTGGACAAGTCCCCTCAGTTTTCTTTGTAAGGTTTTCAGAAGTCGTTTACTATTGCCTCCTTCCCAGGTCTGAGAGAAAGTGATTGGCCCAAGATCACCCAGCTGGCTAAGGCAAGACTAGAACTCATGGTCTTCCAGTTCTCATCTAATGTCTTATCTACTATATTACATCAAACTGGCTATAAAATATAAATAAATACAAGTCTACAAGAATAGAATAGACAAACCTCCTGTGATACAGGATTAGGATATTTGCATAATGTCTTCAGATCAAACTCCAACTTCTTTGCAAGACCTAAAAGAAAAAGCACTGAGATTAAACTAAAAACAGATACATAATCTTGAACAACAATAGGTTTAAATCAGTAAATCTGATATAATGCCAGCCTGGTCACTTCGATCTTTCAGGATCAGCATGCTCCAGGTTCCTTTCATCAACAAATATCATCTATTGGGATCTCCAAAACAGCTCTTTTTCTGCTCTTTTTCACAAAAGCAAAATTGGCTTTTCACCCAGGCCTTTGAAGAGGAACAGTGAGACTAAATGTCTTATCTGTCATGCTTGCCATATTTTAACAATTCTATTGTATTTTTTTAGTTGTAGGCTAGGGCACAATTGTTAGAAATTGAACATGCAAGTTGAATAAATTATTATTTTGTACATTAGATAGTGTAATCTGCACTGGGTTTCTAAACAGATATCCTGATCTCCCGCCATTAGATAATTACTGTATTTTTCAGACTATGAGACGCACCGGATTATAAGATGCACCATGATTTTGAAGTAAATTAAAAAAAAAGGTTTTTGCACTCTGCACGCCTCGTTTTTTTTGGGGGGGGGGGAGGGAATGCAGAACTTTGGCAGGCTTGTAGAGTGCTCCTGGCGGCGGCGGGGGGGCGGCCCGTTTTTTGCTCTTTTTTGCCCTCCCCAACCCTCAGGAGCACTTTGCAAGCCTCCAAAACCCTCTGCACATCCATTTTTGCAAAGGGGGCGGGGTTTCGGTGGGCCAAAAATGCACCATTTAGTGTATAAGACTCACCCAGATTTTCACCCTCTTGAGGTAAAAAGATGTGTCTTATACTCTGAAAAATACGGTAATAGTCTCATTCCAAAGAAACATCTAAGCATTTGCAATTTTAATCCCTCCCTACTTTTTGCCCATCTTTTTTTTCAGGCATTCTCCACACTATTAACGGAAAAGGTAATCAATACAGATCTTCCAACTTAATACGTTATAAAAGCATTAAAAAAATATATAATGTAATATAAGCATGAGTGTGACTGTTATTAATATTGAAGTAAATTAAGCAGCCATTACTATTTACCTTGATTAGTTCTGTTGATCAAAACTGGTTTTCCAATATCAGAACTATTTGTGGTACCTTTCCTCTTTTTCTTCTTTTTTTTCCTGACTGCTGGTGGAATTGCTACACTCAGATTCTCAGAGTGGGATATAGCCTTAGGAACTGAAAACAATGTATTTATCCATCCAGTGCCAGCTTTTCTTTCTATAAATGATTTAGACATTTTCTTCTTAATCTCTAAATAACTGGTTTCCAGAAAATCATTTATTTCAGAAGGAAAGACAAATCCTTTAATATATGGCCTTTGGTGCATTTTTGCTACTTCTTGAAGCAATTCAAACAGATCCTTATATAATGTACTAAGCTTTTTTAATACTGCTCCATAAAGAATCCTAGAATAATAAAGGAAAAACACAAAGAGAGATGTAACACTTGATATTGGTTAACATAATTCCATGTTTGCTTGTTTTACTAAGATCTCCAATTTAGTATGAATTAACCAATGCTGACTCACAATAAACTTTGGCAATAAAATTAACAGTAATTAACAGTAAATGTCAGTAAATGTCACTTGAAAGAGAGTAGCTTCTAAATATTAGAACAGCATCCAAGGATTTTTGAAAATGCTAGTTACTAGTAAGGATCTGAAATGCTATGAGCCTTACTTAAATAGAGAAAACATATGCACACACAAAGCATAATTCATATTCATTAATCAAAAATAAAGAAGGATGAATAGGTAGAAGAATGAGCTATCTACTTTGGTCAGAATGTCTGGCAATTTTATTTATCTGAAACAAAGAAGATCCAGTTACCAGATAATGGAGCAATTCTGACATAGTGAGAAAGACTACAGTTCCATCTTTGGAAAAAATGAATTCCAATGGTTGGGCAGTACATATGGCCCAAACCCATCTGTATACTTCTAACATTTTATTGGAATTAAGATACACGACCAGACATTGTTTTGTATAGAAGAAAGATCCCAAATTGAGCATTTGGAAAAAGGGATCTGCATATAAAACCCATTATATATACAGTACCCACAACCAAGTCTACACTAATAGCACCTGCCATATTTAAATTTCTTCCACTCAAAAGCAATTAAGGAAAAATAAATAAAAGTTTCTAAAAAATTATGTTCCTTTTCCCCATTCCAGCTGAAACAAAGCTCCAGAGTTTCTGAAGATGCCATTTAATCTCCTTCATCCACCACTTTTTTTGGATCCACCATAGCAATAAATGCAGTTGGAACTTTATAAATTGTACTGTGGTACAATACGCATTGGTATGCCCCCCCCCCCCAAATCTAATTGGCATGAAACTGGCTAAACAAAATCTTTATTATAAATATGTAAATGAATAACTAGAAATGAAACAATAAAATATTTAAGAGGTGTACATACCATAGCCGACTCAGCAACCCCAGAATCAACGTATTGAACAATATGTACTCTTCCAAACACAGATGTTTAACAATTAAACTGAGAAAGTTTAGGGTTAAGGCTAAATAATATTTCCCCAAAAGCTAGAGATCCAAGTTAAACGTCTATTTTACAGTTACTCAGCTCAGTGAGGCTCAGTCCTAAGACAGTTAAGAGTAAAACACGTTTATTTTTTGTTATTTATATTTTTAATTCAATAAAAATCAAAGTCATTTATGCTAAATTATGATGTTGGAGAACTGCAAAAACTAAGATGAGAAAAATTATACACCACAACTAGTAATGAACAGGATAATAACAACAATAATAGAAATATCTTTTGGGAAGGATACCTAAATGCCGTACAACAACATTCAAGTAACCGTAGTATAAGCTTGCAACCACCCAGTATCTTCACCAGAACAACTTCTATTACAGGCTGGCTGGGCACCAAGGACTCCTCAGAATTTTCAGATTTCTGTTCTCTATTTAAAATAAATAAAGAAGAAAATGTATATATGCTCCAATGCTACTCTCCTGCTTTGTGACAAACTGATATGGTAATAATGTTAATGACACAGATTATGAAATACAACCTATCTGCAACTCTTTAAATCAAATGAGCTGTTTCTGGATCACATAGTAGCTGCAGACGGTAGTCCCACAACTGAGCCACATTTCTGTTGCTAAGTGAGACAGTTAAGTGAGTTTTGCCCCAATTTACAATCTTTCTTGCCATAAGTGCTAAGTAAATGATGCACTTGTTAAGTTAGTAACATGGCTGTAAAGTGAATCTGGCTTCCCTGTTGACTGCTTCTAAGAAGCCTGCAAAAGGTGATCACATGATCCCGGGACACTGCAACTGTCATAAATATGAACCAGTTATCAAGCACCTGAATTCTGATCACATGGGAAAGCTTCAACAGTCGGTGTGAAAAATGGTAATTAGTCACTTTTTTCCAGTGCCGTTGTAACTTTGGTCATTAAACAAAAGGTTGTAAGTTGAGAATTACCTGTATTGGCAAAATCTGCTTTAAGGAATTCCAGATGAGTGTGGTGTTTGTACTCTGTGAAGAAGCTAACCTTCCCTTGTTTGCTGGAGTTTGAAAACTCTGTATGGACTGCCTTCCTCTTGCTTGCTGGGTATGAAGGCAGTTGGAGGCTCGCAAGCTTCAGATAGCTTGTTCTCTTTTGCTTGCTGGGTGGAAAGGAAGCTGAAGGACTATGGGGACCCCAGAGAGAAGTGGAGCACGGGGTAGAAGTAGCCTTGAGAGGTTCAGAGCAGGAAATCTGTGTAGGCCATCAGGGTCTCCCCCACCCAAGGCACCCCATGCTCTATTTAACAATTCTCATTTTCATTTAATGGCTACATCAGGAAGAGTAGCGAGTGGGTTAATTGATGCTATTTTGCTTAACAACCATTGTGATATGTCCCCATTACAGTCATATTTCAAGGACAACCTGTATTAATAAAACTATTGAAACATGCACATGCTAACAAGCTACTTACATGAGGCCCGTCTGAGCAATTTTTTGAATTGACTTTTCCAGATTCATTAAACTGAAACGTTTCAAGCACTGTTCAACCTGAAATTATGAAGATAAAAAATGTTGCTTACTGGGCTGTATTAAAAAGCAAGCAAATTGATAGCATTATTTCCAATCAATATGCTTAGCTCTAGATGTAAGTGAATCTTTTTTTCCATAACTCATATTAATTAAAACCAGATTCTTCATATACACTATAATATTTCTAGCTTATATACTTGTGAGCATTCCTCTCGTTCAAAATTAAGTGTCAATGTATGTTTCAATAAGTGAACAGAAACAATCTACATTTCCCCAAAATTAAGCAAACTTTCTGCAGAACTGAATGCATTCTATTTATTTGAAATTATTTATATATTCAAAATAAAATATAATAGATGCAAAATACTTATAGTAATATTACATAACTCCCATGGCAAAAATATAAATTTCTAACTTTTGGGCTATAGCTAGCTATGTCTTTTTAATCTTATTTTTGGGACTTTTTTCACTCCCCCTTGAAGAATTCCTGTACTAAAGATGGCACAAGGGGAAAATTCAGCATTTTTTTTAATTATGGAAGGCCTTATTCCATAAAGCAGAATTGCTGGATGCCACATATGCATGATTCCTACAGATTAAAATGATTTAATCAAGATTTCAAAAAAGATCACAACATTCTACCAACCTGTTTAAGACTCCCATATGCCTTTTGATGAATCATTTGATAATGGTAATTATAAATGATTGAATGCAGAAGGCTCTGTTCTGCAACCAGCATTTTGCTGTTTAACATGCTGTCAACAGCCCCACACTTCTTCAAAGCAGTTGAAAGGCATCTCACTAGAAAATATAAAAACATGCATGGATAGGAAGATGCAAAAATTCATTCAATAAACCAGTAACGAAGTAAGTTCTCAAATTCCAGTATCAGTTAGTTCAGTTGTCACCACATCTCTTTTTATATAAATGTAATGTACATCCCCTTAAAAATAATCTGAGCACAAATAAACAATGACAATAAAATACAATATTAGGAAAGATAGATGTATTGTAACATTGTACAACTAAAAAGTTCTTTCATCTTCCCTGCATATTCTGTCAGTATCTCTTCAAGAGAGGTACACTTGATAGTTTGGGAAACCCAGAGTTAGTTGTCTGCAGGAGATTAGCAAAGAAGCTGTAGTATTCTGAATTATAAAGAAAATTTTTCCTTTCAGCAATTCATTTGAGTTCTGTCCAGGATCTTGTATCCTTCCGCTACTTTGCTTACTTCCTGGCATGGAATTCCAGATACTTGCTGCATATATAGCTACTGTTTTTTTGCATGGCACATTTATGTATGTTTAATTAAACCATGGTTCATTCAATTAATCCAATTTTCTGTCCTTGCATTACAGTGGACTGTATCATCAAAAGCTGACCATGCAGTAGGACAGTAGAATGTGGTTACTTCCCCCCCCCTTATTTATCCCTCAAGTTAAGTCCAGTTTAGTCAATTATCCCCATATTAATCATCGTTTGAAAAAACAGTGTTAAGTCATCCAAGTTAAACACTTCTAAGACACAACTAGTTTAACATTAAGAAAGGAAGATGTTTTCCCTAAAGTCGATCAGAAACAAATTGCAATCCCATACAGGCAAAAAATGTAAGATTTTATTAACGGAATGAGCTATCTTCCTTTTTATTTTACAATCGTACGCATATGGTATGTAATATCAAGATCAAATCTGCTGGATAATAACTTAGTCCCACCACCAAAAAGCCTGTCAGTTAAACGACATTTCCTAACTACTAATAATAAAAAGACAAGACAGGAAAGTCTTCAGCAAGCGTGCTTTTATCTATCACTCAAATTTAACGCGGAATGCAAAGATGTTCCGCTTTATCCCGAGATAAAGCGTCCCGCATTGAAATCTCTCTGTTAACCTGAAGCATGTTCAGCCGGCACGACTTCGGCCGAATTACAAGCAGGCCAAGGCACGTCCCACCGGTTCCACACAAACTCGCCGGCTCCGGTCGCCGCCATCTTTGCCTGGCGGGGAATCCCGGATTAAGATATGTCACCGGAAGGAGAACGATTGACGGATGACTCCTCCCCCTAATAGGGCGAGGGAGAACACAAAAGTGGATTACTTTAACCTCTCGTCTTCTGATTCGCTATTCCATCGGAGAGGCGGGACCTGGAAGCGCGCTTTAATTTGATCCACGGGGAAGGCTATTGTGGCGTATTTTCTCTTCGTTTCACGCTCGCCCCTTTTTCCTCTGTCGAAGTATTTCTGTTCTTGATAGCTTTAAGACTTGGGGACTTCAACACCTCCCCCCCAAAATATCAAGAGTGAAAAATGTTGCTCTGTTGATGTTGGTGTAGGAATCGTGACGACCAAGTAGATCAGGGGTCTCCAACCTTAGCAACTTTAAGCCTAGAGGACTTTAACTTCCAGAATTCCCCAGCAAGCTTTGCTGACTGGGGAATTCTGGGAGTTGAAGTTCGCCAAGCTTAAAGTTGTCAAGATTGGAGACCCCTGATCTAGATAGCACCAGAGAGAGGCAGTAAACAAACAGACAAACAGTAAAAGCAGTGAAGAAGCAGACTAAATAAATAAATGCACTAATGTTTTGCTGCCAGCTGAGGTGTTTTGCATCCAGATATTTGCAACTCACAAATAGCCCGAGATTAGTATTGCTGTACATGTATTTAAAATGTAAACATGTATTTTTGAGACTATGATGTTTTTGCTTCAACAATACTTCTTAAACACTTAAGAAATTTCTTATATTTCATGGAGTATAATAAAATAACTATCATGCATGTTGAACCAGTTTGTTGAATAAATTGCAATTAGCATAATCAAATAGGCTAATATATAAATGATGGTTTATTTATATATTTATTTAATATTATGAATTCCCATAACATTTTAAGTTACGAAGAAGTAGATGTTTGAAATTAGATTACAAGTATGTATGCAAATTAATGTAAGAAATTTCAGGTGTTGGATGAATGTAGGGTTTATCAAAACTAAAATTATTTTAATAAATAAATATTTCTATAAGATACATCCAGCTATCTATCTATTCCTCTATAGAAAACTGTTGCAGAGATCTCAGCTTTTATAAATAAATTGACCTTGATTTTTTCATCCAAGCAAAATTAATACTGTATAGAATAACTCTGTATAGAGTTACTTTCCCTTTAAGACATGCATCCACATTTTCTCTAAACAACTAAACCTGAAAAGACCATATCAAAGGATATAAATTAGACACAATGAAAGTCCTTGTTGAGTTGTAAAGATTTCACTTAGTACTATGAAGAGGGGAAGAAGGACAAAGCCCGCAATTACAATGGTTAATACAATGGATATCACTAAGGTCTCTCTAGCTCAGTTTCTAAGATTTTATAAACAGCCCATAAGTGAAGAACAAGCCTGGGCTATATGCTTTCACTGTTGTTGTAAAATGAAACAGATATTAGCTCAGGGACTGGATTCTGTAGTACAGATGCAGATTCCAGATATTGACGAGCTCTATATTCATTCTGATGGTAGTATATCTTTCACTATCAAACATAACTATGGTAAGAATTTACAACAAAAATTACTGAAGTTACTCTTTCCATTTACAAGTATGTGTTTCTTTCTACAATTTCTTATTTTCCTTAAAACTTCAATGTATTATGAGTTACCTTAATTAAGATGTTAATTTTTAATGTTCATACCTGGAAACAAACACCTCACAGTCTGTGAGTAAATAATGGGAAATAGAATAAGTAATAGAATTTAAGATCATTGCAAATATTTCTCTGTGACTACAAATTATGAAATTTTAATGCAGTAGTATTTCCATCATCTAAATTTATTTATTTTTCTTTCTTAAATAAGAATTCCAGAATCTAATTCTGTTGAATTGTTAAGAGATCTAAAGAAAAATTAATGTATTTATAGTAGAGGAAAATGCTTATTAAATATGAGCAACTCCTGTTAATTCAGATTTGAATATTTGCTTTTAATGTAATCAAGGCAGAGGTTTGTACCTGTATTTCTACATTCAGATTTGTTGATAATGACAGACTATTGTTTGAAGGACACCACTGAGTAAGAACAGGAGAGTTAAAAGTATTTTAAAAACCTTTATTTCTTCTCTTAAAATGATAGGTATCTGATAAATTTTTCCCTTTGAAAAATATCTCTAGAAGACTTGAAGTTTTATATATCGTCTTAAATCATAGGAACAAATTATACTGGTTATGTTATATATAAACTTTAATAAAACACTGGAGTATGCACTATATATTGAAAAATTGGAAATCTATCATCACACTTAAAAGCTAGAAAAATGTGTGTATTCTGAT
Organism: Thamnophis sirtalis; assembly: GCF_051295495.1. Classification (NCBI taxonomy): domain Eukaryota; kingdom Metazoa; phylum Chordata; class Lepidosauria; order Squamata; family Natricidae; genus Thamnophis; species Thamnophis sirtalis. The sequence goes on along the minus strand of NW_028261388.1, from coordinate 30,578,349 downwards.
AATGTATTTATGCTGATTTATAGAAATAATTATTATAGAAGTATAGTACACCTTCCCATAATAACTAGGGAACATGTGCCTATCCAATTTGCTGGCCAAGTAATTTCAACATCTCTGTTCTAAGGTCTATCTTTAAACCACACTCTGTAAACAGAAGATAGTCCACTATAAAATACATTACTATCTTCATCCCGTTACTTTTTAAAATATTATAATCCTATATATCAGCCTACTTCAGCCTAAGTTTTCCAGATGCATTTGACTATCATGTACCAGCAATATGGGCATGAAGGGAGAAACAGCAGGCTAAGAAAGGATGCTGTCTGTAGTCTAGAGGAAGTGATGAATGTTGATATAGTGCTCTTCCCTCCCCCATATTCCATTTGACAAAAGAAAGGTTTTCCGATCGATCCACAGTGGAATATTTTGATTAACAACTAGGGTTATGATCCAGAGTGCTGTTCAGCTGTCTTTTTTTCACAAGTTTTTTTTTAAATAATCAGTAGTCAATATATTATCAATATCTTCCAGGGTCACCCTGAACATGCAAATTAAATTTAAATTGATGAAAACATTTGTTTCAGATGGTTACATCAATCAACAGCCAAGAGAGATTTTAGAAGATAAGGTAAGATTATAGTGTGTTGGAAGAAATGCCCTTCTGAATTCAGCTCCAAGTGGGGGAAAAGACACTGGAGACACAGAGGCTGCTTGGAAAGATGGTTTAATGGAAGACAGGACCACATGGCTTGAGTCCTGAACAGAAAATGTGATCACATGCTTCAATGTTGGGTGAAGAAGAGAATAAAAAAGGCTTGCTGGGTTTTTTATACTCTGTTCAGCCCCACCTCTCTGTTTCCTGTTCCTGTGTAAGAAATGTATTCTTATTGGTTGTCAGAATCCCATGGGGCCAAGTTTGAGTTTCCAGATGCCATGTGATGAGTTTCTGTGGAAGGCTAATACTATCATGCATTAATCCCTTCACTATGGAGCTGAAGGGGGGAGATCTTTGTTATGTAAAATAGGTTGGCCCAGGTTTTTTTAATGGCCCGTTAAAGAAATGTTGGTGGAGAAGAAGAGAAGGCTGAGGAAGGGGCTTGCTGGGCTTTTTATAACCTGTTCAGTCCCACCTCTCTGTTTTCTGTTCCTGTGTAAGAAATGTATTCTGATTGGTTGTCAGACTCCCATGGGGCCATGCAGGGGTAACTCTCTAGGCTGTGTTTTGAATCCAGGTTTGGTTGAGTTTTCAGATGCCATGTGGTCAGTTGGGGCCAATATAATCATGCTTTCCTGTAGCTGAAGTGGAGAAGTTTTTATTATGTAAAGTGGACTAGCTTGGCCTTCTTAATGGCCCATTAACAAAGTGGGGATGGGCAGGAAGCTACAGGCAGCTATTCTGTCTTTTAAAACATGTTTCTTTCTTTTCACATCCAGAGAAATATTCTGCTTTTTCAATATTTCCTAGGATATTTCATTTTTCTGGGAGAAGGCTGGATGATAACTTCCTACACGCCCATAAAACATTTTTCAGGAGCCATGGTGGCACAGTTGTTAGAATGCAATACTATAGGCGAACTCTGCCCACTGCTAGGAGTTTGATCCTGATTGGCTCAAAGTTGACTCAGCCTTTCGTCCTTGGGGTTGGTAAAATAAGGGCCCAGATTGTGAGGGGCAATATGCTGATTCTGTAAACCACTTACAGAGTGTGGTAAAACACTATGAAGTGGCATATAAGTCTAAGTGCTATTGCTATTTCATGCAGAATAGAAGCATATATTAGTTGGTAAAAGGAAAAATCTGTCAAGCCATCATGTCATTATTCTGTTGCATTTTTTAAAGCAATAGAAACATACGTTATTAGAAGAGACACTAAATTGAATCCACGAGCTGGGAAGTGGAATCAATCAAGAGCTCTTGCCAACAGAAAAAAATGCCTGGCCACAGAGTTTCAGTGTTGAAAAAGAACCACCAAAGCAAGCATGACTTTTGCTTTGATTTCAGATATGTCACAGCCGATTCAGGAAAAAAAACTCCAGCTCATGTTTCTATAATAGTACAGATCTAGAACTGATTCTGAATTGTCATAAAGTCGTCATGAAGAGGAGCATCAGAGTTCAGTCAATGATTTCGGATATAGGTTATCTCAAGACTGGATTATTGTAACAAGCTCTATGAGGGTGTGCTCTTGAAATGATTTCAGAAGAGGCAGATTATTCAAGGCAATTCCATGCTGTATATTGAACACTTGGACTAGTGGCACTGTACCTGCTGCTTAATCCTTTCTGAATATCTTCAAGACATTATTGGTGTCTTATAAGAAAACTTGGAAGTAGGGATACAAAACCTTCCTTCTAGTTTAACCTTATTGTGTGGCTGATTATACTCTTTGACAGTGGAGTAGATGGGATCTCAGTGAAATAGTTTCCTCTCCCAGTTGATAGTAGGATATCCCCATGCTCTAACCATTTTCTTGTTTTAACATTGACAGCTGCCTCAAGTTACTGTTCTAGTTAATTAATGTTTTATTACTTTTAGTTTTGTATTTTTTTATTGATAATTTTGTTTTAAAAATGCCTAGACAGATGAAAATCAATAGCTAATTTCTTCTGAAACAGTCACCCAGGAAGCCATTTTTTGCTATGTATTGATTTTGACAAAACTGTCCTAGATTTTCAGAATTGACTAATCACTCAGTATTTACTTTCTAGTTGACAGAATCATTAGGAAAATTGATCTACACAGCTCTGGACTGGGGAATCGAGAGCCATATGGAGAGAGAGCTGAGTGAGTCCCTGTCAAAGCTAATAACATTTATGCTCAAACTGAACTCAGAGACTTCAAACACTGCAGTTGCTTTACAGGATGTAATTAAGGTATTGTGTGTTTCACATAATTTATATCTTTAGCCATTTGTTCTCAATGATCTTTGGATGAGTTGAAAAAATAATGTTACACATTCAGTATAAAGTATGTTTAAAGAAAAACAGAGGTGGAACGAATCTGTCTAAAGTAGGACATAAAGTGAGATTTGGACATTAAGTGTGAAACCTATTGGGTCAGGTTGGACAGCCTCTCGGGGGGCCCTTTACTTTTATATTAAAAAGCCACATAGGCAGAGTTGTACCTTGCAAATGAACAGGAAGCAAGTGCCTAACCACAGAGTTCAATAGTCTCACAAGACCACAAGGGTCAGCTAAAGTTCGCTTAGAGACACGTACTGAGTACCTATGACAAAAGGAGAAGTAAGACCCCGTCTCCTTATAAGGCTTTCTCCTCAAGAATAAGAAATGAGTTAAGTGTTTCCGTGTTACACTGCCTTTGAGAATGTATAAGAATGCGTGCTTCGATAATGAAGGTTGTTTAGAATTTGCAATGTTAGCATTTTCTCTAACTTTCTGAACCTGGCTGCCAAATACTTTTCCTGTATCCTGAGAAGTCTAAAGCATGTCATTTTCTGCAACATGTCTATATAGGAAAAAGCTCCTTCCTTTCTTCCCTTCTTTATTCCTTCCTTAAATATGCTAATTTCCTTTGAATGCATTAGGTTTTAAGTTCAGTTTTAGGTTAATTGTTCATTTAACTTTAGCAATGAGTTAGCTTAAATACTTTAATTAATGGGAAGCACTGATGTAATACCTTTAAACACAGTTTTCACATTGAAGTACTACATTTATAACATAATTACATACTTATAAATGCAATTAGTTTTATAAATTCATTTCAACCCACAACGGTGGGGAAAATAAAAATAATCAAACAGAAAACTGTGCCAATACTAAATCTCATAGCATATTGATTGTTTAGATTTGTTTCACTTGTTTTGTTCACACCCTCTGTGTTCAATGTAGATCTCCTAATCTGGAGTTTTGCTATTTTTAGTGTAGTTCTTGAATAAAGAACTGAACTATCTCTCTCTCTCTCTCTCTCTCTCTCTCTCTCTCTCTCTCTCTCTCTCTCTCTCTCTCTCTCTCTCTCTCTCTCTCTCTCCTCCCTCCCTCCCTCCCTCCCTCCCCTCCCTCCCTCCCTCCCTCCCTCCCTCCCTGAATTCCTACTGATGTGATAGTCTACTACATCTGCAGAGCAGCAAATTGGATATATAGAGTCCTCTGAGCTTGATTATTTGCTTGTACATGTTTCATTACTTGATTAGGTAACATCCGTAGTTTATAAGTAGCTTACCCTGAACAATAGACATACAGAGATAAACAGCATTTACATGCCATTCAAAAAAACCCACAAAAAAGCTAAGAAGGAAACAAAAAGGCTAGAATACATCATCTCCAGCAAACATTACTCAGATAAGAATAGATTAAAAACAGAAAAAATAATCAAACGGGAAAAAACCAACAATATCAAGGAGAAAGCTATACTGCAACAACCGCAACTGACAGTGCAAGCTACCAGATATAAACAGGGAGCAAACCCCACACTCCCTAGCATTGATGAAGTAACTTAGTTGGGTAATGAAAGGACCACATTTCTACCTGAACTACATATACTCTCTTCTGTTGGAAGCTGAAGATGGTTGCTTTTTTAAAATATCTTCCTTTGTCATTACAAGCTATGGCTTATATGCTAAACCAATGTAAAATGGACCTATGGTCCAAGTTTATGTTTTCCAATAAAACTGTAATTATTATACGGCAAGTATTTAATGATTTCTACTTCTGTTTGGTAAATATCTAAGATACAGCATAAAAGTTGCACTTATTAAAATTTAATTTTATATAAATTCAAGTTTATCACTTGATCTGACCCTTTATTTGATTTGGTTCTGCTTATGTTTTAGAGGACTTCCCTAGTGCACTATCCAAGAAAACCTCTTGATATGAATTCAGTTTCTTTATTTGCTCTTTTTGTGTTAGTTTTGAAACACAGCAGACTGGATAGTCTGATGGTTTGCAGTGTCTAATCTTTTATTTTCTTCTTGAATATATTGGCTGATATGTTCAGTTTTCTTTTTACTGTGTCTTTTATAGAACTGTATTAAATTGAAAGTTGTATTATACGTAGGTCTCAAACAGGTTTATATGCTGAGTAACATTCAAAAGCTACTATGCTCCATAGTTGCCAAAACACATTTCTAATTTCTAATGTTTTTAATCTATTATTATAAGCTGTTCCCTGAATAGAGAAAGATTCAGTGGAAATGGAGCATGATTTGCATTTCAGGTCTATAAATTCGGTTAGTTTAATGAATTTCATTGAATGTGTGTTCAGAACTGATTAAATGTTTCTCCATTTTAGATCTGTGAGGATCACTTTCACAGACCATCCGAAGCTGCCAGTCATTATACAATCATCTGCCAAATGCTGTTCTCTGAGTACATTGAGCTTCAGAAACTTACGTTAACCATACAGAGCTGCAAAGAGGTATTTGGGGGATGCGAGAACACAGTAGCCAAATCATTCTTTGTCACTACTTCAGTAACTTAATCACATCATAATTTTTCTTTTGAACTTGGAGGGAAAATGTGCAGATGGTTGGAAAGGCAATTAAAGGGTTTTATGCTGAGCAGACAAAAAAAATCTTTTAAAATGTATTTCAGTATTTGGGAAGAATGGATGAAGAAGACTGCCCTGCCAGACAGAAGACAAAAAATAGGGTAGGGAGAGTCTACTTTGTTATTTTCAATATCAGTTTTTTTTAATAGTAATTTTATTAAAAATTACATTTCAAAAGGTAAAAATTAATACAAACTAAAAATGAATTTAAAAATTGCTAAAATGAAAAACAGAAAGAATAGAAAGAAGAAAAAGTATATAGTAAATAAAAAGAAGGAATATAAAAAAGCAGTGAACCCCTTCGTCACCACCGTGTTTCCCCCAAAATAAGACAGGGTCTTATTTTCTTTTGACCCCCAAAATAATCGCTTGGCCTTATTTTCGGGGAGGTCTTATTATTTTGAGGTGCAGAAGGCGGCAAGCATGGCCACCTCATGACTACTGTGTTGCAATATTTTTGGGGAAAGACTTATTTTCAGAGGAGGGGTTATTTTAGCACATTCACTCAAAAGCCAGATTAGGCTTATTATCCGGGGAGGTCTTATTTTTGGGGAAACAGGGTAGTATAAATAATTTTAGTAATTTATCACTTCATAAAATACAACAAATGATCTCTTTTTTTCCATATCCCATCTCATACCTAAAAACAAATCTATAAAACCCCATTGTTCAGCTCTGATCAACAGCAAAAGTCCATTAAGAGATAGCAACACATGTTTTATCCTTGATCAAATAAAATAACTTCCCTGTTTCCCTGAAAATAAGACCTCCCCAGATAATAAGCCCAACTGGGCTTTTGAGTGCATGCACTAAAATAATCCCTGCCCAAAAATAATCCCTCCCCCAAAATATTGCAACATAGCCTCAGCCATGAGGTGACCACGCTCGCCACCTCCTGCACCTCAAAAAGAATAAGACCTCCCCGAAAATAAGGCCAAGTGCTTATTTTGGGGTCAAAAGAAAATAAGACCCTGACTTATTTTCAGGGAAATACGATTTTTATTCCTTCCTTTTACTTTTAACAGTCTTGATCTTTAGTCCCTTCAAATAATGTCCTAAAACTTGATTTCTTTTTTTTTTTGTCACATCTCATAAAATTCTTCATAGCTTTAATAAGTCTCTTTTGTAAATCCAATATAGAAAAATTATCCAGGTCCCTTTCTTGGTATGTTATTTGTATATCCTATTTAACTGATAAGACAAGGATTCCCTTGTCTCCCAGAGCTCTAAACCCAGTGGAGACCACTGTCGCAGTTTTCTCACAAGGAGCAAGTATATGGAGCACTTGTGGACACTCTCAAATCCTCTCCTTGTTCAGAGAGAATTACAAAGAGCCTATGAACTTTCCAGCTCTTCATTCCAAACCTTGTTCAATACTTGATAGATCCAGGGGAAAAAATCTCAATCCAGCAATTGCAGGCAAATGCTAGGAAGGGGAAAAAAACGATTGCATTATGAAATAAGGCCAATGTTTTTTCTTGTTTCGGATTATGACTCCCTTCCATCTATTAACATTTTAGCATATTATATTCTGAATATTATAAGCTGGTGTGCACAAGAATAATATTTCTTAAAATACATGCAACTTGTATTTTAGGAATCATATAATATGTTATACGTGCAGGCTAATATAAATCCTTCAGGTTGGGCTTCCCCATTTCAGGATGGTTTGTGGTAGGATCTATTTGGTTATTTACAGGAAAGTACGAGGCTGCAGAAGGTTATGGGACAAACTCTGCACAGCATTTCTCCAGGAGAAGGTATCCTTTCACCCTACAATATGGTGATTGATGATATCAAAAACGAACGCTACAGCCTCCATGCAGTAAGTATTGAGTCATATCAGATTTATTGCGTATATGTGAGACATACACAGGTTATGTGAGACTCTCTCATTTGTGAGACATCTTCTATCAATGTGATGATGGCTGAAGTGGCCTCAGGAAGTTTGATTCATGGGACCACCATCCCATATGCAAGTTTTTCCCTCTTCAATTTTACTAGCTTCTTTGGCTGACTATGTTTTTTTTCTCTCTCTCTCTATTTGGACTTTCCTGTCAAGCCAGAGAGTGGTTTTCTTTTCTTTTTTAAAAAAAATCCATGTGGTGCTGGGTTTGGCAATCTTTGGGGCTGCAAGGCCCTAGATTCCTGCCATCTTTCATTTATAACTCACTCTTATTTGCTAGGTATCCATACGGAAATTGAAGGAGAAGACCTGTCAAGAATTCAGCCTGCATGAGCACCTTATGATGGAAGTGAAAAATCCACCTAAACTTCGACCGATCTTTGAACAGAAACGTGTCAACAATTATAAGGGTACATTCAAAACATTCTTGATAATGTAGATGTCTTGAGATTTTTATTGTGTTCTTGTTAGAGCTTCAGGGACTTTCAGCAGACTGAAGCTGTTGAACTTTGTTTCCAGTCAGTGAATAAACAGGTTGGAAATGAAACCAACTTTAAAAAATATCTTTCTTTGGTTTAGCCAGCCATGTCCCATTCATAACACATTTATGATTATTTTGATTGATGGATACCTCTTTTCCTACCATCCTGAAAAATAACACCATTTCAATATTTTTCTTCTCACTTGGGCTAAAAAGGAGAACAGGGCAGGCAGTATTCCAATCTTTTTAACCTGTTCTTTTGTTTTTTTTTCATTTTTTTTTAAAAAAATCCCTCTTCTGTTAATAAACTTATTTTTAAGATGTTTTAATTGTTACACCAGTAAATGTGTAAAAAAAATACATCAATCATTTTGCTTTTTCATCAATGAACTTTTCTTTTATAATCAAAATTATGGGTAGAAATCCCAGCATATCCCATGCATATTCAATGGAACATTTCTAAGTTTTCCTCTATCTTTCTACTCTTAGTTAAGAACTTTGCTTTCAAGATATATTATAGCTAGCATATGCAAATATTGTTGATGAAGGTTCCAACATATTGATATGGTATAAAACAAGGATGATGCTTACCAGATCCTCACATGAATTTGGCCTATATAAACAAATGCCTTAAAATGGAATAATAATTTAAAAGAAGCATGTGGAACTTTGAATCCAATGTCCTGTTCAATGCAAAAATCCAAAATAAAATATTTCCAGTAGATGACTGTAGAGCCTCTGTTAAAAAACATATAGTGAAAAGAAATTCACTACCTCCTTTGGTAACTGGTACCATGTTCAAATTCTTTTCCTATGTTCAACAACTATATATAATTAAATTGATATACTTTAGGGCCTTAATTCTATGTCCTGGACTCTGGGACAATAGACTTGGTCATGGTTATCTTTTACGTAACACCCCTTCAGGAATTATTGATGCTATTACCAAGTCATGTTTCTGTTTTCTTATACTTGTACATTTTATTTTATTTTTCTTAGGAACTTTGCCTATATCTCTGCTGAATTTCACCATGTTACTTTCAGTTCACTCATATAGCCTATCTAACCTATGTAGATTATTTTTAATTATGTTTTTAGTTTCTAGAATATTCACTATCATATCCATTATTTTAATCTTTGGAAATCAAATGCAAACCTTTATTTACTCAACATCTCTAAGTCATTAAAAGTACAATTATAGAGAGAAGTCATTGAGTTCAAGCATATATGTATTTTCCCAAATTAAGTGATACAACAATAAAATTACAATATCCTCATACGGCTATTTGTTGGCTAGTAATGAGAATAGCTTTCTTGCAGATATAGTTTAACTATTTCTAGTTAGTTAGTTAAAAAGCCAACTAGCATAAACCTGAAAAAAAGTATATCCATTTGATAGAATTAAGTTCTAAAATGCAAATAATAGTTTACATTTGTACAGTTCTCCCAAATCAAATGTGTAAACTTACTAGAACAAAATAAAATAACATATTAATAAAGGAAACAATTAAAAAAATGCTTAATCCACATGGAATCCTGGAAGAAACATAAGAGGATCTTAAATAACAGAAATGAAATGAAATATTTGAACCAGACATATTGTACATCGTTATGTCATATATACTGTGCTGTATGTAGTGAGAATTAACTAAGTATTTTATCATCTCTGAAGAAAGTCAAAATAGTTTAAAATTTCTATTTACATTTTTGATTCTGTGTTGTTGTTTTTCTACAGGTGGTTCTCAGAAGTTCATCTTCAATTCTCCACATAATACGGTAGTATAATCTCTGAACAAAATATTAACTTCTCAAAAACTAAAAAATACACAACTGAGCAGCATTCACTCAGATTTGGAACTAAAAATAAAACCAGGAGAGTTATGTGAGGATGGTAGGGGATCAGAAACCAAGGCAAGAACAAACAAATGATGTTTATTTGTTCATTTTCAACACACATTCATTTATCCAAATCTTCATATTGAAAGGGTAGAGAAACGTCCAGTAGTTTGGGGAATTATTGTGGCTACTGCTCCTCTTTTTTTGGATTTGACCCTGAAGCCACACAAATCCCTACAATGCATTGTGTCTTCCCTATGTGCACATAATTAAAGATGTACAAGCCTTGGAATTTAAATCTAAATAGAGGGTATTAACATAGCATTACCTTAACAATTATTCATTTAATATATTATAAAATAGAGAGCCAATATAGTCTAGTGCCGTGATGGCGAACCTATTGCATGCATGCCACAGGTAGCTTGCAGAGCCATCTCTAAGGGTGCGCGAGCTGTTGTCCTAGGTCAGCTGCAGCGTGCATGTGTGCGCCATCCACCTGATTTTTGGCCTTTGAAAGGCCTCCAGAGGGCCAGGAGAGGCTGTTTTCACTCTCCCTAGGCTTCAGGAAAGCCTCCGGAGTCTGGGGAGGGTGAAAAATTGACCTATCTGGCCTAACGGAAGTACTGAAATGGGTTGCTTCCAGCTTCCAGAGGACCTCTGGGGAGGGGAGGCTATTTTTGCCCTCCCCAGGTTTTAGGGTGGTGTGGGGTCATGTGAGCATGTATGAGGGTGGGTGAGTGGGAGATTAAATTATGGGTGAGGGCGCGCGCACACTCTCTCAAATGCATGCGCGCTTTCAGCCCCTGAGCCAAAAAAGGTTAGCCATCACTGGTCTAGTGGTTATGGCGGAAACCCAAAGACAATGAGGTTTAGCCATGAAAGCCAGTTGGGTGTCTTTGGGCCAATCATTCTCTCTCAGCTCAGTCCACCTCACAGAGTTGTTGTGGGAAAATAGGAGGAAGTATTAGAAGAACCATGGTGGCGCAGTGGTTAGAATGCAGTATTACAGGCTAACTCTGTCTACTGTCAGGAATTAGATCCTGACTGGGTCAAGGTTAACTCAATCTTCCATCCTTCAGAGGCCGCTTAGAGAGTGCTGTAAAGTATTGTGAAGCAGTAATCGAAGTGCTTTTGCAATTTCTAAGTGCTTTAGGTATGTTTGCTGTTTTGATTTATAAAAAATAATAAAGGCAGGACATAAATAAATATATAAAATTTCTTTAATTTAGGAATAAATATGAAAGTTATATAACTTCCTGAGTTTATAATAATATGACTGTAGCTGGTCCTCAGTGGTTTGTTTGAATTTCTTATTTTTTTAAGCTATTCACATCAAACCAAAAACCTCTTCATTATCTACTAAGTTTATCTCTAAATTCCAGAGGACTTGGTTTTATTACAAATTTATCATGAAGAGCAATTTCTGAATGTCTTCATTTGATTTATAGTTGTCACCTACTTACAAACGGAAATGTTCAAGATGGTCATTACCAAGCATTGCAGATTTAATGGGAACAAGATATTTAGAAATTAAAGATTCCTGCCGAAGAGAAACAAGCAAATTTCTTTCAAGGGCTGAGGTAATTTTCTAATAAGAGGATTGGCTGGTTGGTTGGTTGGTATTCAGCAGCTTCTGACCAGTTCTGGAGAACCGGTAGCAGAAATTTTGAGTAGTTCAGAGAACCAGTAACACCTCTGACTGGCCCCGCCCCTATCTATTCTCTGCCTACCGAGTCCCAGCTGATTGGGAGGAAATTGCGATTTTGCAATAACTTTCCCCTGCAGTGGGAAGTGAATGGAGATTTTTACAGTATCCTTCCCTTGCCACGCCCACCAAGCCACGCCCACAGAACTGGTAGTAAAAAAAATTGAATTCCACCACTCGTTGGTTGGTTTGTTAATATTTATTAAAAGCAGAGATGACTATTCATACATTTAAATGTTTAGTAATTAATCTTGTTTTTGCAACCCTGGTCTGTCTAGTTATCTTTGTTCTCCTATTCCTGGGATGGCGAACCTATGGCATACGTGCCACAGGTGGCACGCGGAGCCATTTGTCAGGGCCCACGACTTTAGCCTCTTTTTGAGGCTATTTTTCGCCCTCCCCATGCTCCAGGGGAGGGTGAAAACAACCTCCCCCCCCCCCGGGAGGCCCTCCAGAGGCTTCTGGAGCTTCCCTGAAGCCTCCGGAGATCAAAACACTGGTCCTACAGGCAAACCGGAAGTTCAGAAACGGACTTCCAGTTTGCTTGTAGAGCCGGTTTAAGCACTCTGGAGCCTTTAGGGGCCTTCCGGAGGATAAAAAACGACCCTACAAGCAAACCGAAAGTGACTTCCGGTTTGCTCGTAGGGCCAGTTTAAGACCTCCAGAGCCTTCAGGGGCCTTATGGAGGCTTCCCTGAAGGCTCTGGAGGACTAAAAATGGCCCAACGGACAGACTGGACCTCGGGTTTGCTCATAAGGTCGTTTTGCCTCTGGAAGGCCCTGAAAGCTCTGGAGGGCTTAAACCGGTCCTATGTTCCTGAACTTCCGGTTTGCCCATAGGGCGGGGGTTTTTTTTTGCATTCTGGAGGCTTCAGGGAAGTTCCTGAAGCCTCCGGAGGGCCTCCGGAGGGGAAGGGGAGGCTGTTTCTGCCTTCCCCAGGCTCCTATAAAGCCTCTGGAGCCTTGGGAGGGCGAAAAAAGCATGAAAAAAATGGGGGGAGCACCTGTCATGCGCACCTATGCCCTGGGGGGTCACGCATTGCATTATGGGTGCGGCATGCCCGCATACAACCCCCTGCGCTCCCCCCCCCCGCTTATGGCACATGAGCCAAAAAAGGTTAGCCATCGCTTTCCTATACTAATCCTTCTGCCAACAGAGCAGGTTGAACAATGTGTGGATCATAGGCTGTCTCCACTTTTTTGTTGAACTCTGAAGCTTCTTTCCTATGATTGCTCACCATTTACTCCCCTCCCCCAATAACAGGTAGATACGTTTAATGTGCCCCATTTTTTAAAAAAAGAAAACCACCCACCATCTCAGAAGAGAGGAAAATAAGATAAAAAGTTCCATTCCCTTTATTATCCTATTTAATTTTTATGAACTCCTATTAGTGTTTTTCTATCGCATACAGGTTTTTCACTCAGATTAAGCATACAAAATAATGTCAATATTCTGGTGGAAATATTTTGAAGAAGGCAGTTAGTCTAGCATAGGATTTATTGATTGATTGTCTTTTTCTCATTTTACATTTGTGTGCAGAGAAAGCTTCCATATAATGCAAAGCTATTCTCAGTCTTTTCAGTGATTGGAAGGGATGGTTCATATAGCTATAAAATTACTGCAGAAACTGCAGCCCACGTTTTAATCTCCAAACATTCCTCATTCTTTGTGGGAGTGTGTTATTATTTGCATTGATTTTTATCATATTATAAAAAGAAATTGGACCATTTGTCACAACTTTCTATCTACAGCTTTGTCTCCTTTGTCACAACCAATTCTTTATATGGCCTTATGTGTGTCATCTCTGCAGTAGGTAAGTAAACAGAGCCTTTTTATAATTTATATGCTTTTTAAAATTCTTATTAAATTACTGTGTAAGAGAAAAGCTCTCCTTTTTACCTAAAATTTGTGTGGTTAAGTTTTTTGGGTGGAAAACTCAAATGCTTATGTTACCCTGGATAATATCTTTAAAATGTATTTCTTCTCATGTCTTTCATTATTATTTATTAGGGCTGTTAAATGCTTTGGATTTGAGGGATTTGGGACACTGCAGAATGTGCAGTGGTGCCAAAGCAACCCCTGCTTCCAACTCATTAAAGTAGCTATGTCATTTTCCAGGATTGCGTGGTTGCTTAGAAGAAGCTTCCAATCTTGGCAAATGAGCTATAAACGGGTGCTATGTTCATGTTCACTCACATTCTACCACTCCTGTATCTGAAACAGGATAACAGCTCTATCATTTATTAGAGCCACGCAAGACATTTAAAAGAACTGGGGAAAGCTTTAAAACACTTGCCTGAGCTTTTCAAAGGATAGGACAGTTTTAATCTGTCAAGAAAGAGTGTCTCCCCTGCAATAATACATTTTAAGAAGCACCCTTTCAAATTTTTTGTGCCACCCTACTATTTACTGATATGCAGTAATTGCTTTGCTGTTTTAAATGATCAATTTTCTAATTCCCTTCTAATTTATTTAGCATATGGCATATTATACATGGACGCGCAATATATATTAACATTTCATCTAGATTATTAAAACACAATAAAATATAAATGTTCAAAATATATAGGTTCAAATACCAATGTATAAGCCTAGGCCCATGATGGTGAACCTATGGCACGTGTTTCATTTCGTTTCGTTTTATTGAGCTTGTATGCCGCCCACTCCCGAAGGACTCCGGGCGGCTTACAATAAAACAAGGGAAGGGGATAATACACAAGACAACATATTAAAATATACAACAGTCACAATTTCCGAGGGGCTGGATATTTTGAAAGCCCCCCGGCCTGCTGGAGCAGCCAGGACTTAATGGCTTTGCGGAAGGCCGGGAGGGTAGTGAGGGTCCGGATCTCCACGGGGAGATCGTTCCAGAGGGCTGGAGCTGCAACAGAGAAGGCTCTCCCCCGGGGAGTCGCCAGCCGACACTGGCTGGCAGATGGGATCCGGAGAAGGCCTACCCTGTGTGATCTAATCGGTCTATGGGAGGTAATCGGCAGGAGGTGGTCTCTCAGGTACCCAGGTCCGATGCCATGAAGGGCTTTATAGGTAACGACCAGCGCCTTGAAGCGGATCCGGAGACTAATGGGTAACCAGTGCAGCTCGCGGAGGATAGGTGTGACGTGGGTGTACCTGGGTGCACCCACGATCGCTCGCGCGGCTGCGTTCTGGACCAGCTGGAGTCTTCGAACACTCTTCAAGGGCAGCCTCATGTAGAGCGCGTGTGCCACAAGTGGCATGCAGAGCCATTTGTTAGGGCACGCAAGGCAACCCTGTTAGCTCCAGCGCGCATGCGTGCAAAGGCCAGCTGACTTCTGCCATATTTTTCGGCCATTTTTTACCCTCTGGAGGCTTTCTTGCAGCCTCTGGAGGACAAAAAGGCACCCAACACGCAAACTGGAATTTCGGGAACAAACGGGGGCTCATGCGCATAGGATTATGGGTGTGGGCACACCCATGCATGACTCCCTTGCGTTCCCCCTCTGTTTTTGGCACACGATCTGAAAAAGGTTGGACATCACTTGCCTAGGCCATCTAACCATTGAAACACAACATCATGCATATTAAAAAATCAGATCAGATACTGACTGGTATAAGCCCTCAATTTACAGCCGGTCATGATATGATCTATAGTTTGATATCACCAAGATTGACCTCGCAGTCACACTGAAGGGAGGATACTATGATCCATTTATGCGTAGAGTCCCAGCAGACTTATTTACGATTGTCCATTGCTGACGTAGTTCGAAGCCTGGCAGCTTTTTGTGGGGTCATTTATATGTCTCTTTATATCTGGGCATTCAGCATTGGCTGCAATTGGAAATCAATGTTAAAGTTGTGGGGCAGAAGTTGTGAAAGTACGAGTGGGAACGTCCTGAATTTGAGTCTTCTGGCTGATAAATGAGGAAGGTCGGCATAGAAATGTAGGAGTGAGTTGTTCATAGTTCACCTAGAAAACTCTACTAGAAAGATAAAAAAATATTAAACAGAGGTCATATTCTGTGAATTGATTTAGGACTGTCAGCCTGCCAGCAACACAGAATTAGTGGGGAAACATATTACTTTTTTTAGGGGTGGGCTGCTACAGGTTTCCCTGGGCTTGGGAGAACCTATAGCTAATGTTATGGCCTGTTCGGAGAACCTCCAAATCCCACCCCTGGCTGGCCCTGCCCACCACACTCTGCCCCTGCCACCCTATCCCACCCCTCAGGACTCTCCACATGATGTGAAGTAAGTGCAGGACTCACATGGAGGCTTGGGGAGGGGGGGGCGACAGGCCTCCCAGAAATCCTCCAGAGCCCAGGGAAGGCAGTTTTCGCCCTCCCAGAGGCTGGAGGAAAGCCTCCAGAGCCTGGGGAAGGCGAAAACATCCCCCTCCTCCTCGTGGTGCAAGAGAACACCCATCATGGGTACGGCCACCCAGCAACCCAGCAGAGAACCCGTTGCTGAAATTTTTGAAGTACACTCCTGCTCTTAGACACTCTTCTAAATATGCAGTAGAGTTCAGGAAGCCTCTCCGAAATGGCAATTGAAAAAATTCAGAATGAGGGAAATAAAGCAAACTTCCATTAATGTAATAGAAAATAACAAAGGCAACTTTAAGATGTGTGGTCATCCAAAAGTTCAACCAATGCTGTTTCCATCCCATATCTGAGCCTGAAACCTAACTAGAAGAGGTCCAGGTAATTTGCCGTATTCAGAATCCCCTAGAGCTGCAAAGTGGCCAACTTCTCAACTATCATCCCTAAAAAGGAAGATGAGAGGCTGCACTAAAATTATCCAGAGCAATAGGGTCAAGCAAGAACTTCTGGAGGAGGGAGTGCAGCAACATCTCTTTAAATGGTACTGGGAACACTTTCTCTCTCAAGAATGAATTAATTGTCACTAGGACCAGTGGTGGGATTTAATTTTTTTTACTACCGAGCATGGCTTGGTGGGTATGGCATAGCTTGGTGGGTGTGGCTTGGTGGGCATGGCAGGAGAAGGATACTGCAAAATCTCCATTCCCTTCCAACTCCAGGGGAAAATTACTGCAAAATCTCCATTTCCTCCCGATCAGCTGGATTCGGGAGGCAGAGGATAGATGGGGGCGGGGACAGTCAGAGGTTCTCCGAACTACTCAAACTTTCCACTACTGGTTCTCCAGAAGACCAAGGTCATGCATACAGTCCCAAGGAACCTGTCCACTTCCTCAGATCTCACAAGATCAAACCATTCCAAAATAGCTTGATAAGGGTGTTCTTCAAGGATCTCTAATGGATCTGCCCCATGCTTGGTCTTCATTTGAGAATGGATCTGAGCAATTTTATCCCCCAGTTTATTGAAAATGCCTCCGCACGGCCCTGAAGATGAACCTCAGAGTCCCTTTCCCAAAAGTGGTATTGGGTAGCTCTAAACAGGACTGCCAGGCGGCACTCTGAATATGCAATAACAGCTGAGAAAATATTTACCATGGCTGTGCTTTTATTTCCCAAGGGCGAATATCAAAGCACAGGTAGTCTTTGACTTACAACAGTCCACTCAGTGTCCCTTCGATGTTACAACACTGAAAAAAGTGACATGACAATTTTTCACACTTACGACCTTTGTATCATTCCCATGATCATGACCAGAACATTTGTCTGAAGTGGTATAGGGTTTCCTGCCTAAGCAGGGGGTTGGACTAGAAGACCTTCCAAGAGCCCTTCCAATTCTGTTATTCTATTTTAAAAAGGTGACCAAAATTCAGATGCTTGGCAACTGGTTCATACTTATGACTGTTGCTGTGTCCCAAGGTCATGTGCTCATCTTAGGCAGCCTTTTGACAAGCAAAATCAATGGGAAATCCAGATGCACTTAACAACCATCTTACTATCAGCTGCAGTGATTCACTTAAGAACTGTTGCAAGAATAGTCATAAAATGGGGCAAGACTCCCTTAACAAATGTCTCACTTAACAACAGAAATTTCGGGCTCAATTGTGGTCGTACATCGAGGATTATCTGTACACTCCCAGCCTCGATCTGCCATCCTAAAGTAACCAAGACTTTAGAAAAGAAAAGTCTTGGCTATTTCCCCCAAAACAACATGGTTGCCTTCTGTTATGAAATGTGAAGCGATTCCTCAACTGAGCAGGGATTGGATTCTGTGCTCTAAATCTGGACATCAGAGCCCTTCAACTGGCTGGGAGATTCTGGGAATTGACATTCACACATTTTAAAGTTGTCAAGTTTGAAAAAACACTGCCTAAATGGTGCTTTCCAAACCTATTCTATTATTGTATTTCCCAGAAAATTTGACACTCTCTTCCAGTTGTTTCAAAGCCAGAAAATAATTGTTTACCACTGCAATAGCAAATACTATTTTTATTGTTTGGTTTCCTCCCAAATGAGACGAGATTTTAATTCCTGAGCACATGTTGATTAAATTCAGAGTTAATTGCAGTAAAGCATTTCATAAAAGACTTTGCCGTTGTGGCATTTGGGATCTTTTCTTTGTGGGAAAGCCTGCAATTAATCATGCAGGCATAAGGAAAAAATAACGAGCCAATTTCTCAGTCCTGCAACTTATTTTGTACCTTATGTTTGTGGTTTATTTTATAACTCCTTTGTTATTTTTTTCCTTTTATTCGGTTCCTTTTTTATTTTTATTTTTGTTCAATTCCTTTATTATTTTTCTTTGTATTCAGTTCTCTTGTTATTTCATTTTATTCAATTGCTATTGATATAATTCAGGTATTACCTTTTCATTTTAGCGTGATCTGCAAAGATTGCTGCATCAAAGTAAGTTATTTTCTGTATTTTCTTTTTCATTAATTCTCTTTGTCTAATTGACCAAATAAGTCATTGTGTAAATTTAACCCATATTTATAAAGTTTTGTTTAGGAGCCATCAAGCAATTAATGTATAAAGCATTTATCAAATTGCTTGATGGTACTTTGTATCTGAGTGATGTTGCATTGTCCTATTTAATAACATGCAGCTTCATTTTTTATTTAATATTAATAGTGAACGCCTTTTTCATTTATTGTACTAACTGATTTAAAGGATTTGATCAATGGGTTAATTATCCTGGTATTTTTCTCTAGATGTCTATGCCAGTCAGAGCTTGTGTACGCCTTCCGCTTAACTTCTTTAAAGGGATACAATTGGGCAAGGAAGATGATCAGGGCCTGCACAACCAAAAAGCTGCACAGCTTGAAGTAGAAAAGTGGGATTCATCAAGGTGAGAGTTTATTGTGAAGATGAAACTACCGTATTTTTCGGTGTATAAAACGCACCGGAGTATAGGACGCACCAAGATTTTGAAGAGGCAAATTTAAAAAAGTTTTTGCGCTTTGCAGACCTCCCAAAACATTGGTATTTGTCAAAAAAAGGGCATGCATGGCCTTTAGGAGGCTTGTAGAGTGCTCCTGGGGGCTGGGGGGGACAAAAAACGAGCAAAAAAACAGGCCATTTGTCGCTCATTTTTGCCCTCCTTAGCCCAAGGAGCACTCTGGAAGGCTCCTAAAGGCTATGCACAGCCATTTTTATAAAGTGGGCGGGGTTTTGGAAGGCCTAAAATGCTGTATTCAGTGTATAAGACGCACCTAGATTTTCACCCTCTTTTTTGAGGGAAAAAGGTTTGTCTTATACTTCGAAAAATGCGGTACATTAATAGTACAGGCATTCTCTTCTCTACCTTACCAAATCTCACATCTACTAGTCCGTGATGGCGAACCTATGGCATGCTACATCTCTCTGGGCATGCGAGCTGTCGTCCATTGGTCTTCCAGGTTCCGGTGTGCCGGCCAACTGGTCTTCACATGTGCGGGAGTGACGGAAACCGGAAGAGCAGCCGCCCGATGCACATGCATGCGCTGGGAAGATGATCTTCTGGTTTCTGGCATGCCATGCGCATGCACACCATCCACCTGGTCTTGCAGTTTCTGGCATGCATGCTTGCACAAAGACCAGCTGGCTGGTGCACATGCTGGAAACCAGTAAGATCATCTTCCCAGCATGTGCATGCACACTGGGCAGCTGCTCTTATGGTTTCCGGCACACATGCGCATGTATGCGCACTCTCCCATTTCGGCACTCAGTGCTGAAAAGGTTCGCCAAAACTGACTAGTAGTCCATAATAAACTTGTGTTGATAAGATGATGCTTCTATGCTGAGAAAATGGCTTCCACATTCCATGATTCATAAATCAGAAAATTATGGTGTTGATTAATTTTTTATTTCTATAGATAAATACATTATTTATTATCTATTTATTAATTTCTAATAGAAATTAAACCACTGTTACATAGCAACCTTCCTGCCTGACTTGGTGGTGGTCATCTCAGGGTTCCCAGTGGAGATCCCCTGGCTTATTGTCCTGGAGAACCTCTATCTGCCATCCCAGGGTTTGACTTTGACACTTGAAATGGCCTTTTGTGCAAGCATAGCACAGAACCTTATAAAAGAATCACAGAAACCATTGTGAAGTATACATCCATGTTTCCCTTGTGACAGATATTCTATCTGGTAGCATGAAAAAGTATATTGTGCATACTTAAAAGATCCAGTGGAATATCTAAAATATGACTCTATATCATTTAAAAACATGGTCTCTGTTTGTTGAATAAGCCATAATGGCCTGGCTTATACATTACGCTATGCTATAAACTCTGGCCATAAAGGATCTCCAGAAATGTCCAGAGACTCTCCAAAAGTTGGCATCAAATAATCATTTTAATGGGGTAGGATAAATCAGTAACTTCCAACTAGTTCATCTGCCTTCAGGAAATTGCTAACTTTAATTAATTTACTATTTAAATTTAAATGTGATGTTTGCCACTATCACTTACTTGTTTTGCTTCTACTTTTGTGCTCTACCATAAACCCTGCTTTAGAGCTACAGTGGCTGAGTTCACCAGTTGTGCTGAGTCTAAGCCAAACAAACTTATTATAATTGTGATATGTGAAGACAGTAGCTTTTAGTTCCTATCATGTTGCAAATTAAACTACAAAGTAGAAAATTCTTTAATTTTGTTCTTGTTTTCCAAATTAGATTTTCCATGTCCAAAATTAAACATTTAAACATATATAATAATGGTGTGAGACACAGTGGCTCAGTGGCTAAGATGTTGAACTTGTCGATCAGAAAGGTTGGCAGTTCGGCGGTTCGAGTCCCTAGTGCCGCATAATGGAGTGAGCTCTTGTTACTTGTCCCAGCTTCTGCCAACCTAGCAGTTCGAAAGCACATACAAATTCAAGTAGAAAAATAGGGACCACTTTTGGTGGGAAGGTCACAGCATTCCGTGCGCCTTCGGCATTTAGTCATGCCGGCGACATGATCACGGAGATGTCTCTGGGCAGCTCTGGCTCTTCGGCTTTGAAACAGAGATAGGCACCACCTCCTAGAGTCAGGAATGAGTAGTACATATTTGTGGAAGGGAACCTTTATCGTTATCTTTAATAATAATTTGGAAGAAATGTTGTGGACATCCTATAAGCATGCAACACCTCTCTCATTTTGTGGAAGCTTATGCCTATTTGAATGAAGAGAAGAAAGTTAGCTTGCACTCATATGCATTCACACATTTCTTCAAAAACATTTTTTAAATGTATACCCTTACTAGATGTTCAAAACATATAAAGATACGAAAGAGACATATTTGAAAATAATCTGAATTCTTCTCATCATTTCCAGAGTACCTCTTGTGTTTGAACCCCATTGCTTAACACCACCCTTTGCCTGCCGCATAAAAAGTATGATGGATTGGCCTTCCGTGGACATCTGCATCAAATGTGAGGAACACCTTCTGGAGATGCTGTCCAGTCATTGATCCTTATTATTCCCCCCCCCCCTTCTTCTCACCCAATCGGACAAATTCTATTAACCTGATCTGGAAAAATGAAAATGAAATGATAAAGAAATGAAAAACTTCCTATACATATTTGATCTTCTTACATGTAATCAATAAATACTTTAAAAAGCCATGCTTTAAGTCTTTTGTCACAATTTAAATCTATATATTTAATGTTAAGCCTACGTGCATGCCACTATACACTCAAAATAAGGGACTGTCATCAAGGAAGGATATAGAAGATTATAGTGTAGTTAAATGTATAGTGTCTCTGCCTTTTCTCATTTGCTTGGATAAGAGCCTCCAAAATTAAGGTAAATTTGTTTTATCAGAATGTATTATTTGATTGACTTTAAATATGTTACTGTTAAGTTGCTCTGATGGACTGCAATATGGATTTTAAGAAATTAGAATAGCCTTTCTAAATTTATGTCCTCCAGATGTTTCAGATTTCAATTCCTGGCTATTTCAGACACCATGAAGTTTAGCACTTAGCTTCCTAGTTATCACTTTAAAAATTTAAAAGAAGATCTTAAGTTACGGGTGTCAAACTCACATCGTCATGTGACATATCACGACTTTTCCCCCTTTACTAAAACGGGCGAGCATGGTCAACGCTTGACACATCTGGCCTGTGGGCCATGAGTTAGACATATGTCTTAGGTTATACATTTTCCTCCACTCCGGAACTCCAGCAATTAAATGGTGTATTGCAGAGGTGGTATTCAGCAGGTTCTGACCAGTTCTAGAGAACTGGTAGCTGATATTTTGAGTAGTTCGGAGAACCAGTAAATACCAAGATTTTACAGTATCCTTCCCCTGCCATGCCCACCAAGCCATGCCCACCAAGCCACACCACGCCCACTAAGCCATGCCCACAGAACTGGTAGTAATAATTTTGAATCCCACCACTGGTGTATTGCCTCAAAATATCAACATTACATATTATATGATAAATTAGTACATGTTATCGATGTTCTATGCATTGTTTTCTAATTTATTTGTAATACCATAATCTGAATTTGACATAGTAAAAACATTCATTAGTAAAGTCAGGGTTTTGACATCTTTTGTCATGTCCCAATATCACTGGTGTAAAGTTGTTCTCTAGAATTGGCATAGCCATTACAGTTGTGGTTCCTGATTTAGAATAAGAAAGATAATTCTCCATAGATTGCTGAACTATAATTTCTCGCAACTATAGCAGGGTGGCTAAGGGGAAGGAAGGCTGAAACAGTCAGCAGATATCTGGTGGGGCAAAAGCTCCAGTCTTCCTTTTGAGAAAAAATTCTTAGGCAACCTAAGAAATCTGAGTTTGGTGATTAAAAAGGTAAAGGCTCCCCTGGCACATATGTGCTAGTCATTCCGACTCTAGGGGGCAGTGCTCATCTCCGTTTCAAAGCCAAAAACCCAGCGCTGTTTGAAGACGTCTCCATGGTCATGTGGCTGGAATGACTAAACGCCGAAGGCACACAAGACAAAATTTTTACGTGCTTTCAAATTGCTAGGTTGGCTGAAGCTGGGACAAGTAACGGAAGTTCACTATGTTACACGGCGCTAGGGATTCGAACCGCCAAACTCTCTGAACGACAAGCTCAGCATCTTAGCCACTGAGCCACCACGTCCCTCTGAGTTTGGTGATTAGACATGGGAAAAATATCTAGCATAATTTATTCCTCTGACAGGTTGAGAATCAACTCTCCAAGATTTAACCTTGGTGTGCTGAGAGAACAAATTAAAATTATTTAACGTTCCATGAGGGGCCTTTTGATACAAAGCTAATTTCACCAGCCTGTTGTTTTCGTAAATGCTTGATGTGAAGTTCTCCACAAGAGGGCAACAAATCCTGAAATTTTCATTTCTGCTATTTTGGGCCTTGTGATCTTTTTTATGCTGTTCAGCATATAACAGATATTAATCTAGACCTCTTGGTCAAACAGCTGCTAGAATTTTTTCATAGGCAGCAAATTAGAACACAATAAAGTTGATCCGTTTGTGCCCATCAAAGCAGACCTTTAAAATAGGCTTTTTATATTTCTGTTTCAAAAGAAATGTAGTTTTGAAATTATCAATAACTATTGTATATGGCATATATCGAATTAAAATATACCGAGCAATTGGCAGGCTTTTGAACTACTTTTGAGATTAAATCCTATGATACACTTCTACACAACCTTATATCAAAGGAAAAGGAAAAGGTTTACCAAGAAAAGCATTTAATAAAATTATGTTACAACTACACTTCACTCAATATTTTTGTTTCCAAAGAACATGTGGAGTTATCCTTTGATTAATCATCTGCCTGCTGTTAGTGCATAGGGCATTCCACATGTCTATGAACACAGCATGCTTTGGCTTGATCTGCATTAATGAAAACATTTGTTTAATAACTGCCTCAATCCAAAGGACCTCTCACAGCATACAGTAAAAAATAATCCACAAAAACAAGTTAGCAAAAGAGAATACGAACCTATAACAGTAACATCTGATACAAAACCAAAATAAATGTTCTGGACCTAACGGCCAGGCTCAAAGGCTCCCTGAAATAAAATACCTTTAATTAATTTTGGGAATATATTTTGCAAGGGAGTATTCCACAGGATGGAGATTATACAAACAAAGCAATGTCCACACACTATCTACTTTGCAAAGATGGGACATTTTCAACAGGCCCTTTCTAGATGACCAGAAAAATAGAATCCATTCTAGTAAGGCATCGACTTCAAGGCTTCATAATGCCTTGAAGATAATGTTGGAAGAAATGTCCTTCTGGGTTCGGCTCCAAGTGGAGGAAAAGTCAGTGGAGACATGGAGGCTGCTTGGAAAGGTGGTTTAATGATGGACAGGACCACATGGCCTGAGTCCTGAACAGAAAAGGTGATCACGTGCTTCAATGTTGGGCGAAGAAAAAGAAAGAGGACGAGATGTTGAAAGTTCCTGGCTTTATACTCTCTGTTCGGCCATACCTCTCTGTTTCCTGTTCCTGTGTAAGAAAATGTATTCTGATTGGTTGTCAGACTCCCATGGGGCCATGCAGGGGCAGCTCTCTAGGCTGTGTTTTGAGTCTCAAGTTTGGTTGAGTTCTCAGATGCCATGTGGTGAGTTGGGTAAAGGACTAATACTATCATGCCTTAATCCCATCACCCTGGAGTTGAAGGGGAGAACTCTTTATTATGTAGAATAGACTGGCTTGGGCTTCTTATTGGCCCATTGACAAAGGGGGATGGGCAGGAAGCTGCAGGGAGCTACTTTGTCTTTAAAACATGTTTCTCCCTTTTCACATCCAGGAAAATATAATATTCTGCCTTTTCAATATTTCCTAGGATATTTCATTCTTCTAGGAGAGGGATGGATTTTAACTTCCTACAATAATAACCGGCAATATGAATTGGGCCAGGAAGCCTACTAAGGGAGCACCTTTAATATAGATGTAGTTGTACATCAGAAGCATCTTGCCAGCAGTTTCACAACAGCATTTTGTCTCAGTTGCAGCATTTGGATTATCTCCAAAGGCAACACAGCCAGAAAACATCACTAGTCCAAATGAGTGGTAAGCAGGATATGAAGGATCTCACTGGCACCCTGAATCTGAAGCAAAGCTTTTCAGTCTTTATGAAACTTCTTCGATGACAAAGCTCCGCGGCATTGTAGGGCTGTGTAAAGCACTGAAAATGAGCATTCAGCCAAACACATTGGCGTGAGCAAAATGCAACACCTTGGCACCTTAAAGGGTCTGCATCCTGCAAAGGTTTCCCCCATTTCTTCCTCATTGTTGGGTGCACAGAAGTGACTCCCATCTGCTTAGCGTAAGAGGTGTAAGTGGAAGGGTTATTTTCATTTAAATAGAAATGTAATGTATTTCTCTTGAAGGAGACTATTTTCATCACAGAAGTCACTCTGTCTTTCCTGTTTAGCATTCCTTTTAGAATGGTAAAATTCCCAAATAAGTTTATTTTATTATTTCCATTGGAGCAGGGGTTAAATGCTACTGGTTCAGACCGGTTCACGCAACCCGGTAGTAAAAAAATGCTACGAGTTTGGGCTAACCAGTATTTCTGACGATCAGCTGGGTGAAGATCAGCTGTGACACGCAATTTATATTA
Organism: Thamnophis sirtalis; assembly: GCF_051295495.1. Classification (NCBI taxonomy): domain Eukaryota; kingdom Metazoa; phylum Chordata; class Lepidosauria; order Squamata; family Natricidae; genus Thamnophis; species Thamnophis sirtalis. Next base: position 30,553,002 of record NW_028261388.1, on the reverse strand, counting down.
GCTAGAATTGTTGGATTTCCTGCTAATCTAAATCACGTGGCACAGCGGATTCCCCCTCCCCTCACTGTTCTACTTACCTTTGCAGACGCAGAAGGCTTCAAAATATTTCTTTTTTAGTGTTGCGTAGGCATGCTTCAAGTGTGCATGCGTGTAAAGTGCGCGCTCGGTAGCAGATTCACCGAACCAGTAGCAGGCTTCAGAGGATTTCATTGCTGCATTGGATTATTTTTTAAAGAAAAGCACTCTTGCAATATTGGAAATGGCAACCAACCCATCTCCCCTCATCATCTCCGCTCATCAAGAGAAATAGGAAATCACAGACTTTTTACTGTTCTGCCCCAATGGTGCCGATGTGCCTGGGGCAGGCAGCTAAACTCCATGCTTAGGACATTCCTTTAGATCAAGTTAATTATCAGGCATTCTTAATAGCAAAACCTACAGTTCTGTGTTAAGATACTTCTGACTTTCCATGATCTGTCCCATTACGTAGTGTAAAAAATCTGTGGTTTCCTATTTCCCTTGATGAGCAGAGATGATGAGGGGAGATGGGTTGGCTGCCATCCCAGTTAACCAAGGGCGATTCAGAGAGTGACCGGTAATAAATCACTTTTCCTGGGTAGAATACCCGCTGCTCAATCAGGGAACACAGATGTGGTCACATGTTATGGAACTACATTTCCCACAAGGCAGTTCTGCCTACATTTCCCATAAGGTGGCTACATTTCCCATGAGATAGTTTCTTAAAGGAGACAGTTCTTAATTCCTACACATTAGCTATATACTGTTGGGATAGCAAAGGAATACAATAATTTTCCCCTCTCTAGGACTATGTTTTTTGCAGTGACGTACAGTCAGGGGAGGCAGGGGAGGCAGAGCCTCACCACTGTCATCATGAAAAGAAAAAAAAATGTAAAAGGAAAAAGGCAAGAGCTGAGGTCAGGCTGAGCTAGTTGCTGCCAGAGTCACAGTGGATGACTCTGCTTAATGCTTAACTGTTTAAAAAAGCCTCTAAAAAGTGCTCTCTACAAGAGAAGGCAGGAGAACGACGTGCCTCATCTAGTCTGACTTTAGGCATGTTATGATCACTCGAGCAGAGTTAAGCAAGGGTTAAAAGCTGAAAAATTCCCGATGTAGATGAGGCACGTCGTTCTCCTGCCACCTCCTGCAGAGGGTGCTTTTTAGGGGCTTTTTTAAACAGTTAAGCAGAGTCATCCATGGTGACTCTGGCAGCAACTTGCTCAGCCTGACCTCAGCTCTTGCCTTTTTCCTTTTTCCTTTTTTTTCTTTTCATGATGGCAGGCAAGAGCAGAGTTGAAATCCTCTCTGAAACAGCTGGAAAAGGTACATGTGGGTCGGAGTGAGGGGGAGGAATTCAAACTTCATCCTCCTGGTGCGGGGCTTTGGGCAAAGGCTGGAGGGAAGTGCTCTCCCTCCCCAAGTGTAGTTTGATTGCAGGCAGAGCCACATTGTCTTTTCAAACCTGTAATCAGTGAAGCTGGGATGGATCCTTCCGGGGCTGGGGGAAAGTGTGTGTGCTCCAGTATGGCTCTTTGACTGGCTTCCTGCCTCCTCCTGTGGTCTCCCTGACTCCCTCCAATCCAACTTGTGTGTGTGTGTGTGTGTGTGTGTGTTTGAGAGGGGGGAGGGAGGGAGGAAGGAAGGGAAGGGAGAAGAAAAATAAAAAGAAATAAGGAAACTTATTTCGCAAAGGAGAAAAACAAATGCTGTCGCTTTAAATCGGAACTGAGCATGCCTGGCTGTAGAATTCTGGGAGTTGAAGTCCACAAGTCTAAAAAAATTTGTGTCAGTGCCTCACCAGCTATTAACCTCACCGGACATTACTGGTTTTTTGGGAGTTCTGGGAGATGTAAAATGGGTAGTAGAGGTAGTCTTTGACTTACAACAGTTCATTTAGTGACCATTCAAAGTTACGATTGCACCAAAAAAGTGACTTATGACCACTTTTCACACTTATAGCCGTTGTAGCAAAATTCAGACACTTTGCAATTGGCTCATATTTATGACTGTTGCAGTGTCCTGGGGTCATGTGATCCCTTTTTGCAACCTTCTGACAAGCAATGTCAATGGGAAAGCCAGAGTCACTTAACAACAGCTCGACTAATTTAAAAACTACAGTGATTCACTTAACAACTGTGGTAAGAAAGGTCATAAAAGGGGGGAAATTCAATATGTTTCACTTAGCAACAGAAATTTTGGGCTAAATTAGGGTCGTAAATTGAGGATTACTTGTATTAGATGCCTGAAACAAGAACTTTCTCAGGTGTTTCTCCAAGCTGTAAAAAAATGGAATACATTTGCACATGTTTGCTGTGTAAATGGATTGGCAAACATTCTTAAAATTCATGATTACTTGGAAGAATAATTCTATATCTGTTTTCATACAGTTGGTGGCAAGATTGCTCTTAAAAAAATACTCTAATAGCTTTTTCAAATGGAGGACATAATACAGAACATATGGAAGGAAGCAATACATTCCATACGCTCACTATTGTATGCAGTTGCATATTTCTTTTTACTCCTTGGTTGCTGCATTTTATTTATCAGCCCTTAAATATTAGTAGCATGGAGAAATAAATGGGTTAAATCTATTTTATTGTTAAGTTGTGTGTGTTCCACAACTTTTCCTTTTGGGTTCTGTGTAATTTCAAAATGCCAAAAACTACTATATGCAAAGTAGCATGAGACAGAAAGAAAAATTTCCAATTATTAATGTGTCCTACCTTTTTGTTACAGAAATGTCTATTCCATTGCTTTTCCAGAAAGATCAACAGCACAAAGCTTTGCAAAATAACTGAGAAACACATTCTAGCTTGATTTCAGCACTGCTCATAACCACTTAGCTCATAAGCTCTCACACTGAGCTCTTTTGTTGTCTGGAGTTTTTATGAGACCGTATCTGTCAAACTAATCTATGGAGATAAATCAAGCCCACAGTCATGTCTGTTAAAGGCACTGTGAAGGCTTTACTCGCGTTACCATTTATTGTGACTAGTTATAAAGAAAGTGTGATGATATGGAATGGAAAGTAGGGATGGCTGAAGCATTGTCTTCCTTAAAATAGGGAATTTTTTTAGTGCACAATAATAGCAGTCTCAGGCTAGCATATCCAACAGTGAAGTGAACTATGATACTGTTTTGAATGCAAATGCTTTTAAGGGCATTGCCAGATGGCTACATTAATGTACAGTCATTCAGTCCTTGAACCAACATAAATGTATATTATTAGCATGTATATTATTCTGTAATTCCTACTCTGATTCAGAAATGAGGCTAGTGAACAATGCTTCTTAAAGTAGGTTTAATACAAGATAAGTTAAAGAAATGTGATGGCTGCTTTTTACCTTCTCATGAAGCATCACTGCAGCAGGGAAAACAAGTACCAATCACCGTCCCTAATATGAGCTAAGGCTCAAGGAGGAGGCAAGATGGACAGCTAGACCCAAGAGTTGCCCTCCCCATCTTGCAGATTGGTTGCATGGCAGGTAAAAAGTGACCACTCCTAGATTTGCCTTCCACCTATCCCAGTTTGGAAAAAGAAGACAAGCAATGGTTCATCAGCATCTGTCATCCAGCTCAAATAGCTGACAGAATAGGAATAGTCTTGTCAATTTATATCAGACTACTTTGAAACACAGATTTAGTACTCTTTCAGAAGAGCACTGAACTCTTCTGCTCTTTCCCACATTACCTCTCCCCCACACAAACACCCTGCAGCTGTTTTTATTGCTATTTTAAACATAGGCTTTGTAGTCTCCTGAAAGAGACAGAAGGAAAATAATGCCCACACACTGAGGGATGGGATTATGCCTACAGTACAGCAGCTATGGTTGTCAATAGAAACTGAACAACCTTTGACTGCATCAAGTATTCCAAATGCCCGTGGCAAAAATTAGTTAAGAGGAAAGGGACACACTAGTTTAAAACTGGAACAGTTGAAGACAACTTTCAGCTGCATCAACTAGGGATAGGGATGAAATGGCAGCAACATCATGAGAACATGTGATATGAACCCATCACATAGACGCATGCTTGTATTGAGATGCAGAAACAGCTCTAAAAGAAAGAGGCACCCATTTATTAACTTATCTTTAAGATAAGGACTGTCCTCCCTCGGAATTCCAAGCTCCCTAGTGCACCAATAAAATCATCTTTATTTCATCACTTTTCTGGCATACTTACAGAAATACGCTTAAAAAGGAAAAGGGTCTTTTCATTGCATATAATTTGATTAGATTTTTTTCTTTTTTTGGCCTTCTGCAAATTGATAAAACATTTTCCTGTTTAGGGAAGGGAGACCTGTGTTGGCTAGAAATAATGGGAATTGTAAATCAATCCTATCAGGACAACTCTGAGTAAGAGAAGACTGGTTCAGTGCACTGGTATTATTTCTTTCCACTGGTTAAGATTCAGGTTGATCTACAGATAATATATACAGCACATTACAGGAGGAAACTCTGTTTAAAAAGTCTTTAATAACAATCATATATGTGGGTTTAGCTGCAAAATAAATTAATAGAGAGAGGAAAAACTTTAAGGATATGCATAGCTATGGAGATACTCAAAAAGAAATTCTTAGAACTGGAGTGTTAAAATTAGGCGGTGGTCATACCTGAAGGAAATCCTAGGAATTGTGACATAAGACTTCTGGAAGCCCCAGACCAGTAGTGGGTTTCAAAAAAATTTAGAACCTCTTATGGAAGTTTGCCTGCTTTGTGGGAGTGACTTGCCAGCCATGTGACTGGGTGGGAGTGGTTTGTTGGCCATGTGACCAGTGGGAGTGGCTTGTTGGCCATGTGACTGGGTGGGCATGGCCAACTTGTAAAATGTGGTGAAACTCACTTAAAAACACTCTTGCTTAGCAACCCAAATGTTGGCTCAGAAACTCTGGCATTTGAAGCATGCAAGTCTTAAAGCTGTCAAGTTACAAGACCCTTGCACCCCTAACCCTTTAGAAAAAAACCCCAGGGATGTTCAAACTTGACAGCTTTAAAACTTGTGGACTTCAACTCCCAGAATTCCTCCTCTGGCTCTTCATCTTGATGATGTGCGGACGGGTGGGGGGAAGGACCTGGAACCGGTTCTAAATGGCACTGTAGATATAGAAAATGTTAGAACTGGCAGGAACCCTCCTCTGCCCCAGACTGATAAAACATGGGATGCGATGTTGAGCAGGATTCTGAGGTCCCTTCCAATTTACAAAAAGGACACATAATGTTAGTACACCACAAAGACTGACAAAATCTCAACCAAGAGAATGATATTACTGCAGTGATCAACAAATCCAATGTTTTCCCCCACCATTATTTTTCTAAAGCATTCAGTTCCAACAAGTTGCTCATTGGTTAGAGTTATTAGCTGCAAGTTTAGCAAAACACACAAAAAATCTTTTGGTCCAAAATCTGATTGTGTGGCCATTGTGGGAAATACTATTAGAATCTATGTTCTCTTATAAATGATTTAGAAAATATATTAGTTTTATATTATGAGGAAAATGTGGGGATTATAGTGCAATCTACCCTGTAATCTCTGTATCAGGTTACAATATCCCTCTCCTTTGAATATTTACTTTACATACTTTATATTTGGCTACAGCTGCTGCATGAATAATATATTCCATGTGGCTGGACTATAAAATAACAGCAAAATCATGCATCATGTGGGAGATCTGTGATTAAATTTCCTGAAAGCTTTTGAAAAACTCAGTAACAGCTGCCTGCAGGAGAATTTATGAGTATGAGAACAGGATTTGGGCAATGACATTGAGAGATGGGATATTTAACCTTTTCGCCTCCTCCATTTTCCAGATTGAAATCATACCTCCTCCAAAGGGCCAATGACCCCTTGATGTAAAATGAAAACAATTTGGGAATACTTGCCTTTTTTCATCCCAAATGAGGAGAATGGCAACTTGCATCAGGACTAATTTGGAGTCCTGAAAGAGTAGTGATGCCTAAAAGTGTTAATGTCAATGGTCTCAATTCAGTCTCTTCCCCATGTATCTTTCTATTTGTTTGTTTTAACGTTTGAGTCACAGGATTCTACCAGATAGCCTCCAGTGCAGCTCAAGTCCAGTTTTCCCCAGATAATCTCACTTTTAGAGGATCTCAGAGATATCTGGAATAGTGGGGAGCTCAAAGAGTAGTGATGCCTAAAACTGTCAATGCCACTGTGATGGGGCAGGTGGCATAGCAGCTAGTCATGGAAATGTATTACTCTAATTAAGGAAAAATGGAAACATATAAGAACACATGTTGCATCCAGCTGTGAGTCAGAAAGACATGAGAAGAAGCTGTTTCTCCTATAGAGGCCAAGATTCAGACTTTATTCATGGTTTTCCCCCCCATATGGGATAAGATTCATAGTTACAGTAGTCTAACATTGTATGTAATGTTCAGTCTTTAGGAAGGGTTTTGAATATGGATAGTTGATGCTTTATAACATTTTCATTCTCAGTAAAGTATTATATGTTTTCTATTTCTTGGCAAGCTCTTTTCAACCTGTCCGCTGAGATCTGGGGAAGAGAAGTGCTTAGGATATCATCTGCAGGCCCGCCTTCTTGGTGATGTTCCCTCACATCTGGAATAGGCTACCCCCAACTATTCAGACTATCTATCGAAATGTTCATAAAAATGTGCATTTGGGGACAAGGTAGACTATATTATATCTGAAGATGCATTGGACTAATTGTTAGGTTGTTTTTATGGGTTTGTGCACTTTCAAGTCATTGTTCACTTATGGTGATTGCCTAGACATGTCTCTGCAATTTTTTGGTAAGATTTCATTAGTTTGCCATTGCCTGTTCCCTAGGGCTCAGAAAGAGTGACCAGTTAGTTTGTGTCCAAGAAAAACTGAATTCTGTGCCTTAACGATTACACCACCATTAGGAATGAATACCGCCAGACCATGCCCTATACCAACTACCCCAGTACTTTTCAGATGTATTGAATTCACATGTTTTTAAATCTTAAAAATTAGTTGGGTCCAAATATTAGAAAATTGGCTTTTCTTTTGTGACTGCTTCTTTTCATTCATTCCTAAGCAGGTGTCAAATCTAAATACTTATATTTTCCAAAATGGAAAAAGAAATACTCTTCATCTAATATTGTATTCTTCAACAATAGAATTTTTCTTTGAAAATCAAAGTCCAATACAATCAAAAAGTTTATTCTATTCAAATGAGGAAAGAAGGATTTTTAATGTAATTTTAAAATTATGAGAATAATCTAGCAGTATAAGGAGATGAAGAGTTTATCTAGTGTCCTATTTCTTATAGTGGCCAGACAAATAAAAAAAATCTCCTAGTTTCTTTCGTTCTGGTTCACTATTGACTGGTGTTCAGAGTCTTGCAGTCTTTAAGACTAGAAATAATATACAATAATTATTACTACATGAATTATCTTATCTTTTTTAGAGCAGTCTAAATTTATGGCCATTGCTGCATTTCATAGAAATTAATTCCGTACATTGGGTGCTGTTGAAAAGGCTTCCCCCACCTTTTTCCTCAGTATTCCATCAATTAACTTCATTGGATGATCCCTTCAGAAATTCCATGGAAATTTCCACATATGGCATTTGTATCACTTCCAGATTGGCTCTCAGTGCCCATGATCTTTTCCTGTCATCTCTCTGAGAATGAAAATCTCAGCTACATCTCAAGTTGTCAAATCATTTTTTCTCTAGGTTCAGCTTTTCAAATTATTTGATTCATTAGAGATCTCTGCTTTTTGAAAGAGACAATCCTAAAATTGATCATTCATGTTTTATTATAGTGAAATCACCTGTGTTGGATAAGATGCATTATCTATGAGCTGCCCCAAATTTGTCTTTTAATGGAACTATTAAATGCTGAAAGAACAAATGGCACCTCTTACCATTTTGAGTTGGAATTCAAATTTGGATAGCTTAGTCACTTTGATCCTTTAATTTGTAACCTTACATCTTATAAGTTTACCTATCTATGTATTTTAGATACCGTATCTATTCCCCCTATGAACCAATATGACTATGATTCCTTTTTATTTTAAGCTATATTAAAACAATTATTGGCAGTACACCATGTATCCCGCAATTGACATGATGATCCTTTCCCAAAAAGTATGGCCCATGGATTACCTAAGTGCATCCTGTCCATTTTTCCTACCAGTGATTTGATCAGCAGTCAATGGTGAGAAATGGATCACTGTTGTTTTATTACTAATTACATCATAATACCTTGAGCAGGATCACTGGCAATTAGAGTGAAAAGTTTCTTTACATTGTGGCTTTGCTCAAAATAGCCCAGTCTCCACAGTGAGAGTCATTGAACTGCAAATAGTTCACTGGGAAATAGGAGAGCCCCTTGTTTCGTTTTCCTACCAGAGTTCTTGTTCGAGCCTGCCGAAAGGGATAGGATTCAAATCTGTGATTTGTGTATGTGTGTGCAATCCCCAACCTGCCGCGTTTGGAGTCATCTACTGTGCCTTGCAAGGTAATGATCTTTTCTTTGCTGTTTTGTTTTGTTTTAAAGGAGACAGTTTAATCAAGAGTTGAGCCACATAATACACTGAGATTATGGTCTGATGTCTTCCTTGACTCCTATAATGTCAAAAGCCCATTAAACCCCATTTATAAAGATTATTTTTCAGGACGCTCCTGTTTACTCTAATTAGAAGGGATGGAAGAGAAAACTCTGTGTTCAGAAAATGCCTGGCAGGAGATGAAAAATATTCAACTTTCAAAAGAGTGGTACAGAACACATCTACGCTAATTTGTACATATTTAGATTCAGGGGCAGGGAGACAACTGGCTTAGCAAGCAATCCTAGTTCAACTTATTAAACCCCACTGAAAAAGAGATAAATGTTTATAAAGTTTGAGCTACAACAAAAAGAGGAAACAAAACAAAAATGCTTGCCGGAGTCTATGTCTCATTTTCTATTATAAACTTTTCATTCCTTCAAATAAAATACTTCCCTAATTTTCTACTGATTTCCATGTATGGCAAATATTCCATAATGTGGAGACACCAATTCCTTAGTGTCAGACATTTCTTGCAAACTTCAGCCAATCCTGGAAGACCCTGTTATATTACAGTCCAAATTCAAGTGACCTCTTTCTTTGTGAAATCCAGATAAGGCCCTTGGAGTATGTCAGTCAGCAGCTTCAGTGAGCCAACAGATACATTGGACAAAGTGTGTTTGTTTGTGTGTGTGTGTGTTTGTGTGCATGTGTGCGTGCATGCCCACACATGCACACACCACTATCTCTGTAATGGAACAGTCTAAGAAAGAGAAATTGCATGAGATAAGGAACAGTTTATTATTAATAACTATGGAGATATCCATGTATTTAGGCATAATAATAATGCATTAATGAGGCCATGACTTTTGAATATTTAATAAAATAAATGTTATTTCTGAATGAACAGAATTCTTTAAAATGATAGACTCCTTAATAGATGTAAACATGAAACACAGTTATCATGCATGGAAATTTCCATAGGGGAAATATTGGGGAAATGTTGATTGCATTCATAGGGGGAAATGGATTACAGTTTGAGTTGACAAAATATTTTAGAACTTTTTAAAAAAATCCTTCCTCCACCAACTGATAATACGCTCAGGTGAATTCTACATATGTAATTCTACTGAAGGGCTAGGAAAATCTATGCTTCCTGTTTGGCCTGCCAGCAGAATTGGCTGCTCGTTGTTGCCAAAGCGCAGGAATAGATGATGTCATCCTCCTCCAATGCCAAGGCTATTGTGAATACATCTCACACTTGTCAGTCCCAGCTACAATTCAAAACTGCTGTTTTCCAGTCCAAGCCATTCAGAGAAGATGGTCTCCAGTGCTTTATTTCATTCTAGTAGAGGACCAGTTTCACTTGGATGCTGTCCCTCATCCGCACTCCTTCCTTCCTGGGAATTTCTGGTTGCTGACTTGGGCAGCCATTTTGTCCTGGGATGCCAAATAGCGATGTTCTTTCCTAGTTTGTGATTAATAATATTATGGTTTTTTTCAATAGTTGACTGTTAACTTTATGAGAGTTAGGGTTAGGGATAATTATCCACAGCATTAGAAATTCATGTTCCATTCAACCCTTCTGTCTTCACTTGCTTTTCTTATTGCAAAGTTTTGCTGGCCTCCCTCTTATCTTTCTCAGCTATCTATCCCTCCCTCCCTTCGTATATCTGTCTATCTATCTATCCTCTCTCTCTCTCTCTTTCTCTCTCACACACACACAAACACACACACACAGACGTATAAATTAGTAAGTTGCAAAATAGGAATGTTACTTCTTTCCTTTCTAGCAAGTTATTTGTTGCTGCAGAATTTCCTATAGACCTAAATAGGAATTGAAGGATTGAAAAAACAATCTACCACAATCTAGATTTCCAGACTGGAATTTCTGAAGTTGGCTTTTGAAAGTGCCTGGAGCAATATGGAAACCAGCAGCTCAGGCTGCTGTGTGGAATTGCCTTCTGGCAAGAATTAAATCAGCCTGAGACGTTTCAGAGTAACTTGAAACTAGCCAGGCATTGCCATAGAAATGGTCAGATAGGATATAAACACATTAAAAAAACAAACCACCAAGGATTCTTTCAGTTATCAGGACTGCTTTTGTATTAGAACAGTATTTAGTGTAGTACTATTTTTAAAAATTGTTTGCCATGGCTAAGATTTTTTTTCAGAAATTTCCCAAAGGCATTATTTTTATGTTACATTTTTCTATAATTATTGGACTGATACACACACACACACACAAACACACACACACACACAGAGATTTCTATTTTGATGACTCCAAAGGAACACTTCTACATGGGGTAAACAGAAAAAAATACGACAATGACCATAGATCCACATGCTAGAAATAATAAGACATCCTGATTTTCTCTCTTATTTTTTCTTTCCATCTTGAAAACTTTGGTGCACATTGTAAAACCTAGAAAATTGATCAGATGGCATGCTTACATTTATTGTAGGATGACTATTATCATGCCAACTAATGTATGGATAGAACATAGCCGAATGCATATTTTTACAAGCAACCTACATATGATAACAGAAAGCAAACACTGAGTACAGTACAGTCATTTCAGACTGATATCATACATAATGCTGAATCAAAAAGCCTTTGGCTGCTATTCTGTCTCTTCCTTCTCAATCTTCTGTTTGACCATGTACAGAATGGGGCGGGGGATATATTCCCATATATTGTGGGAAGATATCATTGAAACTCTATCAATGGGGTTGGATGATTGCTAGTAAAGATTATACCTGAGTTGTTAGGAAACTCTCAGCCAGGCAAGGAAAAGGGTCAAGTGAGGAACTGAACTTCAGTCTTTGGACATCTACAAGAAGTATAAGCCTGACTCTTCCTAAGTCTGTGTATAGCCCCTCAGAACAAACAATGCACAGTCCACATGTGCTTTTCTGCTTAACTGCAACAAGAAAGCAAGAACCTTTATTCAGAGAAAAAGACATAGAGTATCCCATAGATGCAACTACAAATTTATAAACACTGCCATCTACTGGTTGAAGAATATTTATCACTACTGAATACTACTGCTGTTGTTGTACAAAATACATGAACATTGTATTCCAACACCATGGGATCCTATCTGTTTGTTCTCAAGAGAATGCAAGCAAACTGGGGAGATGCTTGTAATGAAAGTAAGATAAAGGTAAAGGTTCCCTTCACACATGTGAAGTCGATCCTGACTCTACGGGGCGTTGTTCACCTCCGTTTCAAAGTCAAAGAGCCAGCACTGTCCCAAGATTTCTCCTTGGTCATGTGGCCGGCATGACTAAATGCCGAAGGCATAAGGAACGCTGTTACCTTCCCACCAAAGGTGGTCCCTATTTTTCTACTTGCATTTTTTTACATGCTTTCAAACTGCTAGGTTGGTGGAAGCTGGGACAAGTAAGGGAAGTCACTCCATTACGCGGCACTAAGGATTCGAACTGCCAACCTTTCGATCGACAAGCTCAGCTTCTTAGCCACTGAGCCATCGCGTCCCTCCTGTAATAGAAGTAGAATGCAATAAAACAACTGATTTGAACCCTTCAAGAGTGGGTTTGGTTGCTTGTGCCTGATAGGAGATGACCTTAATGTTGATTCCCCTCCCTCCCCCCAGATGTCTGCTCATCTTAAATAGAAGCACAGAAGCACCAAACAGAGACACAAACTCAGCAAAGTTTGATCCAGCCCATTAACCAAGCTGCCTTTCAATGCTTTCTCCCTTGTGCCATGTTCTACTGTATATTTCCCTTTTGTCTCCTCCATTGTCTCAGGTAGGTCCTCTATGTGTCTCCCCATCCATCACCAGGCTACATTATGCTGCCCAATGAAATGTGGCTTCTTGGCACTTGGACAGCAGCCAGGGGTAAAAGGGAAAAAAGTTGTCTGTACATTGCCAAGCTCTTAAAGTCAGATGCAAAAGAAAATAAAAAATGGGATTGGGCAGGCCTTACCTCTACAGTACATACACTCTGATTAACTACAGGGCAACACACACACAAACACAAAATAGAGGAGGGAGAGAAGCAACTGCAAACAGAAGCAACAACAGCAGGAGCCCTTGAGACCAAGGGAGTCCTCCTACAGGAGCCATCAATTATATGGCAAGGGGTTTTGTTCGTTTTTGTTGTGTGGGATCTGAACTGCAGCTCAGCTGATGAGGCAAATTGGGAAGGGAAGTGAATAAGGGATTTTCCCCAATCCAGTGACTCTGAATAGGACTTTCAGGCTAAATTGAGGGGCCTGGAGTTGTGCAAATTTGGAAGAGAGAAAAAACTTCTGGGACTTACAAGAGAAAATGTGGGTGGGTGAGAGTGGGCCATGTCCAGAGGGTGGGTAAGAAGAGTAGAGACTGGGGGGGGGGGCAATAGCACAATAATGAGAAAGGGGAGGCTAGGAGCTCTCATTTCAAACAATGATTCCCATGTGGTTCTCTTTATCTCTTGCTATTCAGGAGTCAATAGAAGGGAGTTTTTATTTTTTTTAACTTCCACTCTGATTGTGCAATCTTCATCCTTCCTTCTGCAATTTCCCTTTCCTCCCCACAGTAAAAGGTGGTGAGAAGGAGATTTTTAACACCAAAGATACAAAATGAGCTTGCAATATCTTAGAGAAGAGTGCAGTCAACAAAAATAAAATTGTTTGTTGGCATTTACTTGGTCCAACTCTCTTTATTCTCCCTTCAGATACACACAATTTATCATTAAATGGGTCTGTGATTTTCCCCCCAGCACTTCTCCTTCTATTCAATTTTATTTATTTATTTATTTATTTATTTATTTATTTATTTATTTATTTATTTATTTATTTATTTATTTATTTATTTATTTATTTATTGGAATTTGTCAAACAAAAATGAGAACAAGAATAAGAGAATAAAAATACAAAGACAGGGAGGTTAGGCACATTAGTGCACTTATGCACGCCCTCTCTACTGACCACTAAAGTATGAAGTAAGGTCCGCGGAATTCAATTTGTGACTGAAACTCTGAAAATTTGTAGCTGAGACAACTGAATCAGGTAGACTTTAACAACTCTATTACAGAAATCATATTTTTTACAGTTTAGAACGATTTATATTGAGTTTAAAGCGGTTGTTAACACATGTATTATTGCAATTAAAACAGAAAAAGTCATTTACAGGTAAAACATTACTACATATAATTTTGTATGCAATACTTAGATCTAACTGCAAGCGACACAGTACTCAGTTGTGTACAGAAGAGTGCAAGACTTTTCTTGTGAAGTACTTCTTAATAGCTCGATTGTACTGATGTCAGATATAATATATGGTGTGGAGTCCAACAGTGGAACAATACTCTAAAATTGGTCTAGCATAAGTTTTATAAGCTGTAAAAAGCAATACAATGTTTCCAGAAAAAAAGCTTCGAAAATTAAGTTGACATACTACCTTTATTTTCAAATTTGCCACTTGTATGATATGGGGTTTTGACTGTGTCAAATTCTTAAATCTTTCTTCATTTGACAGATGAATGAATACTCATACATTTATCTTGGCACCATAATAGTTAGTACTTTTTATTATGTACCCATTTCCATTGTAATATAATAGCTCAAATATTCTACTAAAGAAGGGAGCATAGTTAGGTTAAAATCAAGGGTTTTTTGCTTTCTTTTTAAATAAGCATCTTGTTTCAAATTCCTAAGGTGACACAATATCATCTTAATACCATTCCATGAATTTTTTATTTCTATGAAAGGCATGGAAGATTGCCCAAACATAAAGAAGATTCCCACGGAGAATGAGTTAAAATATGTATTATTGATTGATTGATTGATATAGCACATGTTGACAAACCTTATGACCAGACATAGACAATAAAGAACAAAATAATGGTGGCCAGAAACTTTATTTCCAATCACAGAAAAGGCAAACTCACAATGACCCACTCATCTAATCTTCAAATCCCATGACCAAGCAAGTATATTTGTGTTTTAGGCCTCAGACCCCACCATGCTATGCAAATTCATGAAAATAGTAATAGTTGGGGCAAAGTTTTCACAATAATGTTTCTTTGGGATTTCCTCCTTTAGGAAATATATGAGGTAGATAAAGTTTGGGAGCTAGGATTTGATGACATTTCTTTTAAGACAGCTTCAGAGAACTAAATGTCCAATATTTCACCTAATAGCCAAGAATCAGCTTGCATTTTGGGGCTGGGGGTGGGGGTGGGGTAGAATGCCTGTTGAACCAAGAAATATATCTATATTTTGCTTTTAATAAAAACATTCTCATTTTAACTGTTAATTATAAAAATATATTTATAATGGATATTTTAGGATATTTTAATGTTACTATTTTTGAACTGATGCAATTACATTTCCTGCCAAGGATTTAGATGCCTATAGATCAGCCAATGCCATCTATGGACTTTGCAAGCCAAGTATATTGGAACCACAATTCATTATTACCTGACTACTAGCTAGGTTCACACAACATTTTAGGTCATAAATGACAAAAATGAGAGTAAATAAACCAAGTTATGGGTTAAGTACGCTCTGTTTTCTCCGGGCCACATCTGAAACACAACATAACAGAATAAAAGAGTTCGAAGGGACCTTGGTGGTATTCTAATCCAACCCACTGGTCAGGCAAGGAACCCTATACCATTTCAGGCAAATGGTTGTCCAATCTCTTCTTTAAAACCTCCAGTGTTGGAGCACCTACAACTTCTGGAGGTAAGTCAATCCACTGATTAATTGTTCTAACTGTCGGAAAAATTCTCCTCAGTTCTAGATTGGTTCTTTCCTTGATTAGTTTGCTACATAATCTGTTTCATGAAAAGCCATGGTCAACTTTCTCTACATCCAACTGATATTGCTTGTTTTTTTGGCTAGATGGCAACTTTGCTCAGTTTGCTTAACATAATCAAACTGAGTAAAAGATAAAGGATAAACACACTCAGTTTCGCTTGTAGTTGTCAAGGATTGATTGATTTTTGAAAGAAGATATGTCTGCTCAGAAATGGTGGATTATCAAACAGCAGTTACAAATATTTTCAGAACAGGTAGCTGAACGATCTGTGAATCCTGTTATGATATTAAGTAGCTTCAATCAAATTTGTGCTGAAACAATTCCTCAGAACATTCATTCAATAGGTTTAACATGTTTTATTGTAGTAATTATTCATGATCTAAAAATTAGATAAAATGAAAAGATATCTACTTATATATAAAACACAAAAACGTACCAAATATTATTCTAGTCAAAGTAGTCACTTTGTATTGCAAATGTTTGTTTTCCAAGGTTAATATTTGTCAAAGATACAGAAGAATCCTGTATGATAGGGGAAATATAGTTATGCATACCAGATTACAGATTGCCCCTGTAATCAGATTTGTGAGATCTATGCCTGCTGAGTTTTTTTAATCATATCTGTATTCATTACAAAAACTGCCTTTGAAGAAATGTTGACAGTTCCAGAGGCATCAATATTATTGATATTATTTCTTCTGAAGATTAAATTCCTTCTTCTATGAGCCTCCTTCGTTCTCTCATGTTCTTGGCTCTAGTCCATCCCAGGAAACAAAGACTGATGTGTGGTAGGGACAGTCTTGCCTTGAGGAATAAAAAGCACAATGGATCCACATTTCATACTAAATCATATGCTGAAGCACTGAAAATCAGTATGTTTCATATGGGAACAATCAACATGAAGTAATACATTTCCCACAATTCTCTCACTCTTCTATAGTTTGTTGGTTGTCTTTGCAAGCAGAAATCCCAGGCAAATACAGATAGTAGTACAGTTCATTTAGTGATTGTTCAAAGTTACAATGGCACTGAAAAAAGTGATTTTTGACGGTTTTTCACATAACTGTCATAGCATCCCCATGGTCACATGATCAAAATTCAGATGCTTGGCAATTGTTGATATTTCTGTCTCCCAGGATCATGTGATGACCTTTTGCAACCTTCTGACAAGCAAAGTCAATGAGGAAGCCAGATTCTCTTAACAACGATGTTCATAACAACTGCAGTGATTCACTTAACAACAGTGGCAAGGAAAGGCATAAAATGGGACAAAACTCACTTAACAAATATCTGACTTAAGCAACAGAAATTTGGGACACAATTGTGGTGATAATCAATGATTACCTGTATTTATTATCTATAAAGCCAGGATAACAAGAGACACCTGATCTGACCAATGATATATATCACGGAGGCATTTTTCCCCCTTTCTTTAGCAGGTTTCTAAACTGAGAAGAAAAAATGAAGTAGGAGGAGTTAACTTCATGTTGAACTCATGTAAAATTCCATGAATTTTCCACAATGAATTGTTTTGTTTGGAATAAACATACAGTAATAAAATGATTAGATTATATTAATGATGATGGGATTGAGATATACAGGAGCAACTTTAGGTCTTAACCCAGCATCATTAATATAATATAATCATTTTTACTAACATCATTGCATAAACATCTATTAACTATTTTGCTGGGAATATTTTGTGGGAATTCAATTAACCAGCAATTCTGGTAAATAGTTGAATGTTTGTAAGCTTAACTTCAGCACCTCCAGAACAGGAAATAGTCACTGTAGTACAGTGGTGGGTTTCAAAAATTGTTCGAACCTACTCTGTGGGTGTGGCCTCCTTTGTCTACTATCACTTTAAGAGTTTTGGGTAAGCGAAGGTGACCAGACATCCCGATTTTGGCAGGAGAGTCACGATTTCTAACAATTTGTCCCGTGTCCCGGGGTGTTTTTAAAAAGTCCCGATTTTGGCTTCATGTTGAAAGCCCAATGGATTTGCTTAAGAAATCTTAACCGGAGCAAGACAAAAGACACTCTGTCTAACCTCTCTCTATGTCTCAGTACTTTCATTGAAGATATTAAAACGTTAAAGCAAGAAAACAGAACTTTTATAAGAAAAGATGACCCAGTACCATAGAGCTCCAGGAAATTCTTTGGCTAGAGAAGTAGCAACTGTTCCTTCCTGGATTTCCCAGAGGGGGGGGCACGGAGGTTGAAGGTCGGCTCGTGTGGGAAAAATTGTGAAAAATATTTGAAAAATATTTTCCTGGGACTAATTTCACCATTTTAATTTGCTCAGTTCTTAACATCTACATCATTCTGGATTGACTTGGAGTGCCTGCCTGCTGGTAAGTGAGCTGGGTTTTTTGCTTTTATTTTTTAAATGTATTTTAAAATAATATTTTTTTATTGTGCATAGGATTTTTTAAAATAGTTTTATTCAGTGTGGATTCTTTTTTTAAATTGTCTTAGACTATTTAAAAAAAGATTCTATCCAAAATAAATTGAAATAAACCATTTAAAAAATTCTATGCACAATACTTTGAAATATATTGTTCATAGAATTTTTTAAAATAGTTTTACTTCAATTTATTCTGTGTGGAATAGTTTGAAATGTTTTACTTCAACTTATTCTGTGTGGATTCTTTTTTTAAATTGTCTTAGACTATTTTAAAAAAGATTCTATCCAAAATACCAGCTGCAGTTATTCACTTAAGAACTGTGGCAAGAAAGGTGGTATAATTTTAGTGACCAAAGTAACAATGGCATTGAAAAAAGTGACTGATGACCATTTTTCACATTTAGCGACCATTTTCAGACTTAGCGACCATTTTCACAGTTAGCGACCGTTGCAGCATCCTCATGGTCACGTGATCAAAATTTTGATGTTTGGCAACAGATTCGTATTTATGATAGTTTCAGTGTCCTGGGATCATGTAATTTTTGTTGCTCCATATAAATTTTTTATTCAAGCCCCCCCCCCCCCCCCCGAGTCAATGGTGTCCCACTTTACCAATCTGAAAATCTGGTCACCTTATGGTAAGCAGAAGAGGCAGGAATATCTTTTCTCTATAACTCTCTCAATATTTATTCCATACAATCCATTAGCACTCCCCTCCAGTTCTAAAGAATTTGCTGTCTCCCAGCTGGCCACCAGGTGGCAACACATTGACCCAAATGTTGACAGACTCAATATGAAAAATATCCTCTGGAACAAAGGTTAAAATGCTGTATACTGAAGTCTGATGGGTTTTATTTAGCAGCAAACATAATACATACAGTATAAAATACATTCCAATATATGGTTTGGAAATGTTTCTCCACAGCTAGGATAAAGGTGACATGATCAAGTTTAATAGCACTTGAACAAATATATCGTAAAAAATGTTTTTTATCTTTGGTGTCTCATAATTCAGGGTCACCCGACTGAACCAGACCACCAGTTGATGCTGCTCAATCTAAAGTAAACATTTCATCCCAAAAAATAAAATAAAATACATAACGAACTTTGAGAATTAACTGTCACAAGATGAGAGACAGCCATTGGCTTAGGGTAAACCTAGATATAATGTTATATATAACATTTGGAATGACATCAATGTTTTTTAAATTGTATGTCTGCCTTTGTATATGTCAGAGAAAAGTTATATAATTGCCACACACAGAGATAATGGGTTTAATTTACTTTTACTTCAATATCACAATCCAATATTGCATGTAAAGCAGGTCTTAATAGCAGAAGAAAAGCTTCCATTTTTTCCCTTCCTTCTGACCATGGAAGTGCCAATAAAATTCCACCATCTAAGAAGGAAGGAAGGATTTCACATGAGACCAATAGCATCATGTTTAAAAGTAAAGGTAAAGGTTCCCACATATGTGCTAGTCGTTCCCGACTCTAGGGGTCGGTGCTCATCTCCATTTCAAAGCCAAAGAGCCAGCGCTGTCTGAAGACATCTCTGTGGTCATGTGGCCAGCATGACTAAACGCCGAAGGCACACGGAATGCTGTTACTTTCCCACCAAGGTGGTCCCTATTTTTCTACTTGCATTTTTACATGCTTTTGAACTGCTAGGTTGGCAGAAGCTGGGACAAATAATGGGAGCTCACTCCATTACACGGCACTAGGGATTCAAACCACCGGACTGCCGACCTCTCTGATTGACAAGCTCAGTAACTTAGCCACTGAGTCCACCATGTCCCTCAGTGTCATGTTTAGCATGCTCCTAAATAAGAATTGTTATGGCTGAGGAACTAAATGCATCTTAAGAGCTGGATGTCCCTCTGCATATAGGCTGGATTATAACAGAAACTATGGCTTCATGAAAAGAAACCCTATATGTTCCCCCTTCTGGCCATCTTTCCTAAACACAGATAGAGCAAACATCTCAGGCTTTTGTTTAAATAGGTGATCTTGAGTTTAGAGGGGAGGATCTTTGCATCAGGGACCTTGCAAGCCATCTTCAGCAAAGGTCTGGAAGTGCTCCGTCTCTAGATTAGAAAATCCAGGGAGCCGAGGTTTACCTACATCTAATAACTACAGTAACTGCATGGAACTAAGGTATATAAGAGCTGTTGGTTTGATTCTGAAGCATCTCAGGTAGTACGGGAGCCCATTCTATTATATGTACAAACTGGTTCCAGTCAGGAGGCCTTTTCAGGGTACAGGTAAATATGACATGTACAGTAAAGCGAAGATGTCCTCCAGAGTTGTTGTTGTTTAAGAAAAAATGCACCAACTACAGACACTGATCATGCATTTGAGGGAAAATCATTACCTCCTGCTATTTCTAATTACAAATTTCTTTCCAGCAGTGGCAATTTAAGGTTATGACAACCTATGCAACTATATTGGACCCCATTCTTCCCAGTTGCCTCCGATCATTAGAAAGGTTCCTCCCACACCTTCTGCAGCCTCCCAATCATTTGCAGTGTTGCAGGCTAAGCTGACCATTGTATTCTCTGGAGTCTTGGACAATTTGAAGGTCCAAGGCCAGCAGACAACAGAGAAATCGTAATGCAGAGGACTGCAAGATGAGCAGGGATAGATCCTTAACTTTATTAAACAGATTGTATAGAATAGAATAACAGAGTTGGAAGGGAGCTTGGAGGTCTTCTAGTCCAACTTCCTGCTTAGGCAGGAAATCCTACACCACTTCAGACAAATGGCTATCCAACATCTTCTTAAAAACTTTCAGTGTTGGAGCATTCACAACTTCTGGAGGCAAGCTGTTCCACTGATTAATTGTTCTAACTGTTACATTCATCCCTTCTGATATTGCCGAAATCAATTCTCTATCAGAAGGGTATTGATCACCAAATTGATCAATGTGTGCCCAGACTCAATTTAGGAAATAAGCTAGCTTCCCTGGGGTCCCATCAAATGTTGCCTGAAATCGACGGGGTGTGGCAGCCGGTGGGGCTGGTGACTGAATTTGAGCGGGCGGTTGGGCAGGTGCTTGGGGCGGTGGCCCCACTTGTTGGACCACTCCCTGCAGCTGAGGTTGGGCAAGAGCCTATTAATGTCAGAGTTCCAAATAGCATCCAAAATTAAATCAGAGTCCAATAGCAATAGCAATAGCAATAGCAGATTTTTATATACCGCTTCATAGGGCTTTCAGCCCTCTCTAAGCGGTTTACAGAGTCAGCATATTGCCCCCAACAACAATCTGGGTCCTCATTTTACCCACCTCGGAAGGATGGAAGGCTGAGTCAACCCTGAGCCGGTGAGATTTGAACCGCTGAGCTGCTGATCTAGCAGTCAGCTGAAATAGCCTGCAGTGCTGCATTTAACCACTGCGCCACCTCGGCTCTCCAAGGCAAAGTATTGCTCTAAGTTCCAATTTATTAAGAGAGCCATATTGGCACATCTAGGAAAACCTGAATCTGAAAGCTTCCCGGTTTTCCCCACCCAGTTGAAAGTTCGTGATCTTGCCCCCACACCCACAAGTCCATCACATGGTCCAATCTTCCACTGCCATGCTGGCAGTTCCACCCATCCAGTTCCAGTCAGGCGCAGAGGTGCCAAGACAAAGGATGACCTTGGCATTCTAGAAAGGAATTTTATTTTGACTACATAGCATTTTGCTCTATACTATCCCCACCTCCCAATTCCCCACTATAGAAGCAGCCTAGTAGAATAATAGAAAGTGGGGCTGGTCAAAGATCGAAAAGGAACATGGCTGCAGGCCTGACAGGTTGCTTCTCTCCTTGATTAGTTTCCACCTGTTGCTTCTTGTCCTATCCTCAGGTGCTTTGGAGAATAGTATTGTTAAGTCCAAAAATGAGTACAGTTGCTGCTAATAAATAAATAGTTGATATATAAGGCAACCACATAATTGCATAACAATCAGTCATGACAATTAACCATGGACAGGTTGAAACAGGAATTTTAACCCAACAAATTGTTAATAGTACTATGAGCATCCAACTGAATACAGCAGCCAGCACATTTTAAACCAACTGCAGAAAGAGGGGAGATGAAAACTAGCAAAGACAGAGACTAGCAAAGTTGCTGAGGTCCATTTATACTTCAATGGAGTATACACATAATTCAGCTAAAGGCAGAGAACTTAGAGAAATAAAAATAGAGACTCAACAGACAGTTAATCTTCTGCTCAAGGCAGAGGAAAGCTGAAAAGTATAAGCTTGGGAATTAATCCTTCTTTCCATGGCTCAAGAGACTGGTTAAGAGCCAGCATTCACACAAACACACTCTTCTTCATAACCATACTAATATGCATTCCTGCTATCCATGAGTTGACAAAAAATATGCTGGCATAATTTGTCCTTTCCTAACTGTCAATTCTAATCTAATCATCAGAGGTCCTGTCCAGTGGTGGGATTCAATTTTTTTTTACTACCGGTTCTGTGGGCGTGACTTGGTGGGTGTGGGATGGCTTGGTGAGTG
This sequence comes from Thamnophis sirtalis, assembly GCF_051295495.1. Taxonomy (NCBI): domain Eukaryota; kingdom Metazoa; phylum Chordata; class Lepidosauria; order Squamata; family Natricidae; genus Thamnophis; species Thamnophis sirtalis. The sequence continues at coordinate 30,530,791 of NW_028261388.1, read as the reverse complement.
AGGCAGGGGAAGGATACTGTAAACTCTCCATTCCCTTCCCACCCCAGGGGAAGGTTATTGCAAAATCCCCATTTCCTCCCGATCAGCTGGGACTCGGGAGGCAGAGAATAGATGGGGCGGGGCCAGTCAAGAGGTAGTATTTACGGGTTCTCCGAACTATTCAAAATTTCCGCTACCAGTTCTCCAGAACTGGTCAGAACCTGCTGAATGTGCTCCGGTCCTGTCCCTATATATTTTACTGTACACTTTACTGTAGGACCACTAAAAGTAACTTTAATGTAAACTTTAACAGTAACCATTTATTGGCTTCATTTATTTCTAACCATCAGGAAAACTCATTTGCAGTAAGTAGGACTTAGCAAGTAGCAAGTAGGACAGCAGCTTTAGAAATTTTTTTTGTGCTGCCTGAGTGACAGGATGCTAACGTGGATATGCTTTGTGCCAGTAATCTGTCACTCGAGCAATTTCTAAACATAGATCTACTAGTTTCTAGAAGACCAATACCCCTGCGTTGAAAAATTGGAGGTTGGAGAGGAGGAATGATGTGAAGTGAAAGGAAGTCTGTATTGTGTCAGGTGTCTAAAACATGCTCTATAAAAATCACAGGACATTTTCATGCTGCAGTGAGAAAGACAAGATGAACTGCACACTTAAACATATGCTAAGGGGAACACTTCATATGACACAGCATAGCTTGGGAATGGGGAATTATCAGAAAAGGTTGTGATCTTATGAAGAGGAAGAAGGATTTTTTTTAATTCAAAAAGTGAGAGAAAATAGAGTAAAGACCGTATGTGTTATCTTTCCTGACAGCTTTAGGTGCAGTATGTTGCTGGAGAATAGAATTAAGCAGGAAAGTGGGGATTACAATTTTTTTAAAAATGATAGACTGAAAAAAGAAGCTACATTTAAATGCAAGACTACGGTAGTGAAAATGAGTTCTACCTCTCTTTCCACTTCTATATGAGGAATATTTTTGACCAGGGACTATGCTGTAGTATTAAATATTCCCCTGAGAAAAAAAGAAATAGGATGAAAAAAAATGGCAAGGATTAATAAAGAAGTTAAGAAATGACAAGGTGTAGTAAAGAATAGTGAAGCAAAATTACACTTTATTCTGGTAACTATCCCCAAAAACTGCAAAAAAAAAAAAAGGTTAGCTGTTTAGCTTCCTGGATTGCATATCCACCTGCTTAGGTCAGATTCCTTTTCTCATCTGTCAGGACTGAGGAAGCTCTGAGAATAATACTGCCCTGCCATCATTGCTGCCCTGCTATTTGTTGTGGTTTGCCAGCGGCCTGCGGAACTCACAGCAGAGTTGGACAGCGAGGAGGTTGGAAAGGAACATGGGCCAGTCCTAGAGTCTGGGGAAGGCTTGGACGAGGGCTCTGCGTCGGAGGCAGAGAGGGGGGCAGGGCCATCAGGGAGTTACGTGCTGCCTCCAGAGCCTCCAGAGTCGGACAGCAGTGAGACAGAGGAACATGCTCCCTCTGTTCCCAGTGCGCGCATGCACAGAGCTACCAGAAAGCAAGAACAGTTAAAACAGAAGGGAGTAAGGTAGGAGTAAGGAGTAAGGTTTGGAGGTGATTGGCCCTTCCCATTGGACATAAAGGAGAAGCAAAGGCACATGAGCCTTTGCAGGAAATAACTTGGTTCATGCTAGTCAGCTTACCTTCTGAAAATACGTTTGGACTCTACTCTGTGTGGCCTTGCCAAGTTAATTGCCAATTAAGCCTTTGGCAGCCTTTTCAAAGAAGATAAAGGTGAGTGCTTATCAGCCTTATCCCGAAGGACTTTGGCAGCCTGCTGTAGAACTGTTTACTACTATTTGAAACTCATTATGAGCTGTGAATGAATATAATTCACAGCCTTTCAAATAAAAAGAGGGTTTTTTGACAATCATGTGTGCTTTACTGTATCAGGAAGCCTACATCAGAACATAAGGTGACCAGATTTTCAGATTGGAAAAGAGGGACACCCTTGACCGGGGGAGGGGGGGGGGGCTTGATTAAAAAATTGTCAAATTGTCAAAAGGTCACCCCAGGACACTGAAACCAGCATAAATACGAATCTGTTGCCAAACAAAATTTTGATCACGTGACCATGAGGATGCTGCAACGGTCGCTAAGTGTGAAAAATGGTCGCAACGGTCGCTAAGTGTGAAAAATGGTCGCAACGGTCGCTAAGTGTGAAAAATGGTCATCAGTCACTTTTTTCAATGCCATTGTAACTTTGGTCACTAAATGTTTTCCCCCTCCTCGAGACTCCTCACTTCTTCCTTCATTCCTCTTGCTTATCTACCTTCACCTTATCTGTCTTCTGCTCTTTCCCTCTCTTCCTTCCTTCCTCCCTCCTTCCATCCTCTTCTTTCCTCACTCACTCCCTTCCTCCTTTTTTCTCTTCCTTCCTCCTTCCATTCTTTATACGATATAAAATTCAATGAGGGTGAAACACACCAAATCTGGCAAAGCTGCCTTGCACCAACCTGGCCTGCCCACAGAATAGCAGCCACTTTGAGACACATAAACCTGGTCTGAACATATTGCATCACAAAGATTTGCAAAGATCACATTTGCAAAAAGGAACATTTCTTGTAGTAAATACATTTTATAAACAATTTAAAAGTAAAAATCCCCCCAAAATAATAAAAAAGGTATTCTATAAATAAAAGAAATCCTTAAAAACCATTGTTAAGTATTACACCAGCAATAATTTATACTGTCACCATTTCAATAGCAGTAGACTTATATACCGCTTCATAGGCCTTTCAGGCCTCTCTAACTATCATCAGAAATACGAATCTGTTGCCAAACATCAACATTTTGTTCGCGTAACCATGAGGATGCCACAACGGTCGCTAAGTGTGAAAATGGTCGCTAAGTGTGAAAAATGGTCATCAGTCACTTTTTTCAATGCCATTGTAATTTTGGTCACTAAACAGCCATGTTCCTGACTTAACAACCACCATGATTCACTTAACGTGGCAATAAAAGGTCGCAAAATGAGGCAAAAATCATTTAACAAACGTCTCCCTTAGCAACAGAAATTGGGGGATCAATCCTGGTCGTAAGTCGAGGATTACCGGTAGCCAATTGCAAAAGGCAACTTTACTTGGAACAGGTGAGATTGTGCCCGGATCCCTTTCATGCCAACATCCCATCCTGTCCATGGGGAGAACTCCATAGGCGGACAAAAGCCCCAATCCCCTCTCAACCTCCAGCTGACTCTGCCATCCGCCATAACCACACATGCCCCTCAAAGGCAAAACTCAGGGGGCTGAATTCTACAGGGGGAGGAGTAAAGGGGGGATTTGAGGGGCAGCCCAAAGCACCATCTTTCTAAATCAGCATCATTCTGCTGAAAATGCCAGATTCTGTGGTACTTCTGGATGAGATTTAGAAAATTACAGAGACATGAGGAACCATTATATAATTTCACTTGGCAAAACTCTGATTAAAATAATAGCAACAAAATGTAAGGTTTTTTAATTTTAAAACTCTAGCAAAACATAGATTTATTTCCAGTTTAGTTAATTAATGCCATTATAAACAGGAATGCAATTGATTAAATAAAAATGACTTTTTCTTTTATTAAGAATACTTATTCTACACTAAACTAGAAAATATTTCATAGGCCCTTCAACAAGTTTGTTACAAATTTTCAGGATTGCATGCATTCTTGAAACTGATACCATGTAATGTTAAAAAGCAGATAGCTAACTAAGTACACTAAAAACCATGTTTAATTATTTGCTACTTGAGGCCAATAGCAATGATGAAGAAATTTCTGTCATCCTCAGTGACAATATTTTTAGGGCCAACAAATAAAACTCTGTATATTGGATCTGTTGAATGGAGAAAGGCTTGCTCCCCCATTTCAAGGAGCTGCTGCTTCTTCCACTGCCTCCTCCCCCCCACCTCTTAGAAGTCCAGCCAGCTGCCCGCCAAGCTCTCTGCCGAGACTCACCCAGAGTTTTCACCGCGATTTGCCTGGTGAGGGGAGGCGGCAGGTTGATGCAGACCAAATCCACAGTATAATAAATACAAGTATAATAAATACCTTCCTCCTCCTTCTCCTCGCTGCGATCTGGATGCCCGACGCGCCTTCCTTTCCTCCGCGTTCGGCCCTTTCGCGTGGAGCCTCAAGATTACGAGCAATGCAGGGTTGCTAAGTTAAGGGCGTCCGGTCCCAACTGGGAGCAGTGGCTGGCTCTGCTCACGGCCGCGGGCCCCTGCCCTGCTGCGTCCAGCGCGTCTTCAACAGCATGACCTGGCATCCCAAGCGGAGTCCCCCCCCCGCCTAGCTGCGTTGCCCACACGCGCGGGGATTCAAAGTATCCAGCCGGATTTCTTGAATCCCCGCGCATGTGGGCAACGCAGCTAGGCGGGCTCTGCTTGGGAGGACCAGGCTATGGAGGGCATAGCATGGTCATCTCAAGCGAAGCTCCCCCCCCGCCTAGCTGCGTTGCCCACACGCGCGGGGATTCAAAGTATCCAGCCGGATTTCTTGAATCCCCGCGCGTGTGGGCAACGCAGCTAGGCGGGCTCTGCTTGGGATGACCAGGCTATGGAGGGCATAGCATGGTCATCTCAAGCGAAGCTCCCCCCCCCGCCTAGCTGCGTTGCCCACACGCGTGGGGATTCAAAGTATCCAGCCGGATTTCTTGAATCCCCGCGCGTGTGGGCAACGCAGCTAGGCGGGCTCTGCTTGGGATGACCAGGCTATGGAGGGCATAGCATGGTCATCTCAAGCGAAGCTCCCCCCCCCGCCTAGCTGCGTTGCCCACACGCACGGGGATTCAAAGTATCCAGCCGGATTTCTTGAATCCCCACGCGTGTGGGCAACGCAGCTAGGCGGGCGGGCAACCCGCTTGCTGTTGAAGACACGCTGGACGCGGCAGGGCAGGGGCCCGTGGCCGGGAGCGGCTTCTGGCGGCTACCGGGCGGCGATCTCACACCATCCGCTCGCGGCTCTTAGTACTCACCAGTCAGCGCAGCTGCAACCTCTTTCGTCTTTTGGCGAAAGGAAATGGAGACTCACGCAGGCGTGCTGAAAATTTCCCATCCCAGCCAGCTCACTGATTGGCTGGAGTCCAGGCCAATCCAATCAGTGAGCGGCAGGCTGGGCTGGCTTAAATTTGTAGGTAGGTAAAAGCACGCTTTTTTTGGCGCTCGCAGCTCCCACCCATCAGCTGCTAGCTTGCTGGGCTGGCTCATCGGTAGGATAGAGAACAGAACGATGAGCCAGCCCAGCAAGCTAGCAGCTGATGGGCGGGAGCTGCAAGCGCCAAAAAAAGCGTGCCTTTTAAAAAGGCGGGCGGGACGTGGGAAAATGCATTGAAAAGCGGGGGTGTCCCGCCAAAAGGGGGACGTCTGGTCACCTTATCAGAACACTACCACATAGGTATGACACTGGGAAGCTCTAATAGCATCACAGCAATAACAGACCAGCATTCTCTTTCTTCTACGCTATTTGAGGACTTCTTTCCCAGAGAGTAGGGGACAAAGGAAAGTTAGGACTACTTGAGAATATGACTAGCATGGAACTACAGGTGAACCAGAGGATGCCATACTCCCCAAAAACTTTTGACGAGTCCCTCAACAAGGGTCTTTGAATAATTGTGACTGAAGAGATGAGGTCCTCCCACTGTTAGACAGCTGGCTAAATTGAGGATAGGAATAAATGGACACTAACAAGGAAGAATCTCACTGATATTTTCCCTGTGTGGCTTAAGTGGCTACAACTGTTCTGTGGAAATGCAGAGGGCATATTTTGAAGAAAAGAGACTCTCCTTTTGGAGAAACCCATCGGCAGTGCTAATGTTGGGTCATGTGGTATGGGGAAAGGGACATTGAAGTTCCATTTCACTGGTAAATTCCTTAACCCAGCCATTTTCCAAAGTTGGCATTTGTCCTTCGAGTAAACATTTAAGATGACATCTGTGAGTTTTCTGGGGCAGGGTATAGAGCAGCATAATTAGGGGGTGTTGAGAGGTAAATGGCAAGGAAGTATGGTTATAACTTTCCCCAAAACTAAAATTCTCTTAATATATTTCAGATGGGGGAAGGTCTTCTTTGCTAGGAAATTTCTATCAATTTTTTGATGAGTAACATAGGACCTGAGTCCCGAAAAACTCTCCCCAAAATCCAAACAAAATGGAATTTGGTTGAATTGGTGATCTATAAATTAAGAGAGAAGTAATAGAAATAATGCAAGAGAAGCCAATTTGTTTGTTTGTTTGTTTGTTTGTTTGTTTGTTTGTTTGCATGAAACAAACTAGCAACAAAGAAGTGAATATTTTCTCACTATATGTTACAGCCATGATGGCAAAGCTATGGCACACAGAGCTCTCTCTATGGGCATGCAAGCCGTCACCTCAGCTCAGTGCCTCCCGCTGGCCAGCTGATTTTTGGGTCTCTGCTGTGCATGTGCGGATGGCAGGGGGCACAGAAGATGTGGGTGCATGCATTGTTTGTATGCGGGTTGCGCGCACATGCATGGGGTTGTGCATGCATGCAGGGTGCATGTGAGCATGGGGGTGCATGCGTGCATGTTTAGAGGGTGGGGGAGCACAGCGGGTTGCACGCTCATTGCTTTCGGCACGCGACAACAAAAAGGTTAGCCATCACTGACTTATAGGAACACATTCTTACCCTCGATTTGAATTACCTTCTATTGAAAAAGAGCAGAATAACTTTAAAATTAGTTTTCTAACAATCAGAAAGATCTTGTACTCATCTAACACCCCCTCATCAGTTATTTTTGTAACTGAGTGGAAATCATGGACACTGAAGGAGATAAATGTCGTATGGCTGCATAATTGAGAGGAAGTTTTGTAATAGGAGCCACTCATAAGAGTAGCCATAGAGGAGCTGAGGGAAACCAGGAGGCTTTTAAATACTTTTATTTCAGCCCGCCAACATTTCTTCTTCAGTTGGTTCTGTATCGTCCCCAAAGTTCTCACAATCAGGCACAATATTCATGCACATATGTGTGTGGATATGTGTGGATAGGGGGCAGGGGCAGCTGTGACAAAGCCTTGCTGAGAAAGGTATTTCTTGTGGAAGAAAGAAGGCAGGCCCCTTGCTCCCTACTGAGACCATTTCTCCTGCTTTGCCAGAGCTGTCAGGCATGAATCCCAGGAGCGTTCCGTAACTAATTGACAGGAATGGGGGGCCATTGGGAGTCTAAGAATACATGGCATTACCCAGCATGCCTGGGCAAGAAGGAGCAAGGGGGGGCTCAGGAGGCAGCTGTAGGGAAAATAAAGAATGCCCTTTAAATTCTTTTCTTTCCCATTTTTGTAAGAGAAATCAGGGGCAAGAAGAGAGCTAAGCAGCAACATTACTTCTGGGAAACATGATTTCTCTAAAATTAAGCAATACATGTAATGCACGCTTTTCGTCTGCTTTCCATGGTAATTCGGTTCCAAGGCAGTCTGCCTCCCTAAGGAAGAAACAGATGGAATTTCCATTTAAAGAGAATGCAATCCGAAGAAAGCATCCCTAGCTGGAATTTCCTCACAAGCCCCCCCCCCCCCCCAAATCCAACTGAGAATAGTCTAAATTGGAAGACCTTTTGCTGACAACAGACCTCACTGGTTGAAAATCCCCTAAAGGTGACCCTTTAACAGTAATAAAAAAATAAAAAATAAAAACTCCTAGACCTCAGATTTGGGGCAGAGAGAAATGGAGGCAGCAATACACAGAGAGAGAAAACCTATTGTTTGTTTACAGAGCAGATATGAAAGAACAAAGACTTCTTAATCATTTTAATATTTGTGACCAAGTTGCTGTTGGGCTTGCACAGATGACATACATTGCTTCAGCTGATATTCTTATAGTTGCCAACTATTTCTCTTCAATAGCACTTTGCTTTCCAACCTCAGGGATGCAAAGCCTTATAGGTAGAAAATATTACATTATTACATTCAGTCATCTGAAGAGTAGAAGTAAGACTTCTCTTGGGAGACCACAGTACCCTTCTGAGACGGCTGATGGGTAATTTCTAGGCTGGATTTAAACTGGGGCGGGAGGGTTCCCACACAAAAGCAAATTTTGTCATTTAGAGCAGGGGGTGCCCAACCCTCGGTTTGTGGACCAGCACTGGGCCGTGGCATGCCAGAAATCAGGCCATGCAAACGAGTGAAGCCCCATTTGTGGGATGCAGGCAGCACATGAAACCATGGCTCTGCAGTCTGTGGAAAAATCTCTCTCTAAGGAACCGGTCCTTGGTGCCCAAAGGTTTGGGGGCCACTGATTTAGAATCTGCCTACATAAAACAAGGGGATGTAGCTTGCTTTGGGTAGCATTGAAAAGTATCTACAGTAACATGTTCCCATAAAACTTTTAGAAGTGCTGGCTTCAGGGAGGGGAGTCTGGCTGAGGCAGCCAGTGTCTCAAGCCAGCATTGCTGTCCTTCCTTGCATGAGATCAGCCTGTTTGGGCCTATTGTCTCTTCTCCCTCCTCCTTGCTTGTTGTCTCACTGTTACAGGCTGACTCCTGAATTGAATATGAGCAGCCGTTAACTTCCCACATGTAAATAATAATGAAGCACAGCCCCTGAGGTAATTCTAAAAAATAGAGAAACTGGTAAAAATCATTCCAAGGCTGGATCCTCTTCAAACTTCAGTTTACAAGAAAGAAAAGACCTATGTAAATGCAGACAACTAAATTTCAGAACAAAGCATGCTATATTAACATCTACAGTATTAGTTTTATATTTGCAAGGATACTAATCCCTTTTCCCTGGAACTTAGCCATGCCAAATAATTTTCTGCAAACTAAAATGTAGCATCCAGATTTATCAAATTATTTATTGTCTTTACACTTTAGAATGTTAAAATGTAGAATAAATGTGGGAAAATAAATCTTATGTTAAACTTGAGGACTGCTGTGGCTATTTCAAATACACTAAGCTTATCTCCCTTTGTAAAAAAAACCTGCCTTTGGTTTTATCCAGTTCTGTACAAAATGTAATTCCACAATATGTTTTTTAATTATACCTGCAAGCAAAACGCTTGTTCACATATCATGATAAACACAAAACACTTGGTTTGGTGTTAGTGAGAGGTAATGAGCCCATGTAACATTGTGTATAAATTCTGTCACACATAAAATACTGAGTCTTGGCATTGTAGAGTCCTTGGTACTCGCTGAGGCTGATTGTTTTCTTGCAGATGTTTCTTTATCCACTTAGGTAACATCAATGTTAGCATTCCTAGCACTATTATCTAGTTAACTAATGAAACGTCTGCAAGGAAACCATGAAGGTCAGAGAATGCCAAGGACTACAACCCCGAGCTACAAATATTCTGGTCTATTAGTCCTGGCATTACAATGAAATCAGCCCACCATTAGGTAATGTGAAACGGTCATTCTGCAGGGCAGCAGATTGATACAAGGCAAAATGATGCTAGGTTCTCACCAGCAGCCATATCCTCTTGTTGCCAGTGGTTGTGAGGACTGCTTCATTCTGCGGCCACCCTTTCCAGGCAATGAATCTAGAATAACTAGCTGGAGACTGAGTGTTGGTTGGGGGGCAGAGGTCGACCCCTAGGCCCCTGAAATACGGGGTGCCGCAGGGTTCGGTCCTGTTCCCCCTCCTGTTTAACATCTACATGAAGCCGTTGGGTGAGATCATTCGGCGGCACGGGATATAATATCACCAGTATGCGGACAATACTCAGTTATATCTGTCTGCCCCGTGCCAACTCAGTGAAGGGGTTGACATGATGTGTCAGTGCCTGGAGGCTGTTAGGGTCTGGATGGGGGTAAACAAGCTTGCACTCAATCTTGACAAGACCGAGTGGCTTGTGTGTTTCCCTCCCAATAATTGGCTAGGTATTACATCTCTCAGGCTGAGGGGTGAAATTCTACGCCCCTCAGACAGGGTTCGCAATTTGGGAGTCCTCCTGGATCCACAGCTGACTTTAGAACATCATCTGTCGGCTGTGACCAGGGGGGCATTTGCCCAGGTTCGCCTGGTGCACCAATTGCGTCCCTACCTGAACCGGGAAGCACTCGCAACAGTCACTCATGCCCTTGTGATCTCAAGACTGGACTACTGCAATGCGCTCTACATGGGGCAGCCCTTGAAGAGCATTCGGAGACTTCAGCTTGTCCAGAATGCAGCCGCGCGAGCGATTGTGGGTGCACCTCGGTACACCCACGTTACACCTATCCTCCACGAGCTGCACTGGCTGCCTATTGGTCTCTGGATACCCTTCAAGGTGCTAGTCGTCACTTATAAAGCCCTTCATGGTATTGGACCTGGGTACTTGAGACACTGCCTGCTGCCAATTACCTCCCAAAGACCCATTAGATCCCACAGATTAGGCCTCCTCCGGATTCCATCTACAGGCCAATGTCGATTGGCGACCACCCGGAGGAGGGCCTTCTCTGTGGCTGCTCCGGCCCTCTGGAACGAACTCCCCGTGGAGATTCAGACCCTCACCTCCCTTCAGGCTTTCAGTAAAGCCGTTAAAACCTGGCTGTTCCGGCAGGCCTGGGGTTGACGAGTTCCCTTCCCCGCTCGAATTGTGTGACTGTTGATGGTTTTTAAACTTTTCTCTGTATTTTGTTTGTTGTGTTACCTTGTGTTTACTACCCCCCCCCCCCCGGGTTTGTTAGCCGCCCTGAGTCCTTCCGGGAATAGGGCGGTATATAAATGCAATAAACCTTTAACCTTTAACCTACCAGCGCTGCCACTGTGGCATAAGATTAAGTGTATAGCAAGCAATTCTCCTGCATCAAACAGCAAGTCCTCTTGGACTTCTTGAGCCACTTGTGTGTCCGTGTATGGATGTGGTTCATTAGATGCATGTGGGGGGGGGGAAATCAGATGTTCTTCTAACAGCACTTAAAGAATATGAAGTTGAGTAATTTATGCCTCTGGGTAGCATAAAAATGCAGTTCTCAAAATAATCTTTAAAAATTTGTAAGGGTAACAGCCACACAAACCTTCACTAACATACTGAACAAAGGTAGCACTACCATAAAACCTTTGGGCAACTTGGCATGAAGCACTTCACTGATGTGTCATTTTAAGACAGCTTGTCCAAGTTTAAGGACCACGGTATCATGCCAGTATCACTTGGCACTACACTGAGCCGAGGTGGCGCAGTGGTTAAATGCAGCACTGCAGGCTACTTCCGCTGACTGCAGTTCTGCAGTTCGGCTGTTCAAATCTCACCGGCTCAGGGTTGACTCAGCCTTCCATCCTTCAGAGGTGGGTAAAATGAGGACCCGGATTGTTGTTGGGGGCAATATGCTGGCTCTGTAAACCGCTTAGAGAGGGCTGAAAGCCCTATGAAGCGGTATATAAGTCTAACTGCTATTGCTATTGCTATTGCTGACGCATCATGGTGAAAAGTCTTTTTGATACACATTCACGCAACATGAGATCATATCAAATAAAGTTCTTATTTCTTAAACAAACCAAATTGCACTTATCCTGATTGCAAGAGCTTTTGTTTGTAGTTCTCACTGTGCAGCACATCATCGTGAGAAGCAGCTAATGTAACAAAGGTTGGGCATCAGTGAAGGGGATGGGAAGCAAGATTTTAAATAAAAAATGATAAGTGATGAATAGAACAGCTAATCCCGGGAAACTTTGAGAATATAGAGCAATGTCTGGGGGGCCTCCCTTTTTCTTTTCTTTCTTTTTTAATTTTTTCCCCCTTTTCTTTAATTTCGTTGCAGCACATATAATCAATTATGGCCTGAATCGGGGATAAGGGGTGGGGAAGCACTTCATTTCATAAATCAATTTTATACGGTCATCAGTCAGGTTGTGAATGCAAATACCTCTGTCGGTTTAGGTTATTCAGAATTAATTGACTCCCACCGGGCTAGGCTGCAGATGGAGTGAAGTTTTCTCACAAAGTCTACTCAGGCTCAGCATGGGGGTGGGTGGGTAGCCTTCCTTGTCTCCTTTCCCCATTTCTCTTGTATTATGCTTTAGTAAAGAAGATGTGGAGGTGAGGTCTGTGTGTGTGTGTGTGTGTGAACTTGAAAAAGAAAGTGGTATGCCTGTTGCCTCTTCAGCTCATGGACTCTTGTGCATTGCTTTCAAGGGTTAGCATTTAAGACTTGAGTTTATCAAATAAGAAAACAAACAGAAACCCCAAGACTCAGTATTCAGAGTCTGAACTGGTCTCTTATGTCATTAATAGGCCACATTATATGGTCACTTTCACATCTGGGCTACTTTTTCGAAGTCAAGCCGAGGTCAGAAGTGGCCAAAAGTCATTATGTGGTTTGTGTATATGTGTGATCAGGCTATGTGAACAGAAACCCATCTTCATGGAAATAGTGGTGCCTTCGTGTCAACTCACTATTTCTGTTGATAGAGTACTTGGGTAATTCTCATAAGCATTTATCATATGAGATCTCCCATTTCCATATGGCGTTTAGTTTAATGGCACTATGGTCTTGCAGCAGTAGATGTGGATAAGAGACCAGACGAAATGCAAGATTTTAGATATAGAGGTACAGGAACCTAGTGCTATGTGTACCTGAATATTAGGATTTAAAGGAGTGCATTGTTATGAGCATCAGTTTCGGTCCCCATCCCTGTGTTTTGAATACACACACACACACACACACACACACACACACACACACACACACAGAGTCTCTCCTTCTGTAAACATTACAACTCAAGTTATTGTAAGAGAAACCAAGTTACCAGTACCTCTTACTTTCCAATCATGCAGTCAGAAGTGTCATAACAATAATATGCCTAATTAGAGGTTGGTAAGAGGGATTCGGGCTGAAGTCTAAGACATTCAGGCTATGCATGTATCTTCAGGTTTATATCCTTATTCATTCCTTTTTAAAGCAATGCATGCATATTTCTAGAATATAATGCATATACTGTACAGCATGTAAGAAACTTCTAAGTCACTTACCTTCTCTCTGGACACTTCCCCTATATTGATCTCTGATTCACCTATACATTGATTTTACTGTCTGTTTAAGAGTAGAAGTGGAATAGAGATGGCCAAAATTGCCTCAAACAGATGTCAGACATTTGCTGACATCTTCACTCTCTAGAACATAGCTGAGATTATATTCATGAAGAGAAATTTTTATGAAGCAAAAGCAAACTAATTGGAGGTGCCTAGGAGAACATTTGGAAACATTTCCAATTGGACCCAGGTAAGTGGATTTATCTCTAAGGTTAAGGGGGATTTCAAGCTATATAAGTAATGAGATTTTAATTTTTTAATATTATGAAAGGGAAGATATAATAATATAGGCAGAACTATGTAGAAGATAGAAAGGGCAAGTTAGATACACAAATTGCAGCAATGGTTATTAGTTAGAAGATACGTTCGTTGCTATAGAGACTAAACTGGATTGCTGCATTTGGATTACAAAGATCTGGACCACTGGCAGAGAATTTTTATACTTTTTTGCTGCTTGTTTGTTGGTCATTCATATTTTTGTGGCTCACAAATTTGCAGCACTCATTAACAAGGAATGGTGTTATTCTTGAAATAATGTTTTCCTGATGATCTATGGTAGTTAGATCATCAAACAAACTAAGATCTATGTTGATTTTATGTAGTAGTGGAAGATAACTCAACTATCTCGCTAATGATCTCACTTTCAAAAATGGTGATTATCCAGTTTAAAGGAGAAACATTCTTTGAAACTTGCTGTAGCATAAGGATGGAGTTACTCTGGAAGAGTGGGACAAGTCATATCCAACCCTACTCTCCTTCTTCCCAGATATCATCTTACCACTGCATACCATTTTGAAAATGATTTTTTAAAAAGGGATAGAGCTAAAGTGTTTGGAAGGACACTATTTTTGCAGGACTACACTACTCTGTGATGTTTGGGTCTAGCTACTAGACCAGCGTTTTTCAACTTTTTCAACTTTATGACATGAAGAATTCAACTCCCTATGCTGGCTGGGGAATTCTGGGAATTGAACTCTTAAATTGTCAGAATTGAAAAACACTGCATTATACACTGTGCTTCCCTCTTTCTTCATGGTTTAGACCATATGGTATAGATTTTTTAAGGTAAATTGCTAATATTAATTGGAATGTGATCCAGAAACATTTAGATTTTCACAGCATGCTGAGTCTTTTAATAGAGTCTTAAAGGTACCGGTAAGTGGTAGAAACAATTGAGTTTAAATAAAACACTTGTATTTTGTAAGATTCTTTCCTGATTCTGAAATGGCTGGAAACATCACTGAAATATCAGCTTTCAAAAACAAATAAGCAAAGAAGCAACTGACTTTGTTAAGTGAAAGTAAGCTTAGACTGCACTTTTTCATTGCCATAAGTTGACCAATGGAATACTGCTGAGAACCATTTGTGAAGGGAGCTTTGGAGTTTAGGAAACAAAAGGAAAGTGAGAACAAAAGATCCTTGCAAATTCCACGATACTATTTCTTGTTGACATGTGCAGGGAATTTGTTCAAGCCAGAGAGGCTGGTTTAATGGAGAATTCTTTTCTAAAAACTGGCAAAGGGAGGGGAGGATATGATGCAAGAGAAAAGGCTCTGCCCTTTCTCATTCTTCTGGTCCAAATCAGAAAAACTCTTCCTGCCTTCAAGTTTAGAGATATACCGTGCCTGATTTTGCTATTAGATTGAGGCAAAACTAAGAAATTACTCTGGGAACTGTGTAATTGAGATGCATGCTTTATGGGGAGGAGGGGGAGGTAAAAGAGCAGAGGGGGCACACAGACAGAGATAAATTGAGAAGGAAAGGAGAAAAGGAACTTTCTGCTGATATATGATTATTCTTTGTTCTGAATAAATTGGGTAAAGTCACCAAAACTTTAACTGAAACAGAGCAGCTATGAAGGCCACTATTGCTTTAATTAGGATAGTCATTATAGTTTTATAACCATTAGGAGACCTTTACGCGCGCCTCTAAATTTCCAGTCTAGGATGGGGCAGATGATTATTATCAACCATTAAATCTATCTGAGGTACAATTGCACCAACCATTAAGCTCCCATGCATCATGTACAGTTATCAATGTGTTTTTTCTTAATCTCAAAGATTATCATGTAAAAAACAGGAATGCATAAAGAAAATGTGCAATACTTGGCTGAAGAAAAGTTAAAGTTGCACAGAGGGATAAATATAGTTCTTAGAAGTCATGGTACTCATGAAATTGAATGAGACCTATGTCATGTTTGAATTGACCTCATATAGATTAAAAAAGACTGGATTAAACAAGAACCTCATATAGTGATCTGAAATCTTTGGGAAAATTGTGGAATGTAAATGTCATAATATTACTATTGTTAAGATCACGCTGGATTTCTGGAACGTAACATTTTATTTTAGCATATTGCATGGATGAATGTATTGTGTTTTTAAATTGAAAGAAATTTATTCACAGTTTTTCCAAAGAAACCTGACTTATTAATATATAAATTGTCTTATTTTTACAAATCATTTTTATTTTTGTTTATACAGAAGGAAGAATCAATCTATCCTGTGGGTCTGGGTAATTGTGCAAATAAATGTAATCCTATAGATTTTTGCCTGAGAGCAAATGTTAAGATTTTTTTTTAAATTTACATATATTGTATACGTTGCTTATCTTTTATTATATTAGGATACTTTTGTCAAACATTATACTGCATCTAATTATAATGTGTATGTTAAGATTGTAAGAAATGTGTGGTTATATAAACATGTACATTGGGGGAAGGATCCATCAAAGCAATGTTGAAACCTGTTCAAGAATAGGACTATGAATTAACATTTTAAGGCACATAATATTTGCTGTGCCAAAAACACAAATGCTCAGATATATTAATGACATCTGCAGTTCCCAAATTTATTGCAGAGCCTCTTTCATGGCGCTTGGGGAAAAGAACGAAATATTTAACACTCTTGGTGGGAATTCTGAAGAATTTACAACCCTCTTTCCAGGAGACACTAATGTTTTTATAGCCTTGATACCCATGATTTCAGTGCCCTATGGAACTCAAATTTCAGTTAATGCCAGGGGCCCAGAGCAGAGCTCATAAGCGTCTGGAAAGCAGCCAATAATATTGCATGGAGCCATTTATTTCCAAGAACTGAAATTGAGGACAGGAAAGGGAAGGCCCGTTGGAGGGAAGAGAAATACTCAAAACAGGTGGAAAAGAGGAAGAATAAATTCTCATTTATCTTTACTGTCACATGGTTTTATCTCTCTGGACAAAGGTCAGCATTTTAAAATTGTTCTGGATTCTCTCTGACTAAAAAGAATTTTAAGATAGGAGAAAGGTTACACTGGGTATAAACAATAATCAGTAAGTAAAGACTAATATAGTTTTCTAAAACTGATGGTTTCCAGATGTGGCCATAAAACTATTTCAGGGCTTAAAGATCTTGATTTAGAACCACGTTCAGAAACTTTAATAAAAATACAGGTAGTCCTCAACTTACAACAGTTCATTTAGTGACCGTTCAAAGTAATAACATCATTGAAAAAAGTGACTTATGACCAGGGGCCATGGTGGCACAGTGATTAGAATGCAGTACTGCAGGCTATTTCTGCTGGCTGCCGGCTGCCTGCAATTTGGCAGTTTGAATGTCACCAGTTCAAGGTTGACTCAGCCTTCCATTGTTCCGAAATTCGTAAAATGAGGACCCAGATTGTTGGGGGCAATATGCTGATGCTGCAAATCTGAGAACATGAGTGCTTCATCAACAAGCTAATGTATTGAAGATCTATGTGGATGGAGAAAGGACAATTGCTTTGTCCTTCCTTGTTTCCCATTGAAATGGGAAAGTCAAGCTAAGTGCATTGATGCAAGAAACTGGCAAAAATCTCTCCAAGAGAAAATGACTTAATATATTATATGAAGTTACAGCAATATCACCTCCTCTGCCCCAACTAATCCCAAATAAAGGAGAACCACTTTAATACTTTATCTTCTATTTCAATCAGTCAAGGATAATCTAGAACAGAGGTGTCAAACTCAAGGCCCAGGGGCTGCTTCTGGCCTGCAGGGTGCTTAGATCTGGCCCACAGGGCTGCCCTGGAAACAGTGAAGGACCATTCCATGGTATATCTACCAGGGAAAATGAAACCACACACAGCTCTCTACCTTGTGTTTGCAAGCATAAAAATGCAAGTGTTTTTGCTGGCACAGGGTTGCAGGAGGCCATAGCAGCTGAAAATGGGGCTTGGGAGCCTGTTTTTGATGGCAGAGCACTTGGACCGCCATAGGACATGAGTGACATTAAGCTGGCCACACCCACCCTGGTCACGCCCCCACGCCCGCGAGGTCAAAGACAACCCTGATATGGCCATCTTTTCTTTTGGATCTTTGGCCTGCCACACTTTCTATTATTCTACTATGCATTTTCTATTGTGGGAAAATGGGAGGGGGGATTGTAAGGAGTTACATACTATGTAGTCATAACAAAATTCTTTCTAGAAAGCCAAGGTCATCCTTTGTCTCTGCATCTGACTGGAACTGGATGGGTGGAACTGCCAGCATGGCAATGGGAGATTGGACCGTGTGTTGGACTTGTGGGTGTGGGGGCAAGATCTTGAACTTTCAACTAGGTGGGAAAAACCGGGAAGCTTTCAGATTCGGGTTTTCCCAGATGTGCTGACATGGCTCTCATAATACATTGGAACTTTGAGCAATACTTTGCCTTGGACTCCGATTTATTTTTGGATGCTATTTGGAACCCTGACACTCTCAATGAAATGAGAGTTTGACACTCCTGATCTAGAAGAATACTACAAACTATGGTACTGAACACAGTTTAGACAAGTTGTCATACTCCTTTCCTGATTCAGACAGATATGGTGTAATCTTAGTACTCTACCCAGGCGTGAACTCTGGCTGCAAAAGGTCTTCTTTAGCCATGTCCATCTACAGTTACAGCCCTACTACTTCCTCTACCACTTCCCTAGAAAGGCAATTTGAATAATTAAAAATTATCAAGTGCTTCTGGGTTCACAGGTGGCTACCTCATGAAAGGATGCCACACCATCTCCTTCAGAGTCTGTGGAACCAATTCCTCACTCAAAGAAAAATCTACTGTCCCCTGAACCCAAGGATTTAAGACACAAGTGGCAGCACTATCATTTCCAAGAACAAGGAGGGCAAATACATCTTACTGAAATAACATTTCAGTGTAGGGATATATTGGCAGTGGCTATATTTATTTATTTTATGCCTTCAATTCAGTCTTGAGTCCTGGGGATTGCCTGGGCTAGCCACTGCAATTTTCTTAGCAAGTTGGCATATATAATATGTAACCCATAAAGGACATTCTATCAAAGCTCATGAAGTCTATAAAACAGGAGTGTGGTAGGACTGTTTGGGGTTCAACGCTCTGGGAGACTTCTGAAAAACACAGAAAACAGTTGGGAGGTTATGGGATTCAATAGCAGCTTTGCTTGAATGAAGAAATAGAGAAATTAGGGTGTTGTACAAATACTCTTAACGCAGATACCAGCAATTGATAAAGAAAAGGTTAATTTTAACCCCAAACACTTCTGGGTTTGTTTGGGGCTAAACTAACTCCTGCCAATCAACTGTGTTATGCAAACCACTTAGCAGAGGTTTAACTGTTCTTTTCATGTCCCCACAACCACATGGGAAGTGTGGAAAAAGAGGGGAGGGAGGGGAGAATGGATAAGTCTTCCTTAAACTGTCAAAGTGGCATCAACACTAATTGTGCCACTGTTGTTGTGGGGTTTTAAGGAATTTTCCTCAAAGGGTGGAGGAGGGAACTAAAAAGTGAAATCCTCCCAGTGTCCTTAGCAGCTGCTTGGAGGATTATAAAGATGGCTATGAGACCACTGACTGAGTCATCTGTGATTATATGTTACCAGTGCAAAGGTTTGAGGCTCTTGACCAAGGAAGCAGATGACTTGGCCAATTGGTTCATTGAAACAGGTACTGAATCAGGGGGCTCTCCTTCTTCCCCTACAGCAATGTTTCTCAACCTTGGCCTATTCTGGGAGTTGAAGTCCACAGGACTTCAAGTCGCCAAAGGTTGAGAAACACCGCCCTACAGTTTCTATTTATCTAATTATTTCTGATTTAGAACTGTTTCAGAATAAATTCAATTAAGCTGTCTTATTGGTTCACATGATTCTGATCTCCATCAGTTCAGCAATAACAGAGAAAATGTTATATTTTAGGATTGGGAGAGAATGAGTAGCCGTAGATCTCTCAATAATGTGCTAACAGAATTGAAAGGAAGCAAATTAAGACAATGGTAGGGTTTTTTTTTTTTTTTTTTTTAAAAACCACCTATTTACATTTTTTCCCCTCTTGTTTCCTCATCCCCACATAGAGTTATAAAGATAGTGGCTACAGCTGCCTAATTAGTTATGCTTTTTACCATGTATTTGTCCAGAAACTCCAATCAATAATAATGAATAAGAGAGTATAAATTCAATTGTTATAATTCTGAATTTTTAAAATAAATTTCTTACCTGGGTTAAGATGGCATGGTGTTTTCTTTAATTGTTTACTTGTATAAAGGGTTGAGTTTTTCCTGTCCTCTTTTTTTAAAGGAAAGTTTTCCAAAAGTATTTATCAAAATATTGGAATACATTTCCTTTGTATCTTTTTCACATATTTTTATTCTTATGTCTCCCCCCACACCTTTTGCACTCAGAGATAATGATTTAGTATAATGCACCACACAACATTTCAAAACTTTAAGTTTAAATTTAATAATTAATTATTTCTATATAACAAGAGTGTGCTTTGTAATAGCATTAATAAAACAGTTCTAAGGAAATTTCTCCAAAGAACTGTAAAATATCAATTAGTCAAGTATCAATGTCTTTCAGTCAGCCAGGTCATGGTTGTCTCAAAGGTGCTTTTATAAAAAGAACTGGACTATGTTTTTCTTTGAGGAAGAAAACTTTCCCTTCTCATCCCCAGAAGCTTCATCAGAACTGAATGAAGCTTTTGGGATGAGAAGCGAAATATCCAATTGCCTTTTGAAAAAGCACCTTTGAGATAATCAGCTATCAATTAGAATTGTGGTATTTGAGGACTTAGAAAGATAATTTTATGCAGATCAGGTAACACAAAAACAGTTTAGTGGGAATTATATTTGGAAAGCTAATTGGAAACACAATCATAGGCTCAAAGTCAGTGCATTACTTTTGAACTGATGTAGTCTTGGAAGAATCAAAGCATTTGCCTGTTTGCTTGATATCTATCCATATAATATGCATATTATATATTATTTTTTTAAAAAACAATAATTGTTCATTGTCCTTTCATCCATAAAAGTAAAATCCCTATGTAAAATTGCCCAGAACTTCCTGTCACTTAGAAAGTGCTTGGGAGAACATCAAAAATATTTACACTCAGAGTCGCATGTACATGTACAGTGGTGGAAAAAACAAGTGGAGGCAAGGCAGCCTGGATTATAATCAAGCTAGAAAAATATATTTATACCTGTTTCCAAATGTACTGGTTGGAACTGGTCTATGAAAATAAGCCCAGTGCCAAAACACAGTTTATAAGATAATTCTAGCTAAATAGTCCACTGACATGTTTTTTTTAATTAATCAGAAATTACCTGAAGTTACTTGTGCCTTGCTTTTTCTACCCTTCCCATTTTCATTCACTATCCCTTCAGTATTATCCATGTCTCAAGACAAAAATGCATGTGGGTAGATGTCTCTGTGGGTGGGTGTGCTAATATTTCTTTGGCACGGTCTCTGCTATCATGGCAGCTTAACTTGGCCTGCTGAGGCAGAATTTCCTTTTCTCTTTCATAGTCTAGAAATACAATATGTCTGCCAATTCACTATGAAGTAGTCTCTCTTTCTCTTTCTGCTGCAGAATGCCAGTTGGCACTGAAACATCTGGCAAATCTGAAGAACTGGACTAAGGGAAGGCCTATGCAGCAATAGTTATAACTTCAAGCCCGTAAAACAGAATATTCTTGAATGTGAAGGAGAAAGAAGTTTTCTTAGAGAACATTTTCTTTGAGATAGGGTAGGATTAGAGTCAATTATAAAACAAATGGCACCAATCTATTGGTATAAAAGTTAGAGACCCTTGGATGCTGAACCTTTATGAAGATACCTGGGAGAACCAATCCCATTCATTCACCTTGATAAGGCCATCTGAGTGACATTTCCAAAAATGAGGATAAAGAAAGAAATATGGAATGAACTTCTTGGCATATGGTTGTCACTTAACCTGCCAGCCTTCAGTAAGGCTGTCAAGGTATGAACTATGTAAATAATAATAATAAATAATGAGGAGGCTGTACAGTGGATGGATTTGTGCAATGGGCTGCCCTGGATAGAAATGGAAATCAAAAGCCAACACTTGTGAAGAGTAGCAGTGACACCTAGTATTAATTTAATAACACAATTGAAACCAATTAATTTACTATCCAAAGCAAAATATTCGGCTGCAGCTATCTAAATATTATACAGAACCACATATGTAATATGTTATGAAGTCTATGGACTAATAGCACCTACTCTCCATACTGTGGGTTGCGAGCTAAGGACTTTGAGTTCAAGTGCAGAACTCATCATAGCTTAATAAACATATCAATTTAAAAACTCTATAATGTTGTATCTTAAATGCATTACATTTTACAAAAAATGATACAGAAAAATAGTAAAAAAAAATCAACATTTTCCGCTCTCCTGGAAAAAAAAAAAAACCCTTCTCTCTGTTTATGTCTCTCATACACATGGCCCCTTTCTCACAAGCACAGATGACTTTTCCATAAGTATTTGGTTATTAAAAATATAGTGCAATAAATCAAGAAAGCTTAGGGTAATTTTAAAGAAACAGTGTAGCAAAATCTTAACGTCCCTGAAATGAAGAGGGAGAAAGGTTTTCTCAGACATACAATAATTTAGAATATCTGAAGAACAATTTGGTATATATTTTTCTTAATTCAAGATACTTAGTCTCAATATAACTTAATAATCATTTATAAAACAAGAATGATGTCATGGAGACAGCAAGTCCCATTGGGCTTACAATAACTTTTGGGCATTCTTAAATGACTTCTTTGGCTCGCATGGGCTGCAATATGCATATCCAATGACACAATTCCTCCAAGACTGGAAATATTTGATCCTTTTATTTATTTTTTCTTTCTGGTGGTTTGGAAACGCAAAGTACAAAATAGTGTTAAGCCTTCCAAAAAATTAGCATCCCTCTTTTGTGTTTTTTAGTGAGAGAGAAAAAAAGGAACATCATGCTGCCAACAATTGGTGGCTTTATTGCTAATTTTAGAGGGGTGATTTGGGGGGATGGGGCTGCTTGGAGCTGTAATTCCATCTGCATCTTTGAAAGTCTTCTGAAAATAATTGGAACATTATATGCTGCTTCTTATTCTAGCAGAGACTTAGGTCTTTCTTAAATTTACCATTCTAAAATATTGGGTAATTCTACTCTACATGCCAGCACCTCTTCAAACAAAAATCTATCACTTAAACATTCACACACATTGCAGCCCCAACTCTATGCCTGCTCCCACCAGGCCCCTAAGAATGCAGTCTCTCCCAAAAGTGAGTTACAGGCTGCTGTTCCTCTCTACCTCCTTTCATTCACATGGAGACACCTATAGCATCCCACTCAACCTTTCCCAATCCAGTTTAAAATACCTCTAATCTCAGAACAAAATTCCTCCAGATAAAAGACCAGTGATCTCCAAGGGAAGAGGAAAAAGTCTATAAGGCTTGATATGTGGCCAAACACACCCTTGGCAGGCGTTCCATTATATCCCACTCCAGGATCCACACTGTGGTAACAAAATGAACACAGTTCCAAACTGTAAAATGGGAAAGCAGCCTCAGGATGCAGGTCAAACAAGCAGCACAGACATCAACCTTTTCCCACAGTCAGCAACCCACAGAAGTTAGGTGCTCTAAGACTCCAGCATTCCTGGTCTGAGCTACCTTATTTCATTCACATTGCCAATGCCACACTGAGGTCCGTTGTCATCCAATTCTTTTTTTTTCCAGAATGTTTTTTCTCTTACATAGCATTTTAAATATACATTCACATAATTGTTATTCTGCTATACATTTATCATTCTTATACATTTGTTATTTCATTTAATAGGTTATAATATAGTTTGGGTTGCTTTATTTACCATCCCTTCCTCCTGTTGTAATACCTTATTTTCCCTTTCTTTTCTCCCTCCCTCCCTTACTTTCTTCCTTCTTCCTCTCCATCCTTCTTTCATTATCTTTCTCTCACTCCTACTCTTCCTCTTCCCCTTCCTAGCTTCTCTCCTTCTCTTCCTCTCCCTTCCATTCTCCTCTACTCACCTCTTTCTTCTTTCCCCCATCTTCCTTTCTTGTTCTCCTCCTTTCTCTCTTTCTTTTCTATTATTGTAGGTGTCTCTTTCCGGTCTCAGTTTATATTTCCTTCGGATGGTATTTCCACAGACCCAAATATAATTTGATATCATTTCTTATTCCCTTACCTTCGCTAATCTATCCTAGCTATATTTTCCTCTGCCTTTATATCTCACTTTTGGATGTATACTTATATATTTAATATTTTCTTTTCTGTTTTCCCCTTCTTCCCCCCCCCCCATTTCCATTTAATAGTGCCTTGTCTGGGTTCTATATCTTCTCCCTATTTTCTTTTCTAGTTTTCTTTCTCTAGTCAGTCATAGAATCTTCCCCATGTCTTGAAGTACTCTGATTCCTCTTTATCCTTTATTTTCATTGTCAACCTATTCATCTCTGCACAATTTAATATCTTTTTTATTATCTATTAGTAGCTTATTTGATTTCCAATTTTGGGCAAATACAATTCTTGCTGCTGTAGTTACTTGTATAATCAAATAAGTATCCTCTTTCTTGAATTTCTCTGGGATAATACCTAATAAGAATATCTGTGGTCTAAATTCTATTTCTTGTTGTAACATTTTCTTTAACCATACTCTTATCTTAGTCCAATATTCCCTTGCTTCTGCACATGTCCAAGTTGTCACCCAATTCTACACAGCTCTCTCCATCAAGTACAAAATGCATGCTCTACTGCCTTTTATACCTGGTGAACTAGCTTGTCATTAGTGTTAATGAATACACACCAGGCAATATGCGCCTTCAAAAAAAAAACCCATGATATATCTCATGCCTCTGACATAGGAATATCTACTGAACGAGGAAGAGGAAAACAAGATGTGGTAATAAGCAAACATGTCTAAGTCCTTAGCCGCAACATAGCTGAGGTACGACCACTGATTCTGACTTTGCAGATGCAGGCTCTGATTCCAACTCGCCAACTATTGACAGCATTGCTACCATCATGTCCTTAAATAAAAAGCCAGAAGAGGTGCAAAAGCACCTGATAGCGTAGAGATGTGTCTTGAGGAGAAGTATGTTATGCCCAAGTTCAATCAGAGCTGAGTGAGCATCATTACAGACTGAGAACTTCCATGTAAGGGCTCTGTCTGAGAAGAGTGAAATGTTGGAACATTATCTGTGACAAAACACATTGTATGAACTCATGCTTGCCTGCCTAGAAATTTCAGCCCTTCACCATAATGTGACAAAACTTTCTGCTTTGTCCCTTGAACATTGATTGGGTACTAGGTTTGCTCATTTTGAATCTTGAACTATGAACCTTGGACATAATCTATAATTTTGTCTACTAATACCCTTAATACTCTGCTGACATTTACATTAGGCTGTTAACAACTTCGCTAAAATTTTAAGAGTAGACCAAGCGGGGGATAGAACAACTAAAGATTTCCAGAGATGGATATTCTCAAG
Organism: Thamnophis sirtalis; assembly: GCF_051295495.1. NCBI lineage: Eukaryota > Metazoa > Chordata > Lepidosauria > Squamata > Natricidae > Thamnophis > Thamnophis sirtalis. The sequence continues at coordinate 30,506,054 of NW_028261388.1, read as the reverse complement.
GGAAAAACTAAAAGTATGCAAGTCAATTTCATCATGAAATTTTTTCATTTCACATTTTAACACCATTTCTTATATTTTGAAGAGAGACCATTTAAAAAATCTTATTAGGTGTGATACGCATAAGATAACGCCATACATACAAAAGATCATTCATCAACTATTATATTAGCAACACCCCAGCAGACTATCAGAGTGTTGATAGCTCTACGGTTACAACTATTGGAAAGAATGTCAATGTTTACAGAAATATAAATAATAAAGTTAAAAAATATAAACACCAAGCCTATCAGTAAAGATCAGTAAGAGGGAGATAGTTTGATACTTATAAAATATTAGTGTCCCTTTGTAGAGAGAGAAAAATGGATTAGAGAATCCTGAAAGACGGACGGATTCATAGGTACATACAAATATCTGCAGTCTGAGCTGTTTCTGTAATTTCCTACTACTCTTGTATCCAAACATACTACTTTTGCTCTTCTGATTGCCTTTTTTTTTTTTTTTTTGCTTTCTAAAACTTTAAAACTCTGTAGCGTGTCTGTCTGTTTTTCTGCCTCTTCCTTCTTACTGGCCAAGATCAGATTTCATCTGGTAAATGAATCACAGTCTACAGTGGAAACTCCCTATAAGATCTGCCAACAATTGCTAAGTTGATGAAAGAACAATTTTTTCAACCAAGAATATTTGTAAGTTTCTGTTGGCTTAGTATAAGTAAAGACATATGGAATCATGAATGTATGGTTTCACAGTTTGCTAAGATGTGCGCACATAAATATACATAAGTCTAGTGGTCCAGGCAGTGCAGGTTGCTACCCTTCAGGAATCACACCTGTCATTTTTTAAATTATTAAAGTGTTGATTATAAAGTAAGAAAAATCAACATATATTGGTAGTGACTAAGTACCAATTAGAAAAATTAATTTAAAAAAGAAAAAAAATGTCCAGGATATGTTCACTGCCTATTTTTTAAATAATAAAGGCAGGATATAAATAAACAAATGCTATCTCTATAGTATTAGTACAAAATTAATTAAATCCTTAAGGTTATCATTTAATTTAGACTATATGGAAACAATATTGCTTCATTTAGTTTTTCATTTTTAGAACAATAATTGTTTTCAGAAGTAGGGAAAACTAGCATCCCGAATCCATTTCTTAATATTAGGAGGAAATGAACTTTTTCTATTTACGAAATATTGTTTATTTATTAAAGTTATTTGCCACCTATGTCACCATGGGGCTATTCTAGGCAGTGTTGGAAGAAATGTCTATCTGGGTTCAGGTCCAAGTGGGGAGAAAGACACTGGAAACATGGAGGCTGTTTGGAAAGATGGTTTAATGGTGGACAGGACCACATAGTTTTTTTGGGTCCTGGGCAAATGAGCACATGGTGGGGGGTGGGGGAGAGGAGAGAGAGACCCCCTCTCTTGGGCTTTGAATTTGAACTTCCTGTTCCTGTGGCAAGGGCATGTATTCTGAATGGTTGTCAGACTCCCAGAGGGCTATACAAGGGTGACTTTGTTGACTGTCTTTAGTCCCAGGCTTGGTTGAACCTTGCTGTGTGATGCAATCTTCCCAGGTACCATGTAGTGAGGGTGAAGGACTTTTGTTTTGTAGATAAGCTGGCCCAGCCTTTTGTCTTGTAGATAACCAAAATATCTGCTGAACACAGGGTGCTGGGGCTGAATTTCTGTTTTAAGATTTCTATTTCTCTTTTAGGGGAAATATTCTGTCTTTCATTCTTCTAAGAGAGTGGTGGATGCTAACTTTCTACAGCAGTTTACAATAATAAAAAGGAAGAAAATTGAAAGGGGTATAAACAGAAGTAAAATAATAGAATCCCCTTCTTTTCAATTACAATTTTTGGTTGGGATTTTTCTTCATTAAATTTAGGTGCCACCCAATTCCAAGACAAGTCTAGTAGGCTCACAATTAAAAAAAAAACAATATGGAAAATTGAAAATATACTATAAAGTTATACAAGATCAGGATGTGCCTAAACAACACACTATAAATGCAAGAACCCATCTAGCAAGAGGCCTACAATCATGATACCCCAAGTCCTGGGAGAACAGAATTAAATCTTCCTGGACTAATTTGATGTTATCTTCTGCTGCTAAGCTTACAAACAGCAATGAATGCAAGCAATTGATAAAAGGAAAAATGCTTTAGCTTCAGGTTTTCCACAACACACACACACACACACACACACACACACACACACACACACACAACCCTACACCTTGAAAAGGCCTCATTTTTTAGCTCAGCTCCAAGAAAACCATTTCCAGTAGGTCAAGCCAGCAGAGGCCCTGCATGGGACTAGTGTTTCTTAACATCCAGGTGTGTTATAGCTCTGTGTGGCTGTCAGCTTTAGAACATGAGCCTCCCTCAGAGTAAAGTATTTCTTGCCAAGTGATTGGAAAGAGCTATGGAGGGCCAGTTAAAGCAGGTGTCAGGTTTCCGCCTGCAGAAAGAAGTGAAGTTGTGCTGTCTGAAATCCCACACATACTGTTTCACTTGCAGGAGTCCCAGACCTTATCGGAATTCAGATTCTAGTTGTGCTAGAAGACCCCCTCCTTTCCCCCCCTGAATATGCTCCCCTCTCCCCCTCCAGTGTGTTTTCTTTGACACAGGTCTCAGGGATTTCTGCCAGAACTCGGTTCCATTAGTGAGGTGCCGTGCTGACTGAAGCACAAATGAAGATGGATCCAAGTACAATTACCAGCTGCTCACACCTCATCTGGAAGGCATTAGCTTGGATTAAGGCTGAAGAGAAGAAAGAAAAAAAAAGGAAATGATTGAAGATACCAAAAGGGATAAATGAGAGCTTATTTTACTATATTTTTAAAAAACTTTATATTCTAATTGTCAATGACTCACATTAATATCAGCAGATAGAGATGGAAACAACAGTACAGGAGATGTTTTTCGTGCTGCTCATATGTTCCTGTATGATTCTATATCACACCTACAATTATATTTACAGATCTGAAATGGTGTCACACAGTAGCTATCCTTAAAACTGAGCGCTTTGATCAAATAATGAACAGCATGATGCTGGAATGGCAAATATTAGTCAAACTTTGCTAAAATATTTCCAAATGTGAACCTTCAGGCCTTCTACAGAAGAAGCAAGAGAAAGGCTTATCTGGAAGCTGCAGAAAAAAACTAATCACCAGAGTTGTCTCCTTTAATTCAGATAGGCAGATTCAGCCAGTTTGCATCAATTTGGGAGAACTGGTTGTTAACTTTTTGAGCAGTTTGGTGAACTAGTTGTTGGAAGAAATCATAAGGTAGAGAACTGGTTGTTAAATTATTTTAACCCCACCACTGGGCAGATGTGCCGGACTACAGTTCTCATCATCTCCAGATTATGCAAATTTTTCCTAGTTCACTCCTATGCATGCCTAATCTGAGAAAAGACTACACACTCAGTATTTTAACAACTTTAAGATAAGTAGACTTCAGCTCCCCATGGCTGGCTGGGGAAACGTAGGAGTTGAAGTCTACTCCACTCATCTTAAAGTTGCTAAGGTTGAAAAAGACTGGCCTACTCAATTTAGAACAATGGAGAGAAAGTCAAAGAGTCACCTTATAGGGCAGATGGGTTCCATAAAAATGTAATAAATAAATAAATGCTTTAAGAAATTCAATTCTAAATAAGCTTATCTGAGAAGATTGGTGGTAATATCGGTACCAATTAACAATCTGGAGGAATTCCTACTGCAATTACTAAAATATGAACGATAATTGAATATATGCACACACAAACACACACATTTTTTTAGAAAGATAGATTGTTTGGTATATATGACAAAAGTGAGCAACATCTCTCTTTCTTCAGCATAGATAGCAGTATTTCTAGTGTTCAATTTAATATTCCATATAACAGTAAGAGAGTATAGAAACAGTGATGTTTACATTACAATAGACCCATGCAGCTGCTCTTAGAATGCTAAGAAAACCAGTGGTCCACAGTTTATAATCTGAATGATAATCCAGAAAGTCTAACATAGTGTTTCTAAGCTTGGCAACTTGAAGATGTCTGGACTACAACTCCCACAATTCCCAAGCCAGCATGCTAACAAGGAAATTCTGGGAGTTGAAGTCCATATATTTTCAAGCTGCCAAAGTTGAGAAACACTTGTCTAACATGTATTCAGTCGGAAAGTTGACAGTGAGCTGTGTGATCAGAAACTAACTGCTATGCAGAGTTGCCTTATGCATAGGTGTTATATAACAGAAAATAGGGTCTTCACATTTACAAATGGTTTGTTCAGATGATGTAGTTTTCTACGTTTCCAAGATGCAATGAAGTCCATGAATTGGCTTCATACAACAAATCAGATTAAAATATGACCAGTCGATTTATTTTTTGTGGTTCATGTTGAGCAAAGCTGTGAAACTCTTGGCCCGGGCCAGATGTGTCATGTGCTAGCCATGCCCACGCCCGGTTTAGCAAAGGGGGAAAAAAATCCTGATATGTCACGTGACAACACGAATTTTACACCCCTGTTGAATATATATGTGTGTGAATTATGTATATAGTACATTAGTTTTCTGGAAATGTAAAAAGAAATAAATTTATTTATCTGATTGCTCCTAACCTATTCAATGTACAATAATTCCAGAAGACAATTATGAATAAAACAACTCAAATTTTAAAAGCAATCCTGGATCTCACATGATACACACAAAACCCTATTTCATGTATTACAAGATTTTTTTTTTAGTTTTTATGTTTATATCTAATATGGAAATCAACTCTTACACTGCCTAAAAGTGTGAACAGAGCAGATTACATATTCAGTATCCAGGTACACCAAATTTTTAACATTGCCAGCTCAACACAGCTTTCTTGCTATTTTTTAAAAAATGGCACCCAAACAGTTTTACATTTATTATTTATTTTGATTTATTAAATTTCTTTGCCGCTCATCTCACTCTGGTAACTCTGGGCGTCTTACAGTCTTAAAAAGAATAAATCAATGCAACAACACGTATACAATAAGAATAAAACAATATAAAATACAAATACTATAAAAATACATTACAAATACAATTATGAAATGATGATCTTCCTTAGTTGAGATGAAGATATTTAAATGTCAGCTAATCATAGTTCCTATTGCTAGTTTATTGTGGAAAAATGGGTGCAATGTTATCCAACCAGTATCATTGTTGTGTTTTGAAACAAATATATCTTCTTCATGTTAACTTAAATTCTGAAAATAAAGTCCATTACATGTCCTTGTACATCTTGTACTTCACTTGAAACAAGGCAATATAATGCTACTGTACCAACCATTTTGAAACTTCAAAGGACATTTTATTCCCAATACTTGGCTGAATTGTTGTGGTATCACATTTTGGCTTGCAATGATGTCTAAAGTACAGAGAAATGACTTATTTATGTAAAAGCATCGTAAGGTGGGATTTTATTCTCTCTTCTCCTATATTATTTTATATTCATGCCAATCCAAATTGACATTATTCCAAAACGTTGAAGATGTAATACTTAAATAAACATAGGTGACTGAGCAAGTGTAGACATCAAGAAGAAAAAGCATTTGCTTTGGGTGGCCCTTATTTGTAAGAACTTGGAGCAATATGATGAAATGAAATGAAGCAAAGGAAAATGTAGGCAGAGTATCAGAAGTTCCTTAGAATTAAGTCCAAGACAGAAATATTTGTTGACGTTTTGAAGAAATTTGATGCCCCTAGCTGCTTTGAAAGGGAGGCCTGAAAGGTATTTTAGGGTTGAGCCTAGTGGGTGGCATGGAGAAACATATGACTTCTTTTAATATTCTTTAACAAAGCATGCTGTATCCCTAAAGGACTCTAAGCTGATTTATTCTTCATTGTCCAGGAGATGGAGAGCACAAATCGATATAATGGACTTATTTAAGGTAGATTTCCCAACATTGTGTTCTTCAGATTTGCAGGGCTTTGAGGCTGGTTTAAGATTTTATTGTTGCTAGGAATGGGAGAATGTTTGTTTGTTTGTATCCTGCCTTTATTATTTTGACAAATAGCTCAAGACAACAAATATAACTTTGGGTCCTTATTTTTGCCAAATGGTTAAATTTATTTTTTCTGAGTTCTCAAATTTGCATCTTTGTGAATTTGAGAAAAGATTTTTAAAATCTACAGTAAATGTGTGTATTTTGATGCACACTTGTCTAGACATACAATTTCCATTTGCATTGGTGCCTAACACCAGTTGTTTACAGCATCAACCCACAGATATCAGATTCATGTGGCATAAAATAAGGGCATAATCATTCTTTTCAACAGGCAAACACTTCATTAGTAATATACTTTCTTTAGAAAAAGATTTATCTTCTAAGATAAGGTTAACAGTAACATTCTATGTATGCTTGCTAGACTTAAAAAGGTATAGATTCCCCACGCACATATGTGCTAGTTGTTCCCAACTCTAGGAGACGGTGTTCATCTCCATTTCAAAACCAAAGAGCCGGTGCTGTCTGAAGACGTCTCTGTGGTCATGTGGCCGGCATGACTAAATGCTGAAGGAGCACAGAATACTGTTGCCTTCCCACCAAAGGTGGTTCCTATTTTTCTACTTGCATTTTTTTATATGCTTTCCAACTGCTTGGTTGGCAGAAACTGGGACAAGTAACGTGAGCTCAATCCGTTAGGCAACGCTAGGGATTTGAACTGCCGAACTGCCAACCTTTCTGATAGACAAGCTCAGCTTCTTAGCCACTGAGCCACCACGTTCCTACAACTTGCTAGACTTAGTTCTGCAGAATTCAAGGGTTTGTTCTCAAGAAGGTATGAACAAGACTGCAACTCCAGCAATGTTTCTTGACATATACCCTTCCTTGCTGGTTTTGTTAGATTTAATCCTGCTCTGCCCACCTAATGCGTCAGTTGGGAATAATATCACATTGCTGAAATGCTGCAGTTAGTAAATAGTAGCTGCTCAGTATCTTAGCCTCCTATGATAAAAGGAAGTGGCAGTAGAACCGTAACACTATCTTCTCCTTTCTCCATATAGTATTCACACTTACTGGAAAGAACATCAGCTGCATTTTTAAACTGAGAACAACCAGTACTTTTTGACTCAAGCAGTGCAGTTGCCTTGAGAAAACTAAGTATTTGAGGATCATATTAAGTGGTTTGTGGATATAAACTTTATCAAATAAGGGGTTTTCTCCATGGTTGCCTGTTGTCCATCACTAGAATATGCAGCATTTTTTTCCTCGAGGGTAGAAATGAATGATATCATCTTTTATTAATCATCCACTCACCATCAAAATGACTCCAGGGTGCATTTCTCTGTTGTACTTCTAACTTACACTTTGCTGGAGCCTCAAATATTCCTATCCTTTCGAGACTAATGCATCCTGCTTGCAGGTGGCATAGGGAGGAGGGGAGATTATAGAATTTATTACCCTTCATGATAAACTATGACTCAATTGACAGAGCAGTCTCTCTGCTGCAAAGCACCGAGTGACTCGATCTGTAGCAAACATTGTAGCAGAGGTGAAATTCAAATTTTTTTACTACCGGTTTGAAGTTTGAAGTTTTGTTTTATTTATATGCCGCCCTATTCCCTGCACCCGGTTCTGTGGGTGTGGCTTGGTAGATGTGGCAGGGGAAGGATGCGGCAAAATCTCTATTCCTGCCTTACTCCAGGGGAAGGATACTGCAAAATCCCCATTCGCTCTTCACTCCTGTGGGACAGATACCGCAAAATCTCCATTCCCACCCCATTCTGGGGCCAGCCAGAGGTGGTATTTGCCGGTTCTCCAAACTACTCAAAATGTCTGCTACCGGTTCTCCGGGACCTGCTGAATTTCACCCCTGCATTGTCCTCCAGACAGGAGCATGTGAACCGAAAAAGGGCAGAAATCTATATTTTTGAATAAACAACATAGGAAAGCAGGAAAATAGGTACAGACATTTATTTGAGGGTGAATAGGAAATGGCAAGACGACAATGTCTGATTCCGCCTTTCAGAAACATTTGTGAGCCAGTTCTAACATCAGGTCAAGAAGTAACTTTAACCTCAGTTAGAACAGGGTTTTCTTAAACTGGCATAAACACTGGACAGAAGCTAGAATAGAATAAAATAGAATAGAATAGAATAGAATGGAATAGAATAGAATAGAAAAGTTGGAAGGGACCTTGGAGCTCTTCTAGTCCAATCCCCTACTTAGGCAGGAAACCCTATACCACTTCAGACAAATTGTTATCCAACATCTTCTTAGAAACTTCCAGTGTTGGAGCATTCACAACTTTTGGAGGCAAGTTGTTCCACTAATTAATTGTTCTAACCGTCAGGAAATTTCTTCTCAGTTCTAAGTTGGGTCTCTCCTTGATTAGTTTCCACCCATTGCTTCTTGTCCTACCCGTAGGTGCTTTGGAGAACAGCTTCTTAAAGAAATCTGTCAGGCTGATTTTCAGGGATTTTAAGTCAAGGAAGTGAGGCCCAACCATGAGAGGTTCAAAGGGGAAAACATCTAAAAGCAAATTAAGGATTCCACCACCCATCCCCACCCAAATGGGGTTTCTCTGGATAAAATAGCTATACCATTTCCTACAGCCATTTCTTTTTAACTTGCATTGCAGTGGATACAGGAATATCTTTGGCCTTGTCTATTTTGAACCTACCCACTTCATGGCAGTAGACACTTTCTGCAAGTTTTCTTTTGAACTACAATCTCTGATCCAAAGTAGGTTGACCACTCCTGTAGCAAAGCAACCACATTCAAATGAATAGCCAATACTTTTTCTAAGTCAGGTAACCGAAGCAGGCTCCCTTGTGTAGGGAGATCTGGCAAAGCTGATGCACTGAAGCAGAACCAGAAAATGCAAAGAAAATATTCTGCCATTTCAAGATGAATTAAGAGACCTGGGACGTCTGTTTCACCTCCTATTCTGAGGGATTGGAAAACCTATTAACATCCCCGTATAACTTTCTCCCTAGTCACAACATAGAAAAGAGACCATTTAGGGCAGCTTTGCTGAGGCAACTGTCTGGTTGAGAAGTGATGGAATTTGATTTGACCTAGCAATTGTGCAGGTCATTTTGCAGTCTTTGGAATGTTTTGGATTAGTTGGAAAGAAAGAGGCAGGTGTTTTTGCAAAGATTTTTTTTCTTCTTTTTTTGAGGTAGGCTGAAGGCCCTATCAAGGAGGTGTTTTTTTTTTTAATTTCCCTCTTCTCATGTTTTCTGGGAGACTGCTACAGCAGTATAGCACATGAAGTGATGGAGTTTTTCAACATTATTTCTGTGAGATAGCTAACAGAAAGCATCAAAGTTGCTTTCATCAGAATTCTAAAATTTACTGAGTATGCCATCATTGCACCCAATGTGTTTCCTGATGGATTAATTCAGCTATGATTCACATTCAAATGGAACAAAAAGAATGGAGAAGACATTTCCACATTGTCCTTTTTTTAACACCCACTTTCCTTTAGCCAGTTGAATCTAATTTCTAACAGTTATTTTTGTACAAATCTCATACTTTCTTTCTTTTTTGCATTTTATTCTATTTTCAGCTTAATTTATTGTGCTTATTTTTCCCATGTCTTTTTTTCAAGGTCCACTCTTGACATTACTTAAAATGGTTTGCCCAATGTTCAAAACCTCTCATTACCCATGTACCTTTCAATAATTGTTTGAAAGGTTTGAACTCTCACTCTCATCTTGAACAATCAAATCGTGTTTTAAAGATTCATTCCTTTGCTATGTGTATATCAAGGTCTTCACAATGCTTTTTAGAAAGGTAAAAATAAAGGAAAAAATAGATGAGATTACACACCTAAATTGTATCATGTCAAAGGTTGTATACCTTGTAACATTAAAATGACAATGCTATTCAGTTTGGGATGTATTTTGACCATTATTCCACATGCATAACTGAAGTCAATTTTTAGCCCAGAAATGCTAATGCTAATCTATGCAAGATGTCACCTTTAATCCAAAAATAACCTTGCAAGTCCACATTGCACACGATGTATGCACTGTACTGAAACTCTGAAAATACTACTTTGTTTAAACATTCATAATCTTGTTGATACCTCAAGTATATATGATTTAAACTTTCTGATTTCCACTGATTGAACTATTAGTCAAGATTTTGTGCAGTATTCAAATGAAAAAGAAATTAATTATCTTTTAGGCCACTTATAGCCACTGTTTTAAGTTGTTGTTTCAGGGACGGGGACAGTAAAAGGCTGATTTGATCAGAATTCAACAAAAATATGTATGGGACTTATTTGCCTTTTCTTCCATAACTTTTTCAGCTCACTGTTTCATTATGTAAATGTTGAACACACTGTTCAGTCTTTCATAATGCACACAGACATAGAACATGCATGGATTTACTTTATGTACAACTAATCCTTATGACCTTATGACCATAACTGAGCCCAAAAATTTCCACTGCTAAGCAAGACTATTGTTAAGTGAGTTTTTATCCATTTTACAATCATTTATTGCAACAGTTGTAAAGTAAATCACTGCAGTTAAGTTAGTAACACAGTTGTTAAGTGACTCTAGCTTCCTGAATGATTTTGCTTATCAGAAGGTTGAAAAAGGTGATTGCATGATCAGGGACAATGTAATTGTCATAAATACATGCCATCTGCCAAGTGCCCAAATTTTGATCATGTGACCATGGGATGCTACAATGGTTGGAAGTATGAAAAATAAGTCGTAAGTCCCTTTTTTGCAATGCTGTTATAATTTTGAATGGTCACTAAACAAATGTTCTAAGTTGAGGACTACCTGTACTTACTTAGAATAGATCAATGGCTTTGATTAAGATTAAGATTTAGATTAAGATTTAGTTTATTTGTATGCCGCCCTTCTCCGGGAGGGACCCAGGGCGACGAACAACTCAAAAGGGGAAAAGGGGATACAAAGACAATACACGTAATTAAAATACACAAGAGTCATACAGCCATACAAGTCATTGGTTTTACTGAGAGTTAAAAACTGTAAATGAGTTTTCCAATCAAATTAATTTTAAAGTAGTCTTACCACATACTAGATATCTACAATATAAAGCAAACACATTTAAATGTCATGCTTTATGTTGTTTCTTAAAATCTGTGATATTGCTTGCTTTTTATAGGAATGCAGATAAAAATGACTACCATAAATAGAATATTCTCAATGAATGATCTGGGAGGCATATAGGTGGAAGATAACTCTTCCACAAAATATTAACTTTTAGTTTACACTGTTTCAATTACTATTCCTTTCCCTGATTTGTTGCCTTTTCTATTGGTTTTATGTCAAACTACATCTAAGTCCTGAGTCCTTGTACTAAAACACTTTTCTAATCCTCTCACTGATCAAAGTTTTATTTATTTAATTCAAGAAAACAATAATCCCATTTCGTATGGATTATCAAACTAACAAGTAGCTTTATAACAAAAATAAACAAGTGAAACCAACTTCTAAAATCTTTAAGCTGAGGGCTTCTTATTCATGTCTTTATGAACGAGATCTTGCCTCTTACAGAAGAAGCAATGACTTCTCATTCTATGTAGTGCAGGTTGCTTCTCTCAGATTAGCTTGTCTTCAAGATGAAATATGAAATCTCTTTAATCCCTTCATGAACAACATGCACTAAAGAATCAAATAAGTCAATCATGTAATTAAAAAAAAATTCAGCATAGAAAAATATTCCCTAATTCACATTAGAAATTCGCTAACTGGCAGTCATTATTCTAGAGCCAAAATGCTTCCTAGTTGTATTTTCACTTGATTGTAATTCCTCAGATTTCAGCCTTTTACTCGGTGAATATTTGGACTACTGTAGAAGAAAACGAATAGACATGAAATCACAGCTCTAAAGTTTTCCTTATTTTTGTCATGGTTTTCCATTATTTTTTAAAAAAGACACACACAGAACGAGGCGAAGTATAAAATAAGCTAGACTAAACCAGTTGTTTACAGTACAAATACTACAGGAAGTCCTCGACTTACAATAGTTTACTTAGTGACTGTTCAAAGTTACAGTAGCACTGAAAGAAGTGACTTATGACTGTTTTTCACACTTATGCAGCATTCGCATTGTCATGGGATCAAAATTCAGATGCTCGGCAACTGCCTCACATTGATGATGGTTGCAGTGTCCTGGGTGTGTGTGTGTCAAGTGACTACCTTTTGCAAAACTTCTGACAAGTCAATGGAGAAGCTAGATTCACTTAACAACAGCTTTACTAACTTAACAAGTACAAAATTTCATTTAACAACTGTGGCAATAAAGGAAGTTAAATGGGGCAACATTCACTTAACAAATGTCTCACTTAGAAACAGAAATTTTGGGCTCAATTGGGGTTGTGAGGACTACCTACTTGTAGTCTCTACTTGGTTTTATCAATTGTTTATTTGTTGACTGTATACTGCCCAGAGTTGCAATAGCTCAAATTGGGGAGCCATGCAGAATTCTTAGATTTAAAAAAATCATCATCATCATCATCATCATCATGTTGGCACAGTGGTTAGAATGCAGTATTGCAGGGCCAACTCACTGCTCACTCCAGGAGTTCGATTCTGAGTGGTTCAAGGTTGACTTAGCCTTCCGTTGGTAAAATGAGGACTCAAATAGGAGGCAATAGGCTGACTCTGTAAACCACTTAGAGCGGACTGTAAAATACTGTGAAGTGGTATATAAGTCTAAGTGCTATTGATATTGCTATTGCTGTCATCATCATCATTGCAGCATGATGCATTTGGCCCTCCATTCTGGTTAATTGATTCTATTATCAAATAGCTCTGACTGTTAGGAAGTTTGCTATAACATTCATTAATTTTCTGCCTTCCTGTGACTGAAAGCTATTATTTTGGTTCCTGGTCCTCCTCTGTGTCATTCTGTCATCTTCTCAGGTATAAAGAGGATCCCCTCCTCCTCTGTTATCCCTTATCTAAAATTAAACGTTCCCAATGCCTGCAATCTCTCTTCGTAGGATTTATTTTCCTGTCAAAAGCCCGCTTGTAATGGTCTGTCCCTCCATCATCACACTTAAATTAACTTTGCGATCCGTGCCCTGATTGGTCTGTCTTTTTTTTAAAAAAAATATATGAAATTATTCATTACTCTAAAGAGAATCGTTCACTACAGCAAACTTACTCCTAACTTTCGCTATTCCGCCGCCTGTTGCTGGTCAATACGGATCAGCAGCTAGGACTAAAGATCGCTGCCTATCAAGTTGCAAAGCAAAGACCCTTCCTCCCTCCCTCCTCTAAACTTTTGCATCTAACTTTCCCATCCTACCCCTCTCTCACATTTGGAAAATCGATTTTACAAGCAGTCTTTTAAACATCGCCCTTTTCCTTTCTTTTGAGACGTCAGGTGCAAATGGAGGGCTCCCCTCTCTCGCCGCTGACACAGCGTGAAGGGGAAGGGTATTGTTGGGAGCCCCTTTGGAGGGAGCTCGGTTTCCCCCTCTTTTCACATCTTCAGCTCCTCCCCCTTTTCTCCCCTCCTCCTCCTCCTCCTCCTCCTCCGAGGAGTGGGAGGTTCCAGAAGTGGGCGAGCAAAAAGAAGGGAATTGTTTGAGAGTTCAGTCATCCAAAAACCTTCTCCCATATGGAGGGTCTGGCTGCCTCGATTCCAGTGCCTTTCCGCGGGGTCTTCTTCCTATCTTGCTGGGCTTTTTAGGAAAGTTGCAATTCTTCCTAAAAGCAACCAGCATCCAAGTTGCAACAGTCTCCTTTTTTTTTTTCCTTTAAAGCCTCTCCATCCAGGTCAGCCGCTCCAGCTTTACTTTGGTGAGTGCTTCGCAGATCTGTCCGGCCTCAGAAATCCTTTTCAGCCTCGGGGTTTCAGCTTCTTTGTTGCTGTTTTATTTTTCCTCGCGTTCCCCCTCCTCCCTTTGCCGCTCCTTCCTTTTCCTTAGTTGGGTCTCCCGTTAGCATCAGCAGAGATCTTAGGTGAGTCTGAAACATGTCCCCCCAAATAACAGCAAAACAATTCCCGGGGGTGATTGAAACAGCATGGGAAGAACCAGATTGATTTTTTATTTTTTTTTAAATGTTTTTACTTTGCTACTTTTCTAAGTCAACTGCAGTTTGGTGATTTGTTGTTCTGAAAACTTAAGGAATCGGGATAGTTGGTTGGATATTTTGAGAGCATTTGATAATTTGTGAGAAAAGAGGGAGTAGACTTCAGTGATTCTCTCAACTGTATTTATGCACATTTGTTTTCCCTCCTAGACAGGTGGGATTGTACTGTGGTTCTCCTACTTCTTTTGATATCTTGAGTCTTGACCAGAATAGAAGGCCTGGCATCTGCTGTTGAACCCCAACACATGACTAAACTTCTCCAAATAAGTTTCTTCTAAATGTGCTTTAAAAGAAAGAATGCTCTTGGAAATTCTCCATAGCAAGCCTGCATCCCTCTGCTTCTCTTTATTCATCCATCTATCTATCTATCTATCTATCTATCTATCTATCTATCTATCTATCTATCTATCTATCATCTATCATCTCTATTTGCTTCTAGGAATGTGTAGTCTTGGGTTTTGACTGAGGATAGAGAAGCGAAGCATCTAAATGCAGCAGCATCCTTTGCTTCTACTGGGCTCAAGAGTTGCTGTTACACAAAATGCATGGATGGGTTTGCTGTGAAGAAACACTTTTATTGATTGCCTTTCCCCCTGCTTGGTCTTGGCAGACATTTTTAAATACAATAGAATTTGGAAACGTTGCTTTTTCTTTATGTACAAAAGAATTTTAGATTTCATAACTAGATGTTTAGCTGTGTTGTCTAATGGATTGGAAGGAAATAATTGTTTACAGGATCATCTTAATCAAGTTGATTTAAGTGTCAAAGTTAAGATTTAGGGGTTTCTGTAGGAGATTGAACAAAAGTGCACTATTGTCTAGAATTTGTACAAATTGTAGGGCAGGTGTTGTTTTTATATGAGTTATTTTATGAGTTACACAACTTTTGAAAAACGTATTAGAGATTCCTTGTGTTCTTTTAGATCTCATTATTGCTACACTAAGAATACAAGTCCACAGCTCTTCTTAGATGCAAAACTCAATATGAATATTTGGAATATTGTGTTATATAGTCTATCCTTTTTAAGCAAAGTAAGACTATGCTAATCTATACATTACTAAAACTCTTCTGTCTGCCATCTTTAACTAGGCAAAACAGTGCATTATAGGGCAAAACCTTTTCAACTGAGGTACCTCAAATGGATTAATTTAAATAATGTATCCAAAATATAGGGCCCATAACTCCTTTGGAATTGAAATTTGGCAAGTTTTATAAAGCATTTTATAACCTAAAATTATCATATGAAATCATGCAAAATGTCATAACACAATTCCTGTTATCTACTTTGATGTGCTATACAGTTCAATATGGGCTATTTTCAAGACACATTTCTAAATAACTGTGAATTTTTAAGAACTTTTCAAGTATATTAGAAGTTCTGTTATTGTTGAAGGCCTTGAGGAATCTGTTAATGAATATACCTGAAAGTACGACCCAACAGATCATGGATTGTTTAGTGTTTTCATAAAAGTATATAGGAATGATTTGCATAGGTGGGAACTAAGTGCAGTTTTACTTCCTGTTTCTTTAGGCTTCCCAAATTGTTTTCTTAATAAAAGCTTTGAAATATAAGTATGCTAAGGCACTAATGAATGAAGAGCAAAGTGTCTAAATTACAGGTAACTATTTTTAACAAGGACTAAGACATAATAGTAATATTTCTGAATCTATTCCAATGTGAATTTATGTGGTCTGAAGTCTATATAATAGATCTGAGCATCATAATCTTTGGTTTCAATGTATTGCTATACCAATCCATCTTTTTCCCAATTAGTTTGCTTTGTCAGATTTGTCAAGAGAAGAAATAGGGGAAGGGTTTGTATGTGCTGCAATTAGCTGTTTGTACATCACTTTCTTGTTAGTAAATAAATTAATTGACATATTAGAGTAAGTTTTTATTGGTCTAAAATTTGCACATGCTCTCTGAATAAACCTATAACTTCTTCTAAAGAGGTTTTAGCTATTAGCAGAAAAATATTTTGATATTTTATTGTTTGGTCTTTATCCTGATCCCCACAAATAAGTCAACTACTTTGTTTGTTATATTTTTTTAAGCTCCATGATAGAGTGTGTGTGTGTGTGTGTGTGTGTGTGTGTGTGTGTGTGTGTTTGTGTTGTTTTGTATAGCATATAGCACATGGCTTTTATCATCATTTAAGGTTTTTGAAATGCTTAGTTTCAATCCAGTAATTTGTTCTCCAAAAATCTCCTACATTTATTTATTTAGTGTTTTTATTTCCCATCTTTATTACATGAACTAAATTGCATTTTCCCATAACCTAGCTGAAGAAATCTTTATCATATTAAAAAAACTCTTCTATTTGAAGTATTAGAAATTGTATGTCCCAACATATTTGGAGACTATAATGCTTAGGGCCTAGGCAACATGAGAAATCTAAAGCCTAGCTACTGTACTGCTAAACAACAATTACAACTACTTCTGACCAATATGATCATAAATTGTGGTTGATTGAAGTTTCAGCATCATCTTTCATTAATGTCTAATCAAATGTTCTTCAATTTGGTAATTTCCGCCATGAAATATATCGGAAGAGCTAGTCAGTAGGGTACAAAGGAAAAGTCAGGGGTATTTCTTGCTGAAACTGACATTGATGATTATTTCTTACCAATAAACACACAAATAAGTGATGACATGCATTCTAACTGATGGTTGGAAATGTACAGTCATTAAAGTTGGTGATATTGGTAAAACTGAAATATAAAAAAGAAATATATTAAGAGAAGATGGATTTGTTACATTATTTACACAGATGCTTAATTTTTAGAGGAATATTATACTCAGAGAAAATGTGCATAACACATTTAGTTAAAATGTCTATCTCTTCTACAATTTAAGCCTTAAAATAAGTCTCTTAAGGTTATGTTTTCAATAGCTGTGTGAAGGGGCATATATGCTGAAACAACTTTCAACATATAGCACTGGATTTTCAAAAGCATATCACACTGATGTATTTCTCTTTAACCTAGGAATCATGGTGGCACAGTGGTTAGAATGCAGTACTGCAGGCTATTTCTGCTGCCTGCCGGCTGCCTGCAGTTTGACAGTTTGATTCTCACTGGCTCAAGATTGACTTAGCCTCCCATCCTTCTGAAAAATGAGGACCCAGATTGTTAGGGGCAATATGCTGACTCTGTAAACCACTTAGAGAGGGCTGTAAGGCACTTTGAAGCGGTATATAAGTCTAAGTGCTAATTCTATTGCTTACAACGTGAACACCTGTATAGGTGATAATAAGGAGAACCATAATACATCTAGCATTAATCTAGAACCGCATTTCTCAGTGTCAGAGCTTTTACAATGTGTGGACTTCAACTCCCAGAATTCCTCAGCAAGTGTGCTTGAGAAATTTCACTATTATTGATAAGAGTTGATGCAGACTTTTAAATAAAGCTGAACAAATACTGAATCTCTGGTACTCAACTTTATTCATATTATTTGTGTGTGTAAAAATGCAGGGTAGTAGGAAGTTTTGACTATACTAATACTATGAACTTGGAAACTTGTGTTATATACAAGATCACTGAATTCTCAGGATGATAATGAGGTCATAAAAATATAAAATGAGAAGTTTAAGCATTGCAAATGTACAATGTAACTATCTTAAAAATAAATGGCAGTGGCCTGTTTTTGATAAATAACGTGGGTTAGAATATTTTAAATACATTTATTAAAACTATGTATAAATTGGACATAAGCAGACTCAAGTAAATGATCCTTGTAGTCGATTGATATATTTTGGATTTAGATCTATTCATGTTTTGAGAAAATATCCTTTGATTAGATTTTATACACAGTTATGCCACTTTCAAAGTTTCCAGTTCTCCAAGTATGGAATAGAAGAGTTGACTGCTTAATAAAATGTGTCCTTGAAAAAGCAAAATAAAGGTGTGCACTAATTTGGATCTGAAGGCAAAAAAGTATTTTCGACACAAACATTACACTTACCTGAGTCAGCTTCTTAAAAGATCTGAATAATCTCTTGGGATCACGCCACTATTGTCCACCACTGGGATTTAGAGATGATGCCTAACAGCATCACCTTGACCTAACAGCTGTTTGCTTTCAAATCTGAAGTGGTGCATAGGCCCAGTACACAAACGTTTGTGCTTTTGTATCTTTCTAGACACAATTCAGATTCTGAATTGGCCATCCTTTTGGAAAAAAATCTAAAGCTTGATTGTCTTCCATCTCTGCTGTGATTTTGTTAATCATGGTTAACCTTATTTAAAAATATTAAGTTCAATTTTAAATACTACAGCTTTAGGTACCATTGGGTTTGGGGGGGGGTTGTATCACATTGCAGAAGCTTAGTTAAACTCTGGAACCTTTAAATCATTAAAGGCAAGAACCTTTTCGGAACTATACAAGTCTTCAGCAGTGATTAAACAATCTGCTTGTAAACTCACATTGAGAATTTAATTTAAGCCTCCAATTGTAATCCAAACAAGTGAAGAGATGACCCATATGGGTTTCTAAATGTACTAGAAGTCTTTTCTTTGATGCATGTTTGAAGAAGATTTTGTGCCTTGTGTGGCTTCTGGGGATTCTCTGTAGAAACTTTTTAGTACATGTAATCCATGGTGTGTGTACTCACTAGATTCTTGTAACTGCTGTTTCAATAAAATTCCATATATGGGAGAGAAAGCAAGAAAAAAAATCTAGGATCTAGCTGTGTTGTCTGATTCAACCGAAATGAAACAATAGCTGGGTAACTTAAAATTGCACTCCTCAATGAATGAACAATTTATTGTTAGATTTAATTGCGTCTGTCAATCCTTGATCTGTGAAATGGTTAGTTCTGAATTTTCCTGTCCATGCAAGAATTATAAAAAGATTTGGTATGCAACTTTTGATGTGTCATCTGTTCATATCTTTATAACTGGGATTTCCACCTATGCCTTTGGCTATAGGAGGATGAAATGAAAGTAGTAGCTAAAGCATACAATACTTGGAGGTGAAGTTTTGTCAGTCGACCGGGGTAAAATTCAGCACGTTCTGGAGAACCGGTAGCGGAAATTTTGAGTAGTTCGGAGAACCGGCAAATGCCACCTCTGGCTGGCCCCAGAGTGGGGTGGGAATGGAGATTTTGCAATATCTGTCCCCCAGGAATGGGGAAGGAATGGGGATTTTGCAGTATCCTTCCCCTGGGGTGGGGTGGGAATGGAGATTTTGCAGTATCCTTCCCCTGCCATGCCCACTAAGCCACATCCACAGAACCGGTAGTAAAAAAAAATTGAATTTCACCACTGCAGTCAACTATATCACTGTATACACTAGTAGAAGAGGACTCAGTCTGCATGCATTTTAGAAACCAGAACAGAAAAACCTTAAATCATGATCAAGGGTGTGTGTATTAACATCTGGGCATGCAATAACATTTTCAACAGGAGGCTCTCATGCTATGATCAAACCACGTTTTAAAGTTAAGAAAAAAGCCAAAGCAGTTCCTGATGCGGTATCACAAGCAGGAAGGAGGGGAACCTCGAGTAAATACATTACATCTTTCATTTGTGTAAAAGGTGTGAGAGAATTTATAATCAGTTGAAATAAGGAGCTTAAGCATGGAGAAAGATGCCCAGGAAAACACAAAGCCAATAGACATAACACTTTTCTAATACCCATTTCTTTGATGTTGTTCCAATACATAGAGCGGTAAAGTAAGACTGTATACTGTACAAGTAATCCTCGACTTACGATCACAATTGAGCCCAAAATTTCTGTTAAGTGAAAAATTTGTTAAGTGAGTTTTGCTCCCTTTCTTGCTAAGCTGTTGAGTGAATCACTGCAATTGATAACTTAGTAACTTGGTTGTTAAGTGAATCTGGCTTCTCCATTGACTTTATTTGTGAGAAAGTCACAAAAGATGATCACATGATTAAGGGAATGCTGCAGAGGTTGTAATTGTGAAAAATGGTCATAAGCCACATTTTTCAGTGCCTTTGTAACTTTGAACGGTCACTAAATGAACACTTGTAAGTTGAGGACTACCTGTACTAAGTCCCTTACCCATTAGTATAGGGATTCATAAACTTTTTCAGTGCCTTTGTAACTTTGAACGGTCACTAAATGAACAGTTGTAAGTTGAGGACTACCTGTACCATGCTTATCACTCTCCTGTTGCAGAGGAATGAGTGACTCTGGCTCCCTTATAAGCAAAAGATGTAATTATCATGTCCATTTCTCAGGTAGGAATGAGAAGGGGACTAGGGACACTAGTATAAAACAAAGATTATTGCTAGTCTTGTGTAAAAGAAAGATTATTAATAAATTATCAGAAAACTAAAGTTTTAATATTTGTTTGATACCACAAATGACAAATTAATGGAACGCCATTGAACAAGTGTGGATCCTTAAATACCCTGGCATGCTGTTCCATGCTGCTCTGTCTTGGAATCCACATCTTTTATATTGTGCTAGTCTTGCTCAGCATAGGCCATAGCTATTCTGAGGGTTGTTTTTTTCATTCAAAGGGAGCTCATTCCTGTATATTCCTGCAGCATCCAAAGTGTTCTTGGCTAAGGCTGTCCTTTAGCTTCTCTGCAATACTTAAATCTGAACTCTTACTAAGTTCAATATTTGTGAAGTGGTTCAAACTAAGCTTATTAGAGCCAATCTTGCAATTCCCAAATGTATTAAGAATGCTATATTTATATTTGGAGATGGTTTTAGTTTTTGTGGAGGTTAAAAGTAAAGGTTCCCCTCACACATGTGTGCTAGTTGTTCCTGACTCTAAGGGGCAGTGCTCATCTCCGTTTCAAAGCCGAAGATCCAGCACTGTCTGAAGATATCTTGGTGGTTATGTGGCTGGTATGACTAAATGCCGAAGGCACATGAAACACATGTTTTACGTGCTTTCAAACTGCTAGGTTGGCAGAAGCTGGGACAAGTAACGGGAGCTCACTCCGTTACACGGCACTAGGGATTCGAACTGCCAACCTCTCTGATCGACAAAGTCAGCATCTTAGCCACTGAGCCACCGTGTCCCATCTTGTGGAGGTTCGAGTTTAGTCATTGCCAACTTTGGGTTAGAATTAAAATTTGTCTTCCTATTGGTTTGCTATCAGTAAAATCTGTTTATTGGGTTTGTCAGTAGAGAGACTCTCCTCTGTAGATTTTGAAAATGCCAGATGTGCTCACAAGAAATAGATCTGGGATAAGGACCTTCGAACTAACCTAAGCCTAGCGTCTATTCCTATAATTCAATGTATCAGCCTCTTATTTATCAATTAGTACAGGGGTGTCAAACCCACGGCGCACAGGCTGGATATATCATGCACTGGCTGGCCATGCCCATCCGTGGTTTAGCAAAGGGGAGAAAGTCACGATATGTTAGGTGACCACAACGTGATGTTGCGAGTTTGACACTCCTGATCTAGTACAATATTAAAATTATGTAGGGCTTTTGTTTTAAGCTAGACACAGGCTGCCCTCCTCAGTCCTCTTTGGACAGTGTAAGAGTACTCCATTAAACTAGTGCCTATGCCAATGTGGTGAAGACTCAGTAGCCATATCTTCTTTCCTTTACAAGGATTCTAGGATGACTTTCATCAACCCCACTCTAAAGAGATTTCCAGACAGAGAAAACTTTTATTTGTGGGTTGTCTTATCTGTATTTCCTCCCAGGTTGCTCAGTTTTGTTCCTCCTCTGTTATTCATCTTACTTGTAGTGGAAGATTCTGATTTATTCAGTTATTCATTCTTATTTGCACTTTATGTTGTTTTATTCTATTATCAATGTACTTATATCCCTGTACTTTAAGAAAAAGTTTATTTTTATTTATTGATCAAATTTAGGTAGCACGTGTCTGTGCAGCTTTATATTCTATGTTTCATCCTCATTCTTTGTTATATATTCTATATTTATATATACTTGTCAATATACTTATATTCACTGACGTTTAGGTTTTATATCATATTGTGGCTTTATAATAAAGCTATTTGATTTTTATTTGATGATAGTACTCGCCATTAAATGCAATTTTTAAAATGTTCCAAAGTGTTATATACAGTACATTTAAATAATATAATAAAACTATGACAATAAAAATTGTGGGGTAATCAATGTGGGAAATATAGAAGAGAATAGTTTAATAATGTGCTGTCATAAATAAATATTATAGCAAGTCCTGATTTTTGCAATAGTTAAATTTTAGGGATATGCACAGATATAACCCTAACAATTGTCACTTTTATATCTACAGTAGGATGAGAGAAGGAGCAAGATAATACAGGATAGATGTGTGTAAATGGTTATGCTGACAGTATATAACTTTTATTACAATACAGGCTATACATGGCAATATTTAAAGGTGGACCAAAGGATTATCATAGAGTTTTGTATTGATTAGGAGAAGATAGAGATCTGATTGCAACTTAATATTAAATGTTATCATTAAACATACAAACATACATACAAACCAGGTTCAATTTTTGGGTTTCTGTACTATTTGGTTTGATATGATTGTGAGTAGATTTTAAAAAAGAAAGCTTCTACTATAAAATGGTTATATTTAAGTTTATAGCTGAGACCATGGTTAGTGAACAAGTCAAGACAGAAAATTTACAGTGTGTTCCAGGCTCCTTGAATTAATTGTGATTGAAGCTTACAAATTTTACATATGTTCAGATACAATAAATTATGGTTAGTTAAAAGTAGAAACATACCTTTTCATTTCCCCCTTAACTACGTTAGAGAAGATGGAACATGGAACATGTATTGGATGTCCACATTAATACTAATCTATAGTTTAGTTTTATATCAAAAATAAATGTTTTGGGGTGGAGTTAAAGGCAAAGACAGGGTTCATATATCTCTTTTAACTACAATACAATTTGTTTGACTTTAGTTTAAAATGGTGTATGTGTTTATACTATATTTATACTAATTTATGACTTTGCACAATTTTTGAACCTATCATTGTCTTCCTGCAAGCATTTATTTCAAGTCATAATTATGATGCAATGAGAGAGAAATCAGGATATATAAAGCCTATAACTGCAATCTAAGGAAGAGACTCGATTTAAAATGAGATAAAATTAATTTGTAAGACTTGTTCTTAATAAAACTTCACTGACTTCTGATGATTTTCATAGAATCATAGGCGTGGATGGGACCTTAATTATCTTCTAGCCCAGGGGTGTCAAACTCAAGGCCCGGGGGTCAGATCTGGCCTGCGGACTGCTTAGATCTGGTCCACAGGCCCACCCTGAAAACAATGAAGGACTGGCCTGTGGTGCCTCTGCCAGTGAAAACGGAGCTGGGGAGCCCTTTTTTGCTGGCAGACTGCTTGAGCCACCACAGACATCCCCGACATGAGTGATGTTGAGCTGTCCATGACCACCTGGACACACCCACTCCAGCCCAGTGAGGTCAAACACAACTCTGATGTGGCCCTCAATGAAATCAAGTTTGACACCCCTGTTCTAGGCCAACGTCCTTCCCAAGAGAGAAGTTCTCAGACCATCTTGGACAAATGATTGTTATCTCATGTGCTATGGAAAATAAGTCAATATCCTCTTCCCTATGCAGCCCTTAAAGGATTGGAAGATTGCTATCATGTCTCCTCCCAGTCTTCTGTTTTTTAAACTAGAAATGCCTAGTTCTTTTAATCATTCTTCATAGGATTTAGCCTCCAGATACTTTATCATCTTGTTGTTGCTGTACTTTGTACTCTGCACTTTTTGTATTATGGGGACCAGAACTGAATGCAGTGTTCCAAATAAATATGGCTTCACTAGTGTGATGTGCAGCAGTTCTATTAGTTCCCATGATCATGGTGTTATCTCTGTTGATTGCAGAATACTACTGACTCATACTTAAACAGTGGCCCACCAGGATACCTAGATCTTTCTCAAGGTATTAGTGTTGAGTCAGCTACTGCCTATTCTGTACTTGTGCATCTGATTTTTCTTGTCTAACTTCAGGACTTTTCTCACCACTTTTATGCATCTTGTTGAATAGAACCAA
This sequence comes from Thamnophis sirtalis, assembly GCF_051295495.1. NCBI lineage: Eukaryota > Metazoa > Chordata > Lepidosauria > Squamata > Natricidae > Thamnophis > Thamnophis sirtalis. The sequence continues at coordinate 30,482,008 of NW_028261388.1, read as the reverse complement.
ATGCTCAAATCTATCAAAAGCCCTCTGAATTTTGAGTCTATCTTTTGAAATGTTAACAATTTATCCCTCCCCCAACTTTGTGTGTGTGTGCGCGCACGTGCCCGCCTGCCTGCCTACCTACCTACGTACCTACCTAGCTCCTTTATTATTTTTCTAAATAACTCAAGCCAGTGAATGTACACACCTTCCTGGGAGAGAGAGGAAAGAGAGAGAGTCATTTGCCCAAGTTCACCTAGTTGGCTTTCATGGCTAAAGTAGGGCTAGAACTCATCGTTTTTAGATTTCTAGTGTGGTGTTTTAACCACTAGACCAAGCTAAATCTCTGTTAAGAGTTCTGATGTAGATGTAATTCCATTAAAGACCACACACTGAATGTGCTGGTCAGCCAACTGCAAATCGATCTGGTAGTGATAGTGTCTAAACTACATTGTTCTATCTTACCAAGAAGTAGGTTATAGGTATGCCTTATGAAATCTAAATATACTACAGTATTGAAGCATGAACTATACTATCATGAAGGCATATGTAAGTGTCCCAGGATAATGTTGCAGGATCCAATATGAGTTGGTCACCAAAAATGAGATTTAATCTTCCAAGTGTTCAGACTTGGGTTGGAGCCAATCCTCAGGTAACTTCTCTCTGTGTGGCAATGGGCTGTTCTGCTATGTGGTGCCTGGTACGTATACTATATCCACAGCATTTCTCTAATTCACTAATTTAGTCAATTTATCAAAGAAGGCAATGAGATTTGTTTGGCATCACTTGTTCTAGACAAATCCATGCTGGCTTGCTCATCTCTCATTAATTTGTTCTTGTTCACCTTGTTGAAGATGGTTGTTCATTTCATTAGCCATAGAAATGAACAAGACCCTATGTGCTCACAAATCTCCTGTCTGATTATCTTTTTGAGGATTTTTCCAGGTATGCCCTGTGCATACTGTCCGGTGCTCTCATCTCACATAATCTCAGGTCTTGGATTTGATTCTTCCTACTTCCATTTCTTATCTTCTTTATAAGGAAGAAAAAAAATGTAGTTTTTAGTGTGTTGGTCTGTGACCGTAATAAAGATTGAATTGAATTGAAGTTTTTAGAGGAACTAGTGGAGACTCTGTACTTTTTGATAGAATGACTTAATAGCTCTCATGGGCCTTCCAATATGCATGGCAGGTATGTCAGAATAGAAAAGAAAATGCATCTTTTAAAATAAAAAAGTAAGAAAGTATTATTGATGGATTGATTAAACAAACAAGCACAAAAATGGGGTAGAGACACAATAGCAACCTCCCTAACCATAACCATTCCATTACCTGGTTAAAGAATAATCTTTGCATTAATAGTTTGATTATGTACAGGCAGATATCCTTTTCAGTAGTTCTCAAAAGATAGTTGAAATTGCTTATTGCTTTTATATTGTTATATTGTTTGACAAAGTTGAAAAACTGAGGGAGGTATCTTTCCCTCAATTTCTGGCAGGAATGAAGGTTGTCTTGTTCAAAGATTTGCTGCCTGATGAATTCCAGCTCCCTATCTAATCTGTTCAGAAGAAAGCAACATGTCTATGAGGAGAAGATAAATGATTATGTTTCTTATTCTGGAATTCAGCAAGCAACAAGATATATGGAGTGTATGGAAAGATGAAACCTTGCAGAGAATATTACATGGACTAAGAGCTGATTAAATGTCAGAGCTTTCTTATTTCAGTTTAAAGCAATCTATGCATATTGGACACATTGTAGTAATATTGCAATAAAATATAGCTTGATTGCAAAACATTCTTATCCAGATCAGATAAAGACTAGTATTGCAGCCACACAACATGGATTATTTAACTTTAATTAGATTTTTTTGGGGGGAGGGGTGTCTTAGAAACTGTTGGTTACCCAGACTGGCTAGTTTACAATTTAATGTATTTTACAAATCTGGAAAAATTAATTTAGAAATTAAAATTAAATTAGAAAGAGTGCAGAAAAGAGCAATCAAGATGATTAAGGGACTAAAACATATGAAGAACAGTTGGAGGAACTCCGTATGTCTAGTTTAATGAAAAGAAGGACTAGGGGAGACATGATAGCAGTGCACCAATATCTCAGGGCCTTCCACAAAGAAGAGGGAGTCAAGCTATTCTCCAAACACCTGAAGGTAGGACAAGAAGCAGTGGGTGGAAACAAATCAAGGAGAGAAGCAACTTAGAACTGAGGAGAAATTTCCTGACAGTTAGAACAATTAATCTGTGGAACAACTTGCCTCCAGAAGTTGTGAATGCTCCAACACTGGAAGTTTTTAAGAGGATGTTGCATAACCATTTGTCTGAAGTGATGTAGGGTTTCCTGCCATAAGCAGGGGGTTGGACTAAAAGACCTCCAATAGTTCTGGAGCGCACTCATGGTTGAAAGGGTAGCCTATTACAAGAAAAGCCATAGGCAAGTGACAATATATAACCTGTACATCTCTGCCTGTGGAATATGCACTAAGGGTAATTAAAAGTCCTTTTGATAGATCAAAAGGATTTGCTTGTTCCATTGACACTTATATAATGACACACATACATCTACCAGCCCCATACTGTTCCCATGATAGAAGTATATCTGCCAGGGGCTGTTTGGCCCCATACTCTTTCCATATGTAAGATGGGAATTTGTTTTTTGACCTCTTGTACTTCCCAAAACTCCAGATGATCCCACCAGTTTTAGACAGCTTGTACAAGTAGTCTTCCAGTTACAACCATAATTGGGCCTGGAAGATCATTGAGTGAAGCAGTCATTAAGCGAGATGTCACATGACTGCTTTGCTCAATGACTATAATCCCAGCTCTCCAGTTGTTGTAAATAAGTAATGCTTGGGTGATTAAGTGGAGTACCAGGAAGAGGGCCCAGGCTCCTGGTGCGTATGATGGGGAGAGGACCTGGGCTTCCCACCACACCCAGGGCCTCTGTCAGCCATGCTAGGGAGAAGAATCATGAGAACGCTGACATTTACTAGCATTTTCACCACATTGAAAGTCTGTCCTTCCAGAGTATCCTTTGAGAAGCAGTCTGAAAGTCTCAATCCTGCTGTTTGCTGGCATTTTCCCCTCAAAAGGGGCAGAGTTGATGGCAAAAATCAGCATTCTGAAAGGCTCTGAGCTGTCATTTGCTAGTGTTTTCCCCAGATTTGAGGTCTGTTCCTCCAGCAAAGGGAAGGATTTCTCCTCATTGCGTGGATGGGAAGAGCTCTTAAAGAAGCTCTTGGCACATGAGGGGAACAGACTTCAAGTCCAGTGTCCCCTCCACTTGCAATCTTCCTTGCCAATTTCTGCTTGACTTTCTGGGGAATCCGGCAGAGAAGGTTGCAAATAGCTATTACATGATTGCAATGCACTTGGCAACTGGTTGTAAAAATGAAAAGGTCACCAAATGTCCAGAGATGCAATTGTGTGATTGGGGGAGGACTGTTGCAATGTTTTACTATAGCTGGAAGGGCCTTACAGGCTGTAAAGTACCCATTCCAAGGCCATAATGATTGCAAACTGTTTTTAAATGATGGGTCATAAGTTGAAGACTAACTGTATTTAGAACTGTTTTCATTCATTACAGACTTGGGATTTCATTTAAGCTCAGTTTGCAATATGGAATGAACTCTTAATACTTCTTTTTCTCTTCTAAATCAATTTTCTTTTACTTGATCTGGTGAATTAGTTTGGCATTCTTTTATTCCTCAAAAGCTAGTTCCTGTAGAGTTGCTGCAGTGCACCTTAAGCAAGATCTTATGTAAGTTGAAGACAAAAGCAGAGAATATTTAGAGAATGAGAACACATAACCACACATCAGTAATTTTGAAAGTCTTAGAGAGACTTGAAGTGGTAAGAAAGTATACAAAGAATGGGCTCACGTTAGTCATCCCTGTTTTGCCTCAACAGTACCTCCAATTCTGTTGGTTAGAGAGGGATGGTTGAGTACCCAGAAAGTTGATTTTGTCTGATCACTCCTGAATCATCCTGGGTTTGTGGGAAAGTCAACCCTCTTGTTTTTGGCCACAGGAATGATCTTCGGAGACAGTTGTCTGGTTCTTAGCTTTTGGGTGTGGGGGAGAATGTGTGCCAATTTTGCTCTGCTCTTGGATGACAGTGACTGGAATTAGGATGCAGAACAAGAAGAAAAAACAGTAGTGGGTTGGTGCTAGAGTCGAGAATATACATTTCTAAACTATAACTGTACAGGAAGGGAAAGACAAGAGACTAAGTCATAGTCTTTTGTGGCCTGTTTGATACTGGCTTCAAACAGTCTCTGATCGTCTGAGTAAAATCTCTACTCTCAGCCACTTCCAACTCCTTTCTATAGGGGAATCATCGTACAGTAAGCTGCTCTCTTCTGTTCTTTTTACTTCTCCTTTTACTTACATAGAAGCTTCTTTTTTAAAAAAAATATTTTTGGCAGAAGTTGAAACATACCATGAGTTTGGACTAAGATGAAACTAGTTGTGAAGTGTGTTGGGCAATGAGATTCATTTGTTGAGCAGAGAAGGCGGAGGAAAAGAGGAGTGGAATGACTCTCCCCAGATGGGGAACATTGCCAAAAATGTGTTTTGCTTGGAAAAGGAAGCAAACTTTTGACATTATTCTAGCATTAACCCTTTTATTAACTGAAGTAGAAGAAATGTTCAGTACTGCAACAAACTTGTTGCCGCTGCCATAAATGTCCTGTAAAAACTTTGACATGCTCTCATAGCTTGTCATCATCAACCTATTGTTTTTATGAAAATTAACCAGCAATAATCCTCAAATACATTGGCAGATTTTCCTTGATTAAAGGGAAACATCAATTTCAATTATGTTTTAAATAATAAATTACAGATTAGAGATCAAATATTACTCATGGCACCATTTGTCTTCCTTAAATCAGTTCCCTGTCTCTGAAATAGCGTTCAACTTCCTTTTTTCTCAAAAGGGATGATATTCCTTGTATAGCTGGAGTGTTTGGACAGCAAACATTCTTATATCATGCCAAGAATGAGATTGACAAGAATGTAGTTTTTCACTGCCACGTTTATATTTTAATTGAAAAAGTGAGCCAAGTAATGTTGGAAGAAAACAGATGATTGCTATAAAATTGTAGTTGCTTTAATCATGGAGGTTGGATTATGTCTCAATAATGTTTTCTACATTATTGAGATTTCTAATGTATCATGACTTTTTCCCCCTTCACAGAGCTGGGGTGGGCGTGGCCTGTGTGTGATGCATCTGGCCTGCAAGCTGCCAGTTTGACACCCCTCTGCCATAAGGGATGTGAATAGCCAGAATATCCATTTACAAAACCCCACTTTTGTACATTTTTATGTTCCAATTTGACACCTTGTGTTTTCAAACATCCAGAAAAGACACATTAATAAGTTACATTTCAGTCTGGTGCATTCCTTTGCAGTTTCCCATTCATATTCCTAAAAAAATAAAATAATTTTAAAAATATAATTAGGTACAATAAGGAAACAGAGTACACTAAGAACTACAGATAGCACTGTTGCCCTTTGGCACAACTTTGGGGAATCATAGTCTGGTGTAGGGAATCTGGATCTGATGAACCCATGTAAATTCACACATGTATAGAGACTTTTGGAGATGCACTGAGAAAATTACACGCCTTGGTGGAAAGCACAGAGACAGGTCTTTCACTTAATATTTATGAACCTTGTCTTCCCTCAACCCACATTTTGTGTTTAGCTGACATTTTAAGAGATCACAGTGCAATCTGATTATTTTGTAATTTTTACCATGTCTGAGGTTTTCAGTCTATGTAGGTAAAGTACAGCAAACAGAATGATAAACTGAAATTAAGCTTACTGAGAGACCAAGAATGGCTACTTTTTGTTTGCTATTGGTCACTTGTAATATTTTGAGAAGCCCGATAGGGAGCGGGAACAATGATTCATTCCTTTCAACCATATGAAAATTAATGTTTATATTTAAAGGATAATACAACTATATAAACATCATATTGAATGCATAAATGTATATCACAAATAATTGCATTTCAGTTTGAATATCATTGGAGTCTATCAAATTATGAAGGTTTTTATGAAAGGTGCGTTGATACATATGCCGGATATTTTCCTGTAAATAATAGCATGAGCAGTTCTTTTTCAAAGTTGAACCTCTTCAAAGCTTGATAGGAGGAAGATCTCACCAGATTTTACAACTATCTAAAACATAGCTTAAAAAAATCATCTCAGGGAGATTTGATGCATTATGTAGAAACCTCATGGAACTAGGTGACCCCACAATATTGAGACCTTGAGACAAAAGACATAGAAGGAGTCAAGGGACAAGGTCAACGGGAATGCAAGTTGCCATATGGATTAAGCCAAGAAAATTAGTGCAGGACACTAGAGGCAAAATATATTGCAACCAACAATGGTCTTTGTTTGCAGTCAGACATACTTTTGGACAACTTGAGAAAACTTAATTCTTCCCCTTTTGGGAAGAGTAATAACTATATAGAATTATGTTTTTAATTTAAGATGTGGGTAGGAACCCACAAAGAGTAGAATTACTTGGAAACAGAAGAAGTTGAGTTCAGAAGTTGAGAATTGAAGGCATTGTTCTCCCTATTTATACATATATGTTTTTTCTGACTGCTATATAATTCCAATCGACTTTGCTGTTTTTCTTTCTTACTATTCCTCTCCCTCCCTCCCCTCTCTCTCCCTCCCTCCCTGTGTGTGTGTGTGTGTGTGTGTGTGTGTGTGTGTTTGTACAGGGCATGCTAAATCCAGATTCATTGTTGGCTATGCTCCACATGTTTGTTTTTCTGAACATGTCCTGTTCATGCCACCTCTATTGAGTTTTGGCTGTGAGGGGAAAGGCAGGATGGAGGGGTGGCAGAGAGAAACGGGAGCAGACTGTTTCTTTATAAACTGATATTTGTTTAAATCTTAAATGCTGCTTTAGAGAACTTTTGGAGTGTGGGGAAAGTGGTGTGGAGGGAATGGGGAAATGGAGAATGTAAACTGTGTCAGTACAAGCTACTTTCCAGCTGGACCTTCTCCTGCTGCTTGTTTCAGGAGTTTGGAGAAGAGAGCATGGGAGGTTAACAGGGAGGGAATCTTCATCTTATGAAAACTTCCAACAAAATGTGATACTATATGCTTTTCTGGCAACAGGTGTGCAGTTGTTCATGGTGCTAACCATCCATTTTCTCCTCATGTCTGTTTATTTTTTTCCAACTAAAGTTAACCATTACTGGCCATGACAAGTCAGTCTCTCTCTCTCTCTCTTTCCCTCCCTCCCCATTCATGCATCAACTTCTCCCCAAGGTCCTCTCATCCCAACTTCTACTTTAATACTTTGTTATAAGCCAAGAACACTAATATATCCTTCGGATTTTTCCCCTTGAGTGAATTAGCTCTATTGGTTATATTGGGAATCAAATTGTTCCTGACAACAAATGGGTGAGCATTAATCACAGAACTGGATCAAATAAGTATATCTAGTGCCAAGATATTAAACCCCCCCCCATTTTTTGCACACAATAAAGTTCATATGGCAAGACTTTCTTCCTCATCAAATGAAAATATATTATGCTAACTGTATTCATTTGTTCTTCACTGGATCAGCTAATCAATTACAGAATGCAGTTTATTTAGCATGGCATGGCTTATTTCAAGAAAAAAAGATGTTAGCTTCAGATTCCCAAATAATTCACTAAACAAAACCAGTAGTGCTAAACCCATTTATTGCTGAGCCTTACCATGATTCATTGCGTTATATGAACCAGACCAGTTTGGATGAATTGAAATAAAATCAAGACATTTCCAAAATAAAATACCATTTTAAAAAGTATTTCAGCTGAAATTAGAAGTTATATTTATGAAATTCAAAACAAGCTAGGATATAAAAGAACTATAACCTGTGGTTTAACATTTTAGGTTTTTCCAAAGCACAAAACATTTCTTCTGACAAAATGGAAACTATGGTTAATTAAAGACTTCCTTCCTTGTTTGTGTATCTGTATTAGGAAGGAAAACACTTGATGTGTAAATAAAAGGCTTTGTTCTTTTACTTCAGTAATAACATTGATGACCTAAATCAAGTACTACAATCAGTTGGATAATCGAGTTAATTGATGCAACTTTTAAAGAGGAGATTAATGTAGATTTCAGATGCTTTATAGGTAAAAGAATATATAATTACATACAGTGAGACTGTTCCAGTTTTTCCATCAACAATAACTATCTTAAAACTGGACACACTCATAGATAGAAAGCTTCTCTTTCAAATCTTTGCAATCCAAAAGATTGAAAGATGAAAATCATAAAAGCAAATAGATCATCAGCTCTTTCAAAATGTTGGCATATAGTGATTCCATCATTTCCTCACAGTTGGAAGTTTCATTCCACAGATTAAAAGTTGTCTATTGAATTCCACAGACCTACATGATGGTCCATTCAGGAGGTTCTTAGAGCATGAACCATTTAGACTGGATTTATTTCTGTTAAGGGATATCTGTACTTACATATCCAACCAAAACTGATAAAAGGTTCTCTAACATACAAAATCCATTTGACTGAAGTAAAATGTTGGTTCAAGGAACACCTTAAGTTATGCTACTGTTCTTTCCCTAAAATGTAGGTCTATCCGGGACACAGAATTAATTCCTAAACATAAAAATCACATGCTCATGGGGCTTTTCTTTTTTTTTGGCCTGGATTCAACTTGCATTTATTGACTTTAACCACCTCGGGATAATTACTGTATATCCAGACATTATTCACACTACACAGCTTACCATGATTCAAATGAAAAGAAAGATTAGTGGGTTGGAGAATATGGTGAAATTGAGTTCAAACAAAATGGTGGAGTTCTTGACTTGTGGTTTCTGAGTCATGGCCCTCAGGGAGACAGATTGTTCAGGATACAATTGCATTTTCTCAAAAAGAACAATTGAATATCTTGGAAGTATTCCTTACTTTTGTCACTGGAGACTCAAGCACAGACATATTTCTGACTACAGCCTATCTGCATACTCTACTAAAACTGCTGATTAGAGTTTTGTAATGCATTATATGTTTCTAGTGCTGTCCAAAAAGACAGTTTTTGAAAGTGTAAGTTGTAGATGCAGGGCATAATATTATGAAAACCATGGCATGGTGGGACCATGTAAATCTTTCAAGATGTGCAGTAGTTGCCTATTTGTTACTTGGCTAATCCATTAAATGTATTATTTTACATATTAAGCTCTAAATGCATTACTATATTAGTAAATTATTGTATAAATGTGCAACTCTCCTGATAGCATCCTGCCATGTCTTCAGACCTTCTGCTAAATCCATTTGGATATACCAATCATCATACATTGGGATTCATAATACTAGACCTTTCTAAACGGTGGCACTTTAGTTATGGAACTTATTTCCTTTCAAATAGATGCAGATCCTTGCTGCTTTTGGGTACCTGCTGAAGATTATTTTCTTCCAGATTCATAAATTCTGATAACTCTAGAGCAGTGGTCCCCAACCTTTCTGGCTTAGTGGACCGGCGGCAGAGGGGTGGGGGTGATGGTGGTTTTGCATTCTTGTGTGCTTGCCCACAGCTTGGTTCCCAATGGGCTAGGACCCAGTACTGGGCCATGGACTGGGGGCTGTGGACCCTTGCTCTAGAGCATGATGATTGGAGATATGATTTAGTAGTAGTAGTTATTTGTTCACTATTATATGTTTGAAAACATATATCGTGATCACCTTGGCATCATTCGTGGCACAACAAAACCGTGCTCGTCAAAATAGCGGTGATAAAATCGCGTCGCTAAAGCCGCGATGTCATTACCGCGCATCATCACCGCCGCGACAACAGTGCGGCGACAGAAGGGCGCTTTAAAACAGCGCGGCGGCAGAAAGCCGATTTAAATTAAGGTAAGGGTTAGGATTAGGTTTAGGGGTTTGCTTTAGGGTTAGGTTTAGGGTTAGGTTTAGGGTTAGGTTTAGGGTTAGGTTAGGGTGCTTTGGAAGGCGCGGTAAGGTCACATTTGCTTTAGCGATTCGGACGGCGCGGATTAGCACTCATGCTTATGTCTCCGCGGATAAGGGCTTCGCAGTATTGTGGTGGAACCGGCATCATTATTACTTCAGGAAGTCCTCAACTTATCACTACTTACTTAGTGACCATTCAAAGTTACAATAGACCTCCCAAGGGCTATTTCAACTCACTTCTGAAGTTCCAACGGGTGGTCCTCCTTTGTGGTCATATGTCTGCCTGTTGGGCACTTGGCAGTTAGGCCACATTTATGGTTGTTTGCAGCATCCCACAGCCGAATGAACACATTTTACAATGTTTTTGTTGAAAACCAGCATTTACTTCTGGTTGTTTGCAAAAATGGCTCATTGTGAACAATGAGTTCCCTTTACAACTGTGGAATCCACTTTACAACTGTAGCATTCAAATAATGCCCACTGCAATAAAGGTTGCAAAATCAGATTGGTCATGTGGGTGACTTGCTTTATGATACCAACTCACAATCAAAATGAGCACATGACATTATGGTCATTAGTTGAAGACTACCTGTATAAACAAGGGAGTACAGGAAACCACACCTTTAAGATTATTTTTAGTAGTAAAAACTGCTAACCCAGAAATATTAATAAATTCAGGCGAAATAGAACATCAGCATATTAAATACATCTCAATCCAAATCTTAGGATGAATCCCCCAGAAACTTCTTACAGATTTTAAAGAAGACTGAAGATAATAGACCAAGGCAAGTCTCTGTAGTACAAGAACCAAGCCACGTTCTTCCTGCCAAAAAAAAGTACATTTGGAACAGACCCTGTAGATCAAAACAGAATGAATGTATCAATATGTCTCTAGAGTAAAGTCCCTGGTTTGGTCCAAACACGATTTCCTAATGAATGTACAAAAAGCCACTGAAACATGAATGGTTAACGAAGTCTAACAAAAATAATCTGAACAAAACTCTACCAGCACCCAGAGCAGTTTTAAATTCAGATTAAAACTGGTCTCAATGATTTACTTCATACAACATGTCAGTACTGAAATGGAGTTGTCACTACCTACACTAACTTCTTGCTTGAATAGAAGATATTTGCTATTTTCCTATCTATCCATCCATCCATCCACCCGCCCGCCTGCTTGTGTGTGTGTGTGTGTGTGTGTGTGTGTGTGTTCCAGCAAAACTCTGAAATGCCTTGAGCAATTTTAACCAAACTTGGTATGCAAAGGACCTTCCCTCTGGAAAAAAATACTGTGAGGGTATGACACCCCTAACACCCCTCGGTGGTGGTGGTGTTCTGTTAAGATAGCCTGTTGTGCCTTAAAATGGCTTCTACTGTACTGTCGTAAAATGGCTTCTGCTGTACAATGCAGGGGGGTTGCCATGGTAAACGCTTCACACTACTCCACAAGGGGGCTCCCTCTGGTAAGGGGGAAAACCAACATTAAAAATTACATTTGGTCTGGAAATTTTCCCCCTATAAATAAATACCCAGACAACGTCAGGTTATCAGCTAGTAGGATTATAAATCTATGAGGTTTCTCAAGAGGATACTACACTACCATTCTTTAAAACATCTTCTGTAGAGCTTAATTCATGTAATCAGTGCATCCTCCCTTTCCCAAGTACCAGCTAATTACTCAATCAAGGATAAGTGAGAGGTATGATTAATAATTCTGATAAGTATAGTGACAGATAAATTTGGGAACCTTTACAAAAGTTGCCCAGACTCCAACTGAAATAGAAGATTTTTAAAATCATTAATATTGTGATGAACCAAGATTCTTGTCTGGCATAAAGGGGATTTATAGAGGACTATAAATCATTGGTGTTACGTTGGATAGTTTGTACATCATTACAGATAGTCCTCAAGTTACAGCCATTCATTTAGTGACCGTTTAAAGTTACAGCAGCACTGAAAAAAGCTACTCATAACCATTTTTCATACGTATGACCGTTGCAGCATCCCCATGGTTACATGATCAAAATTCAGATGCTTGGCAACTGACTTATATTTATGATGGTTGCAGTGTCTAGGGTCATGTGATCATCTTTTGCGGCATTCTGACAAGCAAGAAATCAGATTCACTTAACAATCTTGTTACTAACTTAACAACTGCAGTGATTCACTTAACAACTGTGGCAAGAAAGATTGTAAAAATGGGGTAAAACTATAACAACTATCTCACTTAACAACATAACAACTATCTTGTTTAGCAACATAAATTTTGAGCTCAATTGTGATCCTAAGCCGAGGACCATCTATATCTACATGTGAAGATGGACAAGAGGCAAAAATCTTAACATATGATTGTCTGTCTGTCTATCTGACATTCACTAAATGCCAAATGGTTTCTAAATTTATTTATGACATTTGTATGCTGCCCACTCCCTAGGGACTTAAATCTATGTTAAAAATTGTTCTCTAACATTACAAAATGTCACAAAATCTAGGCATAAAACTTAGAACATAGAGATGTAAAGGCATAGCAATTTTCATATATTTTATGGGATAAGTATTCTATTTTCCTCAAAATTATTGTGGATACAGAATGCTAACTTTCATTGTAGATATTGTAGCATTTACAGTATTGTGAATTATTTGGTAAAAACACTTTTTAAATATTTATTAAACAAATTTATATAGCATTTTTTTCAGTCTCCCCCCCCCCCTTTTAAGGTAGTATAGTGTGTTTTCCCTGGAGTTACTGAACAATATGAACATCAGAGTTAAAAGAGAATTGTTAGAGAGAATTGTTTTGGAATTCCTTTGTGATACAGTGTAGTAGTGGTAAATACTTCTATTGCTTTGGTCCAAATGAGCATTATTGCTAGAAAGAAATAATTTGGCACTTCATTCTAAAACAATTCTCAGTTAAGACTCCTTTTCTCCACAATACTATGAATTGCAGAATATTTTTTGTTTTATAAAAAAAGGACTTCTTTTTCCATGTTTGAAGAGATTTTCTTAAGTATTCAAGATCATTCTCACATTTATTTATTTATTATTAAGCAGATAATGGATAGAATGATCCTTCCATCCTGCCAAATGGTAAAATAACTTTTTAGCAAACCCTTCACTTCCCACAGAAAGCAATTGCTTGCTGGGACGAGCACAATTCGTGTGGCTCAATTTTGCTGAGATCGGGCTTTCCTCTTGCCTCCCTGCAATTCATCCAACAAGGACGATACAGGCAGTCCTTCACACTATCTAGGTGAACTCCACATCCTCCGGCTTCCCTACCCAAGACAACGATTCTGAGGGTGAACGACTTCTGCAACTGCGGCACACAGATCTAGCCAGGACAAGGAGGCATCTTGACAGCTGCCCTGGAGCATGCTTATTAGTTGCTCCTTTGCTGTCCATTCCACTTCTTCATCTCCCTCACCTTCCTAGCTCTCTTTCTTCTTCCCTGCCAGCTCCAAACCTTGGCCCTTCACTGAGCCTCAGCCTCTCCAGATTAGAGCTCTCCAGGGACCTGGTCTTTTGAAAAGAGGAAAGAATGAAAAAAAAAGGGAGGGAAAGAAAGAAAGAGAACGAACAGAAGAATGAAAACAGACCCCAGGGGCAATAGTCCCTCGAGCCATCTCACTGCATTACAATGAATATGGACTCTATTAAGCTCCGTTCTGCCTGTTAGCGTTTCCCAGGGCAACAGAGCTCCCATATGGCAAGCATGCAGCAGATTAGGGTAGGCCTCTGGGTCTCATTGAAGATGTGGGGCTTGACTGGCAGTTGAACTCCCTCCCCCCTTCTCCTCACACTTGACACTGCCTGTGTTTATCTAAAGCGGGGTGGAAGGGGGGCATTTGGAAGGTTATTGTGCAGGGCAGTGAGAGATAGGAGGAGAGAATATCTTGGGTGGGGGGAGAGGAAGGAGGAACCTGGGTAGGGGGGCATTGGGAAAGAGGGAGGTGAGAGGTTGCTGAAGGAGGCAAGAAAGAGAGAAAGTTGGGATGGCGGTCGTGGCAGCAGCAAACCCTTCATAAATATTCAGGAAGGATATTGAATAGGGAGAGGAGAAATAAAGCAGATGGAATTCATGTTAAAGAACAGTCTCAATCGCCCTCCAAAAACAAGAAAAGAAAAGAGAACTGCTTTAAAGGAGCACAGGGAACGACGTTTATCCAATTAGCAGGGTTGTCAAATTGAATTTATACAGAATTGAAGGGGGGAGAGGAGTGAAAATTAAGTGTGTGAGGTTGCGAGGGGAGCAATATATAGAAGAAAGGACGTATGTAAGGAGAACTTACTCTTTACCAGGCTGCCGCAGCTTCAAATTATGGGGGAGCTGGCAGGATAAGGGAATGAGCTACACGTCCCCTTTTAGTATGATGGTCTCTCCGGATAGGGTAGAATGATAGGAAACGGGTTAGCTTTGCTTTCTATTAAGGTCTCTTTGTATCTGGAGAATGCTGTAGTGGATTTGGGGCTATATGTTAGATTGTGGATGAGACAATCCATCATTTGTACATATTTCTTGGTTGCAGTGCACTGGAGTCATTCCAGTCCTTAATCTCACCAGTGAAGGTACTTCTGACTGAATTCCATGATATTCCATGGTGATTCTGAAAATATGGACTTTTTTTTTTCAATAGTAGCAAATAAAATTAATATCCTAAACATTATCTATCATAACTAGAGCAGATAGGGATTCTAATATTTAGAAAATTAAAATGGTATAGGATTGGAAATGGCTGGTGAAAAATATCAGAACATTGAAAATATTGTAATATTATCCATATTTTAATACTGATATTAAGGCACATGTAGTACCTATTTGTCTCATTTGGCATCATCTAATTTTGTAATTGTGCACATTTATGGGTATAGTTATATTCTATTTATGTCAGCCTACATCTTTTTACTTTATTTTATTACATTTTTTCCTGAATTTTCAAATTCAGATACTCTCCCAAAATGTATCCAGTTATAAAGTAATTTTAAATGTAAAATTCAGCAATGTAAAATAATATGTTAAATACTTTCAAGTGAGGTAAATTGTTTAGTTAGTGTAATAATGTTAAATAGTTATTAATGTATATATTTCATGAAGCAGCTACCACCATGTTTTTTGGAAACCATATTTTTCTGCTGGAACGCTATCCTTGTTGGAGAGAGAAAAAAACAAGTAGGCTCTCATTAGAAAGATTTTTAAAAATATTGAATCTTAGGCAGTTATGGACTTAGGCAGGAAAAATCAAGTACAAGTATAGAATAAAGGTGGTACCTGGCTCAACAGTTGTAATTATGAGAAGGATATAGGAGTCCTACTGGATCATAACTGAAGTATGAGCCAATAATGTGCTGCCAAATGAGCCAAAAGAACCAATGTAATTCTAAAATTCATCAATAGTATCAAGATCATAAGAAAACATAGTGCCATTCAATACTATACTAGTGAGGCCACACTTGTAATATTGCATCAAGTTCTGTTGAAATGATTAAAAAAAAGATACTGAGACTCCAGAAAGAATGTAGAGAAGAGCAACAAAGGTGGTAAGGAGATCTGGAGACTCAACTGTTTGATTGAACGGTTAAAGAAATTGGATATGCCTAGCCTAGTGAGGAGAAGGATTAGGGATGACATGATTATTGTCTTCCAGTACTTGAGAGACTGTTACAGTGAAAAGGGGGTCAACCTATTTTCCACAGCACCTGAAGGCAGGAGAAGCAATAGGTAGAAACTTGTTAAAGAAAGCTACAACCAGGAACTAAGGAGCAATTTCCTAACAGTGCGAACAATTAGCCAATGCCTCTTGGAGTTGTGGGTGTTCCATCATTGGAGGTTTTCAAGATAAGATTAGATAGCCATTTGACTGGAATGGAATAAGGTCTCCTTGGGCAGCGAGGGGGTTGTATCAGGGTTCCTTCCCACCCTATGATTCTATCAATAGATTTGCCATTTCTGTCCTTGTATGTCAAATGACATAGCTATTTGCCACAATTCTAAGTTTTGGCTATGGAACATAATACTAAATCACTAATGCTTGATTATCTTTTGCATTATTTATAGAATGCAGTTCTTGGACATTAACACAAGCACATCAGAATCTTCTTCTTATGCAATCAAAGGGTTGTAGTGACGCTTTCAGGTCCCAAAATTAAATGATAAACCTACCTCTTTGCGCTAAGATTTTCAGGGAATGGTAATGGTGGTTAGTGGGTCAAGCAGGTCATTCTAGAAGATTCTGTCATTGTATCAGAAGCCTAACAAGTTGACCAAGAAGAAGCTGCAGATCCTGCCACTTAAAGGATGTAATCTTTTCAGCTACTGTGCTGCCCTATAAAACATCTTTCACCCTGAGATTAGAGAGGCCCTGACCCTGCTGACCTTTCAAAAGTTCTTCAGATATGAATGTGTTCCTGGACATGCAGGTTGGAGTGTTAATGGGCGTCAATCATGTGTTTATTGTTTTGTAATACTAGTTTGAATCCCTGGGTCCTACATGTGTTCCTGTGTTTTATATTATACTATCCATATTATGTTTTATATTATTTTTAAATGTTGTAAACAGCCTATTGTGGCTATTGTGAGATTGATGTCCATATAATTCCTAAAAATAAATAGATACAGTGAGACATTGGCTTTGTTCCCACAAAGTAATGAAAATATACCAGTAGTTAAATTATTTTAGACTTAGCTTTATGGATAAAGTGTTTCCTTTTTAATGTATTTATTAAGAAAATTTATTTGGTTGCCCAATTCACTGTTACTCTGGGCAGCTTACAAAACAAAACTCTAAATGGAGAATCAGATAAATCCCATCTCCCTAGGGACAACAATTAAAGAAACCACTGCATGAGCTTTGTATCCCCTGGGGTCCTCAAGTCTGCTTTCTGCACCTTTTGAAAGAGTTTCAAGGTATGTGGGGGTGCTAATCTTATCTTCATAGGAATATGATGTTCCATAGGCAGGGAGCCACCAAGGAGAAGGCCCTTCTTCTTGGTTCCACTAGATAGATGTCCTTAATAGAGGGGACCTGTAATATTCCCTGCTCCCCAATTTGGTGAGTTGGGTACATGTAACTGAGGAAAGATGGGCTTTACAAGTGACAATCAGCAACTTGAATTGGACCCGGAAGGAAATCGGCAACCAATGCAGCTGATACAAGAGAGGTGACATGTAAGCAAATGATGATTGATATAAAGCCATATAGGCCACTGCATTATGACCAACTGAAGTTTCTGGATACTTTTCAGGGGCAACAGGATTCCTCCCAAATCCATTGTTTTATTCCTTTCATTTAATTTGTTTTCCTGCAGACATTTGTTCTGAACAAGATTGTGCAACTTTGCTCTTTTACATTTTATTTATATGATTCACAAGAATCATATATTTTTACTTTCGGGATTCCCCCCCCCCACTCTTCCTTGCTGACAGTGAAGAACTGAAATTGACAAGAGTTGAATAGCAAAACAGCAATCTGAAACATCATCTTCAACTTTTAAAATCAGCTATAATATCAAGGCAAGAAAGAAAGATAAAAGTTTTGGAATGGCTTCACAGTTCCCAGATTATTATTACCCTGTTTCCCTGAAAATAAGATCTCCCCGGATAATAAGCCCAATCAGGCTTTTGAGCGCATGCGCTAAAATAAGCCCTCCCCCCAAAATAAGCCCTCCCCTAAAATATTTAACCGCATGCGCAGCCAGTCCCTGCCATTTCCTGGCAGTGAACATGCCCCATCTGCCCCACATGCACCTGCCATCCTCACAGAATGGCCTTATGGAGGCCACTCTCACAAACCCTAGCTCCCATGCCCCTTCTCTTAGTGGCGGACACAAAAAGAGTGGTAGGCTCAGTGACCCTGAGGCTGGCAAGAGTGTGCCAGAAACAAAGACAGAACTTCCGGCCCTCTCTGCATCAGCTGATCTGCGGGCCGAGATTAAAGGGCCTCATGCACCTCAAAAATAATAAGACCTCCCCAAAAATAAGTCCAAGCGCTTATTTCGGAGGCCAAAAGAAAATATGACCCTGTCTTATTTTCAGGGAAACGCGGTATTGAAAATCTATGGGAGGATTTCACACAAGCCATGCATGCAAGAAAATCTACAAATGGAAATGTTATCTGTGAAATGTGTTGAAAGTAGCGACTGAAAGCTGTACAAATGTTTCACTACTTATTTTACTGCTATATTATTCTGAATCTATAACCAATTTGTACATAAACTGTTGTTTAACTTTGCTCCATGTAGACATTGTGTCAGATTCCATTCATATTGGAATTCATTGAAACAGACTATTTGACCATGTATGTATAATTTTCATTAATTCTTCATTTTTATCTGTCTTTATAAAGTTTAATCAATATCTGATGAAACACTCTCAATCTGTGTCTACAATATCACTGTATTAATTCAAAATAGATTAAATTACACTTGGTGCTAAATCAAAAGAGTATCACATTAAGGCTTAGTTTCAGATTTTTACTAATAATAATTATTAAAGAAAAAAAATCCAACCACTTAAATATTTTAAAAGTCTATTGATTTGAGTGGAAATTTTAGAATGTGTTAAACATGTTCCTTTGTTCTTTTTATAATTAATGAATCTCATACTGACTTCTCTGTATTTGACTTCTTTGGATTTTTACATTTCTGGCATGCACAAATCTCTTGAGCTCCCGTCCTTTTATAAAACCAGCTTCATCTCCTTTTCCTTACAGGACACTAATCTACTTTAGATAATCCATTTTGCTAACATGTGGGATATTAACAATAAAGAATATTACATGATACTTTATACAGTCTGTTAAATCTCATTAGGAAATATGTACTAATATATCTTAAATGTTGACATCTTTACAGTCTCTAGATATACCCCTTCAATCTTTGTTTGATCTTCTTTGGATTAGTTACTGTCTATCCATCGGCATCTTCAGTATATCAGTTTGATGTTGGGACCTCATTCTGAGTTCAAAGTCGGTGATGCAGCTATTGTATTCCCTCTGTACTTAATATGCTGGATTTATTAGACATGAAGATCCCTATGAAGGTAGTCCTCAATTTACGACTGAAGTTACAATGCATCCCACAAAAGCTACTTATCACTTGATTTCAAAGCTATGACAGGTGTAACTCTCCACCCCATGGTCATGTGATCACATTTTGGGCACTTGGCAACTGGTTCACCTTTACAACTATTCATTGCATCATTTGGTCATGTGACCATGATTTTTAATACTTTTGGCTGATTTGTGGTATTTATATCTGATTTCTGGCAAAAAAAATTATCATTGAATAAAATGGATTCACTTTATGGCTGCAGCTTAACAACTAGTGCAAAAAATTTAAAATTGGGTCTGGTCATGTGACCTGCTAAATGATCACAATGTATTACTGTAAATTTGGGCTCAATTATAGTGGAGGATTACCTGTATTGTTTTTTTACTTCAAGCTTTACTTCAGTCCACATAGTCTAAACCAGTTGACCTGATGGTTGTGCTTAAAAGGAAAAATGAGATGTATTTAGTTCTAAGAAGAGGAATCTTTTATTCTGCTCCAATCAAAATCCTGGTTAAGGTGATCACAACTTAATAGTCGCTCCAGGTGGAAATTCTTCATCTGGAAAAATAGCAACATCCAGGTACCTCAGATCTCATGTCAAAAGAGGTGGGAAAGTTAAAATCTCAGGGCAGAATATGGCAGGTATGGTAATAATATGTATGGTAATATGTATGGTAATAAATACTGTGAAATGCCTAGAAAAAACAATTGGATTGAAACTAAGATTACCAGCCTTTGGATATGTACTAGGAATTAGCTCAAGTCAACAGAGTTCAACTTACATCAGAGTAAATATGCAATTAATTTGTGTTGTACATTTATTGATACAAGTGGGATTTAAATTGCAACTGACTTCCCCAATGATTTAATTAGGTACACATTTTATTAACTTAGTTAAATCTAGCATGTATCGATCAGATTTTAATTTGGCATATACAAACAAAAAAACTGTAATTGTCTGTTTAATGTGACCTATTCCAGGAGCTTCCTAGTATTTAGAGAATAGCAGTTCAACCAGTGATGAAATTCAGATTTTTTTACTACCGGTTTGTGGGCATGGCTTGGTGGGCATGGCAGGCAAAGGACACTGCAAAATCTCCATTCCCTCCCCACTCTGGGGCCAGCTAGAGGTGCTATTTGCCGATTCTCCAAACTACTCAATATTTCTGCTACCGGTTCTCCAGAACCTGCTGAATTTCACCCCTGAGTTCAACATACCTATAGAACACCTGATGGAGAAACACAGGCATCTCCAGGAATAGTCACTGACTTCAAAATTCTGGGCATACCTGGGTGATTCCAGTCCACAATTTTTTTACATATATGCAGTGTAAGAAATTAAAAAAGGATGAGATGTTGCCTGATCATGCTTACCACTCACTGTCACCAAGGGTGCTTCTGTTGGAGAAGGCTTTTTAGGTCACTCATTTTTGGCCCCTTTCTTTTCAAGTACTTTTCTCTCTAATATTCTTTTTCTCTCTCCTTCTCTCTGCACAAAAATACAATCCCAAGAGCTAAGGAAATATTTTCATTTGTACTTCTGTTTAAACCAAAATATTTTTTATAACCACGGCCAAATAAAAAGGCAACCAAACTTGGCAAACATTGCTACATTCTGCTTGATTAAACATATTGTTATTTTTAGCTGAAAATATTCTTATTAATGTATTCGATCAGTGGGATGTGTTTGATTTGTGATACATAGATTTATATAAGCACTAAATAAATGATTAGGATTAGGATTAGGATTTATTTCATTTATATGCCGCCCTTTTCCCTGAAGGGGAATGGTTCATATCTACTATTCATGTACCCGTTATGAAATCATATTGGGAAAATGGACTTTTTATATATAGCATTGGACTGATTGTTGGAAAATTGCTAAAAGCAGGAGGTATAGAGGGCCTTTTGGATAAAGTTAATTAAAGAGTAAATGAGCAGAATTCAGGAATATTTACTGAAACAGGTATTTACTGTTGGTGATCAAAACTGAGCTATTGACTTAAAATGCTGAAAACAAAAAAGTCACCAAAAAGTATGCTCAAAACAAATATTCCAATCATATCTTGTACTATTGCAAAATTCTTAAAAATCTGGAAATAGTTATTGTACAGATAGTACTTGACATATGACTAGTCATATCACACCTGTTTTAAGTTTCCAATGGATCTACCCGGGGATTTAGGACCCAGATTCAAAGTTCCAATGCTCATCACATTACTGTATCTCAGGTGCTCCGTAACCATGTAGCATTTACGGATGCTTGCAGCAGTCCATGGTCATATAAATGCATTGTATGTCAGTTCTGCAGAAAACAGGCATTTACTTCTGGTTTACATCCATAAGGAACTATTAGTTCACTTAACAACCACAATTCACTTAACCATGATGATTTGCTTAATGACCATCTCAAACTGCTTGTAAAATTAGGTCAGTTACGTAACTGATCTGCTTTACAATATCCTGAATTACTACCATGATGGGCAGGTTCTACAGGACTACCTATTTTATTAATTCAACAAATGTTTATGGCATGCATATTTATAAATCAGAGTCGTCATCCTATTTTTTGGAATTTTGTATTTTATGCTGTTCTTTTTCAGGATAAACAATTGTGTAAAAGAAATTAAAGCTAGGAGATAGAGGAAGAGAAAAGAATTTAACTAGATACAACACCAATACTGTACATTCATTATGCTTTTCCATACTTTTCTATTTTGTTCCATTTACTTCCATTATATTGATACACCACTTCAGGTTTTGATTTTATTCTTTAAACTTTGAAATTTAATCAAAACTTTCCTGGCCTCTCTCTTCATTTTCCTTCATATATTTCCTTTTGTAATTAGATGTTTATACATTTTTTTCTGTGTATGAAACTATCTCATTGTACCTCTTTTATACAGTTCCTCACATTTTTACTCCACATTATTTATTCTAAATACTGTCTATTTTTTTGTACCACATGCAATCCCACTAATCCTGTGTTTCTTTTGACATACTCCCAAACCAGACAGGGAAATTAGACAACAGAGAAGTGAGAGATTTCAAGCAGGATAAGATGATTTCAGAGAAATTAAATAAACTATCTGTTTTTGCCCTTACTACAGAAGATATCTGATCTGTATTGATTTTCTCAGGGAGAGAATTTAAGTTTAAGTTTACAAGAGCAGATATTATAGAACAACTTGAAATACTACATAGTTAGAAAGCACCAAGCCCTGTTGGAATCCACTCAACAGATCTTGAAGAATTTAGATATGAATTTGCTGATCTTTAACAAAAAATTATCTAACCCTCAAATCATGTTCAGTGTTGGAGACTTGGAAGGTAGCCAATGCAACAACAATAACTTCACAATAATACAATAGCAGAGTTGGAAGGGACCTTGGAGGTCTTCTAGTCCAACCCCCTGCCTAGGCAGGAAACCTTATACTGTTTCAGACAAATGGCTATCCAACATCATCTTAAAGAATTCCAGTGATGGGGCATTCACAACTTCTGGAGGCAAGCTGTTCCATTGATTAATTGTTCTCACTGCCAGCTTGGTGTCATCTGCAAATTTGATGACTTCCCTATTTATTCCCTCATCCAAATCATTGATGAAAATGTTGAAGAGTATTGGGCCTAAAACAGAATTCAGGGGGAGATTTTAAGAAATTATATGCCAGTCAGCTTTGCCCTCTAGATTTGAACTAGCCATGTAGAAGAATAAGCCTTGCTGAAGGAAAATTGGTATGGATTCTGGAAAGATAAATATTGCTTCACAATGTATTAGTTTTTTTCAAAGTTCAACAGGTACCTTCAATAGAGGTGACCTATTTGCACGACATGCTTGAATTTTCAAAAAAAGAATTGACACATTTCTTCATTAAAGAATTTTAAATATATTGCAGCTATGGGATAACAGGACCAAAATTTTTAATGGATTGGTAACTAGTTAAAAAAGAGAGATTTTTAAAAAAAATAGGAATAAAAAGATCCATTTCTTTAGTGAAAAGAAACAAGTAGAACTTCTGACGAATCTGTATTGAACCATGAATATCTGTAGGAGGGACAAGAGGCAAATGACAAAATGTATGTCATAATACATTTTATACAAGTATGTAAGCAGTTTTATGATGTGATGCATTTTGTCAACTTCATGCTAACCTGGTTGGGACCAGTTCTTTTTAAAAATTTTAATCAATGACTTCAACCAGAGATACGCAGCTGTTTGTACTGAAATGGAAAAGCTCTTTTGGAGGGGGTTAAAGCACATACATCATACACACACATACACACACACATTCAATATATAATGATTGGATTAAATATAGTTGATTATTAATTCTCACATTGTTAACTGCTGTTTCCTTTCATTGTATTCCAAATCATATTTCAAATTGGCAGTGCATTTGGAAGGACGCTGGAAGACCACCCGCAAGTTGTCATCAGCAATACAATTCTCCTACATTTTATTTAATACTGTATATATTTTTTATCTCTTCCTTTCCTATTCAGGTTGATCCATGAAGTTGAATTTCTATTATTAAGTGCTCTGTGAGAGCTTATGGGAACTCCGGTTGGTATTTTTTGGTCCATATTCCTCTGCGTAGGATGACAATGATACCAGAGGGGGAAAGGCTAATTATTGCTATTGCATGTTTGCTTTTGACATCTGCTAACTGCATTACAAATTTGGGTGAGTGATTGTTTCCCCTAATTTTTTTTATCTATGTAGCTGATGCATTTTCAGGGCCTTGATTTTATTTGTAATTTTTAAAGAACTATGCTTTGATATTGATGAGTTTCTACTGCTGCATGCACTGTCTATTCCTTAGTCATAATTATTATCAACTTCCAGTAAACTGATTATTCTGCCTACATATGATTAATTTGTTTACATTCAGTAATCACTGAATGAGCTCCTGGGTGAGCAACCAACCCCATTTATCTAATTCAAAAGTACTATTAATCTGATTGTCCAGTATGGATGACAAAATAACAAGAGATTATTATCAGCTTGTAACTGTTGTGGGGCATATGAATAACATTGTTTAAAAATAAGATACTGGACCAAGGTTTTTGATATAATACATATTTACTTTTATAACCCCTGTTACTCCAAGTTTGCTTAAGTTGACATGGAAGCAAATGGGATTATTGTGGAGCAACATGTTCTCCACCTCCTAAAGATTTAGAGTGGACTGACATGCAAAGTTGATTGCTTAAGGACAGACGAGACACAAAACAATGGAGCAGGAGATAGCTGAACATGCCAGTATTTACTTGCAGAGACATTCAGCATTACAGTCTTATTTAGATTAGAATAATATATATCTGAAAGTTTAGTATTTCAGTAGATACCTTCACATTTTCTTGCCAAGAAATAACTAGCTCTTGAATGCCATAAAGCCTTAAACTTGTAATTTCTTGTACAGGGGAATCAAATAGTGAAATAATTAAAGTGGAAGTAGCTGATCTACTTTATGAGGACTTTACCTGTCTTCCTTTGCAGGTGATTCTCTTCATGTCTCTGTCCAACCTGATTCTATTGTCCAGAAGCATGGTGGCTTGGTGACTCTGGGATGTGTGGTTGAGCCTTTGGGAATAAACGTTACTTGGAGACTAAATGGAAAGGAGCTGCTTCAATCAGATGATGTTCTAGGAATCCATATTGATCAAAGATTGCTCAACATTGCTGCCTTAAACAATCACACAGTGGGTCGATACCAGTGCATAGCCCGCATGTCTGAAGGTGTTGTTGCCAGTGTTCCTGCCACGGTAACATTAGCCAGTAAGTATTTGTTTGAATTTGTTTTTTCAAAATATATTACTGTGCCTCAACAAGGGAACATACTGGTAGTTACATTGCTCCAAGTTGGACAAAACAGGCATCTTGTGTACATAGAGGAAGTATTTAAATTCTGTTCTTCAGTTTGATTGATGTCCATATCAGAACATGGCCTTTGTCAAAGATGCCTATCAGATTGACCAGAGGATATGTGTGTAAGCAGCAATATAACAATGATAATTTTAATCAGTAAGAGGACAGATTCAAGTAGAATATTAGGGGGGGAGGGAACTTCCTAACATGGGCAGCCCCTGTACTGAGCAGGTATTAGATTTGATAGTCTAAATTAGCGGCCCACAACCTTTTGGGCACCAGGGACTGATTCTGTGAGGAGAGATTTTTCTGCAGACTGGAGGGGATGGGGTTTCTCATGCTGCCTGAGTCCCATGGATGGGACTTCACCTGTTTGCATGGCCCAGTTTCTGGCATGCCATGGCACCATGCCTGTGGCCATGGACCCCAACGAGAGGTTGGGGACCTCTGATCTAAATGGCTTCTTCCAATTTTAAGATTTAAGATTTTAAGATCACTTAACTGTGATGAAGAAGGTATCACAGAATTTAGCTCACATCAACACTTCCAAATTATGACATGCCTTCTATTTAGTAAATTATGTACAATCAAATCGGGTTATGGACATTGTTCAAGCGTCAAGAATTCCGAGGAACAGACCTGCAGGGTAAATGCTACTACCTGCATTCATGAGTTGACAAACTCTTCATGTAGTCTGTTTCAGAAATAAGAGGAGCTCTTTAGGGAAACAGGGAGGAAAATGGGAGTACAAAAAGAAAATTCATTTTAAAAAGTTTGAAGGAGTTATGTTTGTAAAATGGGGCCTGGTTTTGTTGCAGTGCCAAAAAAATATTGGCTTGCTATCAAAATATTAATCAGTAATGAAATGTTTAGGCTGGGCTGGGATAAAAAGGGAAAAGCACAATAAGAGCGAAAGAGCAACTCTAAAGCTCTGTGGGAGAGGCCCACTCTTGGACTGAAGCCTTTTGGGGGATTTGGACTGAGCTCTGCAGCTAGATTAAGTTTCGAAGAACATGGTTTCCATTTAAGAGAAATGTAGAAATTGCTGCTTGCTCTGCCTCTTAATGCACATTTTGCTTATGGGCCTCCCTAATAGCCATTTTTAAAAAAAATATATGGAAAAATAGTAATTAATTAGTCTACCTGCCTTTGGCTTTTTTCCACTTCTGTTTGTGGAAGTTCCTCTGAGATACTTTTGAGAATAGTTCTGTGCAAAGGTGGTTCTTCTAAAAAAAAAAGTCATATTTATCCCAAATATTGAAAAGTATTTCATTCATGAATCTGGAGTAGACATGCTGCAATTAACCCATTCAAAAGGCATCACTTGAGCATTGAACTTTGCCAGATCTGGCACAAAGACAGTTAAGCATTCATGGCGCTCATTCATTCAAATTAAATTGTGTGCACCTCTCCCTGCCTGTCTTTTGAATGTGCTCCTGTAGGTCTAAAATAAAAGGCAGAATTATTAATGATTTCTTACAGGTTACATTATTTAGAAACCTTAAAACCGTGATGGCAAACCTATGGAACACATGCTACAGGTGGCAAACAGAGCACTCCCTGCCAGCATGTCAGTCTTTGCCCTAGCCCAGCTCCACTGCGTAAGAGCACACCTCCCGCCGGCCAGCTGACCTTCAGGTCTCTGCTGTGCATGCACAGGGGGGAAGGGCGCATGCACAGTAGGGGATCACATTGCATTTTGCCCCATTTTGGATCTGGAAGACTTCCTGCACCAACCTCAAAGCCAAAACGGGGCATGGGAGCACCACACAAGCCCCCCCCCGTGTCCCGTTTTGGGCCTGGAAGACCTCCTGCACCAACCTGGAAACCAAAATGGGGCACGGGTTGCCATGCGAACCCCCCGTATCATGCTTGTGGCCTGGAAAGCCTCCACCAACCTGGAAACCAAAAATGGGTGAGGGAGTGGGGCACATGTGCGTGGGAAGGGTGCATTCACGGGGGCACTCACATTGCATTTTGGGGGTTCACATGCACACGTGTATGCTTTGGCCACTCAGCACCAAAAGGTTCGCCATCACTGCCTTTAAAGAATCAGCCTCCTTAGGTTAATTCTTTCAGATCTTCTAAAGGGTAACATTACCACCAAAGTGTAACCATTCAGGGTAAACATTAAGTTATGTAAGATATTGCCTCTTAGCCACTAGACTTTGGGATTCCAGCTCCAAGGGGTACAGTCATACATGTGATAAGGAGGCAATGTACTTGTTCCCTTTTCCTTCAAAACTACAGCAAATTCTGTATACTTTTCTGGCAAGAAAGATGGTTCAGATAACTGAGCCAGAGAGGGAGAAGGGTGATCATGAGGAAAGCTGTAGATGGTGCTGTTGGCATTTTTGAAATGAAAAGAAATTCTTCCTTTTTCTCTCTATATACCTAAATTATGGGCTTGCAGCCACTCAGTGCCCAGCACAATGGGACCATCTAAAGAAACTGTAATATAGAGCAGCAAGAATTTTGTATGATCATTTATTGTCAGTTTCATAAGTGTTGTGTGTTTCAAAATAAGACCAACTTGGTGCACTTGCCTGAAAATAGTTTCCACAAGCATTGGTTTTTCTAATTTACAGTTTAAAACAATCGCACTGTGTCTTGTCTATGAAATTGGCTTATGCATCCAAATCTACAAGAGCTGAGAAAACCAGAAATTGAATGAAAAATAACAAGCATAATGAAATACACCTGCCTGATGTCAGCTAATTGAGCACACTCCTGCTGAGGTCTTCGTAGGAGCTGTGAAGTTTCTCAAAGACAAGGCTTTGAAGTTATTTGGGCACTTGTTCATTATGTAGCCTGCAGCTCCACAGCTATGGCAATTTGTAGCTGACTCAGAGGTCTGAACTTTAGTAGTGCAAGTCGGTTAGGTGTCCTGTGGCTCCACAGTAGAAAATGAACTTAGTTCTCTTCTCTGATGTTGACAAGAATCTTAAAAGTAAAGGTCCCCCTTGCACATATGTGCTAATCGTTCCCGACTCTAGGGGGCGGTGCTCAACATGAAACATTGTTACCTTCCCACCAAAGGGGTCCCCTATTTTTCTACTTGCATTTTTACATGCTTTTGAACTGCTAGGTTGGCAGAAGCGTGGGTTAAGAATTGGGAGCTTACTCCGTTACGTGGCACTAAGGATTCGAACTACTAAACAGCCAACCTGCTGATCAACAAGATCAGTGTCCTAGCCACTGAACCACCATGTCCTTTTTGTACAAGAATCTTATTCTGGTCCCATTTGCTTGGATTCTCTGCTGTAGTCATCTAAGGAGGCCTTGTGGATGGCAAGAGTGGCCTTAACATTTTCAATTGTCCACTGATCGATATAGAACATTGGAAAAGTTCTTCCAAATTTTCTAGTATGAAATCTCTAGAAATCTAGTATTTCATTAATTTATCTCTCAGTTCATCAACAAAGGCTCAAAACTGATCAGACAAAGCAAGATCTTTCCACCCCACATCTCTGGCATACAATTGAAAATCTAGTATGTACTGACAAATTTCTTTGGCTCTTTGTTTCAAATTTCCCAGTTTGCAATTGCTCTCCTAATCATATCTAAAATACCATTTTAAATATTTGCATGAAGTTATAATAATAATCCAATAACTAACTGATCACTGAGCAGCACATTTGCCTGCCCTTTCTCTCTTGAAACTCAGAACAAGTCACCCAGAACAATCTTTAAAAAAACCAGCTAGCTGATTTGCTACAGATAATTCATACTGAGAAATTGATCTTGAGTTTATATTCTATCAAGGATTATAAATCTTTCTATTCCCCACCAGTTAGTTAGAACTGAAGAAACTTCTTGGATGAGAAGCGAAACATTTTCAAAAGAAAAAGCAAGGAAGTCCAGCTGCCTTTTGAAAAAAAAGCACCTTTGAGAAAACAATGACTTGGATGATTAAGAATCTCCATAGACAGAAAGCTGCTAGAATTTCCCTTTGTCTCCTCTTAAACTACACTGAATTAAGATTTCTTTTTTAATATCTTTCTCACATTTAGTTTTTTTTCCGTAAGGGTGAGATTTTGTTTCCTATCTCTTTTTGATGGTAATAACTTTTGCGTTCCTTCACTATTATATCTAGATTATTTTCTTTCTATTATATCCATTCTCATTGCCTAATATTTAGGACTGTGGCTAGTTAAACTCCAAGCAGGACCCAGTTGCACAGAGATGTAGAGTTGCTTTCAGTGTGGCATAGAGTGTAATCCATGGAAGTATTCACAGTTAAGTCTCAATATTTTTCAGTCTTTGGCCAAAATGAAATGAAAGAAGGCTTTCAAACTGTATAAACTACAGCTGTAAATTTATTTGAGTCCTTCAATGATTTTTGGAGATCTTTCTCCAAGGGGCGTTGCTTAAGTCCCTCAAACAAGATCACCATGCTACTAATTTACTGTCATAATCTTCATTTTCATTTCAAATTTTTAAAATAAGTTAGAGTTTGGAATTTTAAGTGCCTGCTTTATACTGAAATCGTGACTTTTATATGAGGGGAAATAGGTGAATAAGAGGTTTGATATAAAACTCCCTATTTACCACCCTGGAGAGAGAGTGGGGGGGAGAGAGAGAGGGAGGGGGAGGGAGAGAGGGAGAATGAATGAATGAATGAATGAATGAATGAATGAATAATACTTGGATTTCTATTAAACTATTCTTTGATAGCTTAATTTAATAGTTTCATTAAACTATTCACTTTCTATGAATAGTTTTATAATTGGTAAAGTTCTCTTTGATATATTCAAAATATGATAAATATTTGTTGAAATAAAAATATATGCTGTTTCTTCAGTAATATCCCTTTTTCCCAAAATGAATTTTATTATCTTTAACAAACTAGCATGTTGGAAGTTTGTAGTTCTAACTATGTAGAATTTTGAATAACTAATATAAATTCCATTTTAAATACTTGAAATTCTAAAGCTTTTGCATCACAACATTTCATGAAATTAATACAAGTTCAGGCAAGACATGTATGGGAAAGCTTCAAGGAATTCAATAAATATATAATTGACATATTTATCAATGCCCTTAAAACAGGCCAGTTCTAGTGTAAGAAGAGCTGATTCTGAAGATAATAGACATTTTGATTCATACCAAGGGAACATTTCACTGCATTGGTATGGTTTGAAAACATTGGCAGCTGTCTTTAATGCGATGCTAAAATATTACAGTTATAATTACCTATCATCTCTTGTTATATTCTGTGCAGTTATAATAGGATAGTGCAGTTCTACATTCTGATGCTCAGATTTAAAAGAATCCCCTGAAAACAATTTTCAACTCATTTTATTTTCTTTCACAAAATACCAATGGGCAATGACCCCTACTCAAGATATCTTTGGGGACCTATGTGTATTTGCAGCTGTCTTTTCAATGACAACAAAATGCCTCATTCTTCATTTTGCTTCTGCCAGGGCTTCTAATCTAATCAGTCCCTTGATGCAGGTTTTGGCTCCATATTGAAAAGCCATTTTCATCCCTAAAATTTTTCTAACTATAATTATAATGACAGATGAAAATTAAAACAAAGGTATGTTATTCTGATTAAGTAGATGCTCTGATAAATCAAGAATTTCCAGTCTAGAATGAAAAGATACATATATGCAGGATGAAGAAATATGCATGAAATAATTGTGGTTATATAATTTAAAAAAAACTTGGTGTGTGTGTGAATACAAGAAAAATTATGTATTCTGATAAAATTCAGCTTTGATACCCACAAATATCTTCTAATTGCAAAAATGTAAATTTTCTTTTGCAAATAAAGTTTTCAAATTGTATTGCAAAACTCTGGAACTGTTCTCTTTTCTCATGGATTCAAATACTTAAAAAGAAAACAATTTGTTTATTTGTTTCCTAATTTTTTGCCAGTAATTCTGAAGCCTTCACAATAGTTGTAGGGTTCAACTATCTCTGTGATGAATTTGGACCACCAGGATGGACATTTTAAAAAAAAAATCCAGCTCACATGTTGTTGATCAGAGAAATGTGTGCTGTGAGCAGCCAAGCTCTATCTTTACTTTTTTACTCTCCACTCTTATCCTTCTTTAAAACTTTATGGCATGAAAAAAGGGAAATGAGAGAATAATTCCAGCCCTCTTCTCTTCCCAAACACCATTTTCACATTAGGAAGAATGGAAACTTTTGCAGAGAAGAATTAACTTTAATCTATCTGCAGTATCCCATGAAAACAGCTCTCCCTCCTAAAATTGACTTTAAAGGATTAATTATTTTAACTGAAGTTTACCTGTAACATCATCTTTTGTTTTGCATTTATTAATTATTTTCAGTTGTACAATGCCAAGGCATTCTTAAAGTATTAAGCATGTTTGCTGCAAATCATTTTTATGTCTTTGTTAAGCCTTTTCCCCTCCCTCTTTCCATGAATCCAGGCACTAGCACTGAAACAGTCTCCTGACAGCTAATACGTTTTGTATTTTGGAAGGCTTTTTTGCTATACTGCCAAGGGAGCTGTTTTTTATTTTAAAATGTTTTTGAAGCAATCTTGCTTTAATTAGCCTGTTTGAGAAATTTCATGTCACTTTTCCATGAGCGTGGGTGGGAGAACCTTGGAGCCAGATCTGTCTTTGACTGTTGGAGAGCTGATATAAATCCCAGAGAATGAAAACAATTTTTTCCACTCTCCCATTCTGCCAATAGAGACTTGCAGTCTCTTCTGGTTTCTGCTGTCCAAACTCCCTAAATACTTGCCTTGAGCTAGTCCAACTTGCGATAGTAACACCTTATTATTTTTCCAAGGCATATGAAGGGGAGTCCAACTCAGTGTTATAAAATTTCCAAGCAAATGGGCCAGGTTCTGCAGCTATAAAAACATTGAGAAACTACTGATTTTAAAACTGTTTAATGTTTGGAAGAAATTCTTTGTTTTCAGAATACTTAATGGAAGTAAGAAGTTGTGATTTAGAAACGGTAACTTAAATAAAATTGAGTTTTATTTTCACAGTGATAAAGTAAGGAAACCACTGATACAGTGTTTCTTTTCAGTGTAACTAATATTAAAATATAAAGTGCTTTGAAGCTGGTAATCCTATGATTTCAGTTTGGAACATGGAGGAACAGTCGTTTTGCACGAAGTTCTGTTTATAGCATGCTTCTCAAACTTTTTTGAACTTACATTCTCCTGTTCTAAATATATAACTAGCATATGGCAACTTTCAACCAAAGAATTATCATTTAATCTTCAGATTAATGTTCAGTATGCATAAACCCTACAGCTGCAGGCAAAGTTCTGGGAAGTCATATAGAACCTAAAAATTCCAAACAGACTTCAGAAGGCCAGTAATAGAAATATTTGGCCCTCACATAGGAATAGTGTTTCTTTTTGAGATCTTGGTTTTATTAATATTCAGTTAAATGTTGTTACCAGACAAAACCAATGTGGGTTAGTGAGATGTTTAAAATCCTGCTAACCTGCTGCTTGGAGCATACAGTCACTGCAGTCATGATTTATAACAAACAAAGTATCAAAAATCACATATTGTCAATCAGTTATCTTATATCTTATTATTATTCTTCCTTTTGATTATCACTATTTTTCTCCCTTTTAAACAAGGTATTCTAAATATGTATCCATTTATATTATGATGATTCATTATATCATCCTCAATATATCCAATAATAAAAAAATTATATCCTATTCTGTCATTTTATTATTTTAGCATTGATAACATTCTCTAATAATTTTCAATTCCATGTTTTTTCCATTATTAGTATCATCAATCTAATATACATGTATGCAAATTGTTATAATTGTTAAACATCCATTAAGCATAGCTATTATTACATCCTTTTTATATGAGGCATGTTAAATTTGAAGTAAATTTATATTATGGTGTTTCATTGCATCATCCTGAAATCATCCAATGATATTACATCTTTATATTCTATTCTATATGGAATTATTTATCTTTTATAAAAAGGCTTTTCAACATCATCTCCATCATCCTCAGTTTACAGTTTGTATAAAATATCATATTATCTAGTATATATAAATGCTTTATTATCATTATTGATCATTTATTTGACTATAGCTATTATTACCTTGTCTTATACATAGTACTCAAAATTTAACTACATTTAACTAGATTTTATTTTGACATTTTATTTCATCATCCTGTATCCTTCCAGAAATAGTGCAGGCCAATATCTCTTGACATTTGTAGAATCTGTATTCTAAGTATTTTCTTGATAAGTCTTATGTGGACTTCTCTTGACAACTTGTTGTTCATTGTATATCTTATACGGATTAGAAACCCTCCATCTCTTCCTTTTATCAGCTTGACTTTTGTTATCACTGGTGCTTCTACCGAAATTACTCTCATTTTTCTGCCAAATTTTCTCCCCTCTTCATTTATGTTTTGACATCTGAGATAGAGTTCCAGTTCATCGATCTCTCCTTTCCGTATTTTGCACTTCTCATTTCCCTCCACTCTTGATTTGCTGTCAGTGTTAACAATTTTCTTATCACTTTCATATAGCATACAGTCACTGCAGTCATGATTTATAATAAAGGTTTATCTTTATCTTCAAGCATTTCGAGTGCCAGATTTTATGAAACATCTTACTCTTAAGTGCAAAACTGGCTATTTTCAACATTTGAAGCTTTAGGTCAAAATGCTTTAAAATATATCAAATATCCTATGCTGCACGCACACAAAAATCATTTCATCAAATTATATGCTTGAAGCATTTCAGAATATTTGCATATTCTATTTTATAATCCTTTGGAGAAGAATGTGTTCTAATAAAGTTTTATAAATAAAAAAATAACCAGTGAAGGTTATTAATGCATAATAACTACTTAATATATATCACAGCATTTTGCTGTATCCAAAAATATGTATCTGTTTTATTGGAAAAATATGCATAGACAATGACTTTGGAATCCCTGGATTAAATTAAGTATATATATATATATATATATATATATATATATATATATATATATATATATATATATATATATATATATATATATATATATATATATATATATATATATATATTCATTTGTTCTACTGTTAGAACTCCTTGTTTCTTCTAAAATTTTACTGTAATTTTAATAGATCTCAAAGACTTTAAATATGATGGTCAGCATGTAATAGAAGTTGATGAGGGAAATACAGCTGTGATAGCATGTGACCTTCCTGAAAGCCATCCAAAAGCCCAGGTCCGCTACAGTGTGAAGCAAGAATGGTTGGAAGCCTCTAGAGGTGAGCTGTGATTTCATGGTGGAAAGAGAAGCAACTGAATTAATCATGATTATTTTATACTACTTCAGCCAAGACAACCTGTAAATAAGTGGATTTCAGTTTTCAAAATTCTAAACAGTGACATGCTGGCTCTGGAAGTCAATGTGTTTGAAGGCATTCAAATTAGGGAAGATAATTCTGTTCATCTATTCAATTCCAACATTCCCCTATGTTTTCTTATTTATCTGTGCAGTTGTTCTAAGCTTTAACAAGATGCCCTAGGTATTTTATACAAGACTTCGTGGCTACACACACATTTCTGTGTATTATCCAGTAGCAATTTCCTAACTTTATTATTATGGTTATCACATTAACATGATGTTAAACATAGCCTGTAAAAAGTGACTGCCAGAAAGCTAGGAATGAGTGGATCATACCATACTTATGTCTGATGTCAAGGGACGGTATAAGGAATCTTAGAGATGTTAGATAGTGATTATTGAGTATTTTTTAAGCCAAGCTTTGTTCCATTCCACCAATCCACAACAGATATATCAGGTAACAGGAGGGAATATTTTAGTTGGAAATAAGTGTATATGAAAATATTGAAGTTGGGAATTTGACAGATGTTCCAATTGCTTCTTGGCTGAACTGCAACTACATACCCGTAGGCAGTTGCAAGTGCTGGTAGAAAGAGCAATATAATGCCAATTAAAATATATTTAGATACCCTGTTTTTCAAAAAAAGGTCACAAAGTGTATTAATTTTGCAAATTTGATTGACATGTATATTAGATAAACCTTCTGAAACTTCGAATATTATGGAGTTCAAGGCTTTAGGAAGTTTCTATGCATTTTCCCCATTTTCTTTTCCTTTTAGTTGACTTTGAAGCAAAAGTTATACATTGCCACAATAGTATGAGAACTGCTCCACTATGATCCATTTCAAAATAAGCATATTTTTAAGATGAGATAGACTGCTTTGTTCTAGTTCTAAACCATATTTCTCCATTTATTGTTTTCCGAGATTTTCAAGTAATTCAAACAACTTAATTTTTGCTGCAAATTACAGTTAACCTAGGCAAAATATTTCATTTTCTATCCATATGGTAGAACTTATGAAGTAGAAATGCTTCTTTTTTTTAGAAAATAGTTTTGAATGATTTCTTTATCTTAATAGACAACTACTTGATTATGCCATCTGGGAATCTTCAGATAGT
Organism: Thamnophis sirtalis; assembly: GCF_051295495.1. NCBI lineage: Eukaryota > Metazoa > Chordata > Lepidosauria > Squamata > Natricidae > Thamnophis > Thamnophis sirtalis. The sequence continues at coordinate 30,446,708 of NW_028261388.1, read as the reverse complement.
CAATGCCAGCCAGGATGATGAAGGAACTTACAAATGTGCAGCCTACAACCCTGTCACCCAAGAAGTAAAAACATCTGTTTCTAGTGAAAGACTCCGTGTGAAACGTAAGGAATTATTTCTGAATATTTGGGTTTCTTGGTTCAAAACTGTTGAACAATGGCATCCCTACTGTGTAAAGGTTCCAGTAGCATTCAGTATAGTTTGTCTTCCTTTGTTCACCTTCTTTTTTTGATCTCATATTCACATATGTTTTTTGTGTGTCTATTACATTTAGCATGACTGTTTCTAAAGATTGCACTTCATTTTTGTAAGTATTTCTGTGAGTTACAGCTATTTGTGTGATGTAACTTTAGCAAAGGAGATTTCTGAGAACTTATGTTGATGCTTGCTATGCTGGAAAAGGTTATAAAATTATTTGAACTCTACCAGTCCATTGTTAGGCATATTGTGTACAAATGGAGGCATTTCAGTACAATTGTTACCCTCTCAGAAGTTCACCAACCACACCACACCACGCAACACCCTCCCAGGAGTTCATCAACCACACCACATCAACCACACCAAAAGCAAGGCATTTGGTTTCATCTGGGCAAGGTGCTAGGTTTCAAACCACCAGGGTAATGTCTAAAGAGCTAAAGATCTTACTTGTGTTCGTGTGTTTAGTCTTCCTCGTTAGGATAACACTGAATAAGAATGGTATGCCTGGCAGGGCTGCAAGGAGAAAACTGTTGCTCTCCAAAAAGAACATGGTTGTCTGTGTATAGTTTGCAAAAGACTATGTGGAAAATCCAGAACGCTAAAACAAATAGCGGATGGATGAGACAAAATAGAATGTTTTGGTCTTGAATCAAAAGTGTTGTTTGGCAAAAGGCAAATACTACACTCCATCTGCTTTGCTGCCTCTAAACCAAGATGTATTGCCATCAATGACAGAACTATGAATTCTGAATTGTACCTGCCAATTCTAAAGGAAAATGTCAGGTTAGAGGTTCCTGAACTAAAACTCAAAGTTGTATAGGCAAAGAATTGTTAAAGCAGAAGCAAGTTAATATTGAGATGGTCAAGTGGAAGGCCTGACCTTAATTCAATAGAAATGTTGTAGAAGGACCCAGAGCAGAACATTCATGTGAGGAAGTCCATTAATATCCTTGAATCAAAACAGTGAAGAGGAATGGATTAAAATTCCTCCAAACTGATGTGCAGGATTGATCAATAGTTATCAGAAATGTTTAGTTCCTGTTATTGCTGTTTAGTAGAAAATATCAATTATTTGAAAGCAAAGGTTCACATAGGTTTACCACACATAAAGATGTAACTTTGGATACTTTTTCTCAATTAATCAATAAACAAGTATAATATTTTGACTGCTTTGTTTAATTGAATTCTCTTTATTTAGAATTTATGTAGAGGTCAGGTTTTAAATCATATTTATGCAGGAATATTGGACATTCAAAAGTTCACAAATTTTTAAGGTAGTACATATATTTTTTAAAAATCACAGAAATGTTGGCAAAAGCCATCAGCATCTATTCTCGCTGGACTGAACCTAGTGACCTTTGAAAGTAGTAGATGATTTACCACTTAACTCCCTATTTCACCCTTTTGATAGTAATTTGTTTCTTGTTTTCTATTAAGTATAATTCACTGAAAACAAGGGATGAATGGTTAGAAAGATGTGTGCCATAAGGGATAGAATGCTAAGTGTTCTGATCACTAGATTGTAAATTAGATCCACATGCATACTAGTAACAATAAATCTGGCTGACTATTGAGAAACATTAACTGATCATCCTTGCTTGTTTTTGTGAGGTAAAATAGAATAGCAATAGCAGTAGACTTATATACCGCTTCATAGGGCTTTCAGCCCTCTCTAAGCGGTTTTACAGAGAGTCAGCATATTGCCCCCAACAATCTGGGTCCTCATTTTACCCACCTCGGAAGGATGGAAGGCTGAGTCAACCCTGAGCCGGTGAGATTTGAACCGCTGAACTGCTGATCTAGCAGTAGCCTGCAGTGCTGCATTTAACCACTGCGCCACCTCGGCTCTGAATGAAATGAAATTTGTAAACATTTCAAGTATCAAAAAAGGAAAATTAAAGTAATATGTGATAGATCAGAGGTGTCAAACTTGTAGCCCGTGGGCCAGATGCATCATGAATTGGCCACGGCCATGCTTACCCCCAGTTTACAGAAGGGGGAAAATGTTGTGATACATCATGTGACGACAACATGATGCCACGAGTTTGACACCCCTGTGCTAGATTGATATCTTAATTTTCTAAAGTGTCCATGAAATATTATGTGGCACTTTTCTGCAGCACAAGTTACAAAACTGGTGATGTTACAAATGATTCTTTTTGGTAACTTTGGTAAAAAAAAAAAGGCCAAGTTTTAGATCTTTAGTGATAAAGTTTTAAAGACAAAGATGCTGAAACTTTATAATTTTGTTTAGTATGTTTTTAAGAGACAGCCATTTATTTTGGCTAATCCTGTTTTATAATTACTTTGCTTTATCTGATTTTGCATTAGGCTCAACAGCTGAGGCTGCTCGCATAATTTATCCCACAGAGGCCCAGACCATCATAATCACCAAGGGACAAAGACTCATTCTTGAATGTGTGGCTAGTGGGATTCCAACTCCACGTATTACTTGGACTAAAGATGGCTCCAGTATCTCTGGCTATAATAAAACTAGGTTCCTTCTCAGCAATCTTCTGATAGATACAATCAGTGAGGAAGATTCAGGGACTTACAGCTGTATGGCTGACAATGGAGTCAGGAAAGCTGCATCAAGTGTCATTCTCTACAATGTTCAAGTATTTGGTACGGAAAGTTGTAACTTCTTTTCTATGTTTGCTCTATTAATAGTTGTATGGATTATATATTTATATATTTCAGACAAAAGCTCTTTATTTATAATGCATTAATTTGGATTTATATACAGAACAGAGCATTGAACATAACACGCTCTCCAAAATCTGAAATTCTGGCCTTGAATATGCAGAATTCGACTTCACTATAATTTTCAGAGCAGTTTTAATTTCTCAGTTTGTTGGCTGGACGGGATTGAAGTGGGAAGGAAGTGTTTCTCTGATATCTCTCTTTCATTCCCTTGAATTCGTAATATAAAGTCATTCCTGTCTCTTGAGAGGCCCTAACTTGTAAAATGCACAAATACTGTGCATTTTACACAATATATAGGCTATACATGCAAGTATAGGTGTAACTGTGGGGGTGATTGTCGGAAATCACTTTTTATTACTGAATAATCTAGTGCAGTTTAAGCATTCATGATAGACAAATAGTGCCATAATTCTATAAGTAAAACTATTTCTCTTTGTGTACAACTTTGTCAGCAGCATACTTCACAGAGTTCTCTATTTCAGAGATAGCCATTCTTTCATCATTCTCCAAATGACTGGCATTATAATTGTATCTCCTTTTCAGAACCTCCAGAGGTTAGTATGGAGCTAGCCCAGAAAATCATCACTTGGGGACAAAGTGCAAAGTTTACCTGCAGAGTTCGAGGGAATCCGCAGCCTTCAGTGGTGTGGTTGCGCAACGCAGTTCCCCTCTTTTCCAGCCATCGAATGCAACTTTCTCGTAAGGCTCTTCGTCTTTCTAGTGTAGGGCCTGAGGATGAAGGAATATACCAGTGCATGGCAGAAAATGAAGTTGGGAGTGCGCAAGCTATGATACAGTTGAGAGTTTCCCAACCAGGTAAGTCTCTAGTGAAGTTAAGGTAACAGAATAATCATCTTTGAAATCCGTCCCTCCTTGTTAGACTAAGGGGAGACGTAATAGTTTTCCAATACTTGCCATAGGGAAGACGGTGTGATTTAAGAAACGACAAAAGCCAGTGGGTAGAAGTTTTCCAGTGGGTTGAAGTTTTCCAGAGAGAGTTCCAAACTCAAAATAGAAAGTCAGTGAGAGCTGTTAGAGAGTAAAACAGCCTGTATCTTGGTGCTCCAGCACTGAGATTTTTCAAACAAAGATTTGACCATTTGTGAAACCTGTGAAACCTCCAGTGTCTTTTCCAGTCTTAAAGTTTTCTTCTTGATTATTGAGACTGATGAAATGTTCATTGTAAAATATTGGCTGGATTTGCCAAAATGTATGTTTTCCAAGTGTTAAACATGGCCATTATCTTCCCTCTTATGTTCCAGAAATGAGTCAGATATTACTGCAGGGACCTGTTGGAGATTCAGCACAATCTGCCACCTCATCTATTAGGTTTACCAATAGTGAAAAAATGCCAAAAGGAAAAACTGTTCCTTTGAAATCAAAACCTACAGCATCAGCAGCATCTGTCCAGTGTACCTCAAAAGAACTGGTTTCTCCAGCTGAGGCCCCAGTCATACTTAGTTCTCCTCGAACTACCAAAACTGATGGATATGAATTGTTGTGGCGGCCACGGCATGATAACAAAACACCTATCCTCTACTATATTGTAAAGTATCGCAAGGTTAGCACATTCCAATTAATTTTTTATATGACATCTGTATTAACAGTAATATCAATTTACAGTTTCCATGGAAAGCGCTCTCTCTCTCCCTCCCTCTCTCTCTCTCTCTCCCTCCCCCTCTCCCTTTCCATATCTATCTTATCTATCTATCTATCTATCTATCTATCTATCTATCTATCTATCAATCAATCATCTATATGCCTACTTATGTAGCATCAGCCTTTTCTTCCTTTTATAATCAACAGAAGTCTTGTCCTGTGCACTAGTGTTAAAGGTTGTGGACAGGGGGGTTCACTGTTGAGTATTAACATAAAGAAACACCATGTAGATAATTTAAAGGTGAAGGTAAAGGTGCCCCTCGCACATATGTGCTAGTCGTTCATGACTCTAGGAGGCGGTGCTCATCTCCGTTTCAAAGCCGAAGAGCCAGCGCTGTCCGAAGACATCTCCGTGGTTATGTGGCCTGCATGACTAAACGCCAAAGGCGCACAGAACACTGTTACCTTCCCACCAAAGGAGGTTCCTATTTTTCTACTTGCATTTTTATATCCTTTCGAACTGCTAGGTTGGCAGAAGCTGGGACAAGTAACAGGGACTCATGTGGTGCTTGGGATTCCAACCGCCAAACTGCTAACCTTCTGATTGACAAGCTTAGTGTCTTAGCTACTGAGCCACCAGGTCCCATTTACAGTAATGTAAATGAAGATGAAAATCAGCAGAGAAGAAATCTGAAGTGATGGAAAGAGGCTCTCTTGCCTGATGATTTCCTAGATAGTATCTCCTCTCTTCTTTCCTCAAGGTTATTCATGATTTCCATTACAAATATGTCCCAAACAGCCAGGTGAGCCCAAACAACACAAGGTTTCTGGAGCTCAATTCATGAGGAAACTGGTTTAAAGAGCAAATCTTACAGCCCCTTTCCCCAGTCTCCTGCCTTGTGGGAAATGCTCACCCCAGTGCTAGGATAATGTTTGTATTTAGAGAGGAAGGGGTTACATGACAGCAGACACACAATGAGAAATACACATAGAAAGGAATGTGCTAGTGCTGGCTGTTTGCCTAGTGCGCTCTTGCTTAGGAAGCAAAAAAAAGCAAGCCTCCAGTGTGAAATTGATTAGGATCTTGTCATTGTTAGGCAACAGATGCAAGTCAGCTGGCAGGTTCTAATCAACTAATTAAGGTCCCAGAGCTGAGCTTGTTAATTTCCCTTGTGCACATTTTAGGGATGTGCTATCCAGAGAACAAAAATACCTCATGAGTACATGACTTATTTAGGCAATCTGCACTGTGAGGAGAGAAAAAATAGGTCAGGATAATAAGTGCTAACTGACTGTACTGGCAAATGTGACTGAGAGAGAGACATTGTAAAGGTCATAAATAGAGGCATTGGTCACAGTTACTTTATCATCACTGTTGTATCTGTGAATGGTCACTGTCCAAGAGACTCGCTAAATGAAGACTATCTGTACTAAAATGTATATAAAAGTTCAGTTTTTAACCATGGCCTTACATAAGGCATATGTACAAATAACATTACCAATATTACTATCAACAATATTAATGTTCGTTGTGATAACATTTTAATAATAATGTTGCTAATATTAACTATCATTAGTTTCTGCTTCTGATCTATTTCTCTCCTGATATTTTATTTTTTATGAATGAGGACTTGAAAATATTGAGATTTGTCCAGATTAAGTTAAGCTTCTTCAACTTTTCAGATATCAGTTTAAGCTTTCTTAATATTTATTTGGGGTTCCCCAAGTTTGTGCCCTCCAGATATGTAAAGCCCATAATTGCTTGATAGTCAAATATTTAAAAAAAGGTGCTATATATTCTGTTGTGCACCCCTAGAGTTGCTTGTTTGTGAGATATGTAGCTATGCAATTGAATTTAATAAATAAATAAACAATCCATTTTAGGCATACTCTTTTTATAGCCCTTTACCTGCCATAAAGCTTGTCATATCTACTGATTATTGTGCTCATCTTTTTCTTTAAACAGGTCATGAATTTTTCAGATAACTGGATAATCCGAGATGTCCCTTCCAGCCAGTATCATTTGAGCCTAACAAAATTGGATCCAGGAAGTTTATATGAAGTGGAGATGGCTGCTTATAATTGTGCTGGAGAGGGCCAGACAGCCATGGTGACCTTCAGAACTGGTAAAGAATAACTATTTTAGAATGCAGTTGTTATAAAGTGATTGATTTGTCCTGATATTAAGGAGATCTTTTCCAGCTGGTGTTCTCTTGATGTGATGGACTCAGCAATCATGTTGGTTGAGACTCGTATTGGAAAAAGCTATGTAAAATTGCCTTTAGTATTAAGTTATTTATGCTTTCTTTCTATAAATACTTGCTTTTTTAGCTATCAGTTTTGATAGTTATTTAAGGATGTGTTTTAGAGTATACATGTTATGACACCAAATTCTGGGTGGCTACAATCCCTAATATGATCTTACTTCTTCTAATGTCATGTCCGTTTCATATGCAAAGTCTTAGTCTAGAAAGAAATTCATCCGTGCAGTCATATTCTTAAGAAAACTTAAAATGGAAAAGTTAACTGTGAAAACATTTTCTCACAAAGAAAGCATCCAGATTGCCATATTCATGTTAATTAAAGCGATGTAATTCCTTGGAATGCAAATTCCCACAGAGTGGTGAAGTTTACATAACATCAGTAGCTACTTAATATAATTCTCCTTGGTTAATTATTTTTGTCTTGCTTAGGACGACGACCAAAACCAGATATTGTTGCCAGTAAAGAACAACAGTTCCCGAAGGATGATCCAGGCATTGGCGCTCGAAGTAGCAACCAGTCAGATAATAATCGCCTGTCCCGTGAGTCACCTCAGAATTATAGTAACAATATTTTTGGGATCTAGAAGCCAGTTTATTTGAAAAAAAAAAGAACTGGAAAAGACCAGACAGCAATATTGAAGGAAAGTCAGAAACAAGACTATACAAATAACAAAAGAGAGAATATTTATTCTCTCACTTGTCTCCAGCCCTTATTAGGTCATATCTCTCTCCAGAGACAGTGTTTTTTTTGGCATGAAGTATTTCACATATTATTAGGAAACAACATTTTTATATTTTAAAAAAATGTTCTTAAACTAAAAGGATATTGGAAAATAAAATAAACAATTTGGATTTCTAGCTGTTCTGTGATATACCAGATCAGTTTACATGGGCTGGTTGAACATTTGATGAATCTAGGGCAGATATTGGTTATAAATTGGAAACTAAAAACAATTTTTATTCATGTCTTACACATTCCTGACCCTAACCATCTCTTGTTATTAGTGTACTATAATTCTTCCAAAGGAAGAGAACTCTACATTTAAGACAATATTGCCACCAAAAGATATGCATGCATACATACATACATACATACATACATACATACATACATACATACATACATATTGTTATGTCAAAGCACCTGGTATGCCCAAATATGGGAGGGAGCAGTGATCTGCGGTGAGGTCTGTGGCTGGTGAGGCAGTCCTCTCCGCCGACACCCCACTGTCTAAAGCGCTTTCTTTCTTTCACCCGCCTGTCAGAGCTCAAGTGGGCGAAATAAAGCGGCAGCCCGCCAGCTCAGGCAGGAGAGCTGGCGGGCTGCTGCTTTCTTTTGCCCGGCTGCCGCTTTCTTTTGCTCTGCTGCCGCTTTCTTTTGCCCGCCTCTGTGCCGCGGACACAGAGGCGGGCAAAAGAAAGCGGCAGCCCGCCAGCTCAGGCAGGAGAGCTGGCGGGCTGCTGCTTTCTTTTGCCCGGCTGCCGCTTTCTTTTGCTCTGCTGCCGCTTTCTTTTGCCCGCCTCTGTGCCGCGGACACAGAGGCGGGCAAAAGAAAGCAGCAGCCGGGCAAAAGAAAGTGGCAGCCGGGCAAAAGAAAGTGGCAGCCCGCCAGCTCAGGCAGGAGAGCTGGCGGGCTGCTGCTTTCTTTTGCCCGGCTGCCGCTTTCTTTTGCTCTGCTGCCGCTTTCTTTTGCCCGCCTCTGTGCCGCGGACACAGAGGCGGGCAAAAGAAAGCAGCAGCCGGGCAAAAGAAAGTGGCAGCCGGGCAAAAGAAAGTGGCAGCCCGCCAGCTCTCCTGCCTGCTGCGGACACAGAGGCGGGCAAAAGAAAGTGGCAGCCGGGCAAAAGAAATCGACAGCCCGCAAAAGAAAGTGACAGCTCAGGCAGGAGAGCTGGCGGGCTGCCACTTTCTTTTGCCCGGCTGCCACTTTCTTTTGCCCTGCTGCCACTTTTTTTTTGCCCGGGTGCTGCTTTCTTTTGCCCGCCTCTGTGTCCGCAGCATAGAGGAGGGCAAAAGAAAGCGGCAGCCGGGCGAAATAAAGCAGCAGCCTGCCAGCTCAGGTGGGAGAGCTGGCGGGCTGCCACTTTCTTTTGCCCGGCTGCCACTTTCTTTTGCCCGGCTGCCACTTTCTTTTGCCCGGCTGCTGCTTTCTTTTGCCCGCCTCTGTGTCCGCGGCACAGAGGCGGACAAAAGAAAGCGGCAGCCGAGCAAAAGAAAGCAGCATTTCACTGGGAGGGAGCATACTGCTTCCCTTTTGCCTTTCAGCTCCACACTAGGCACCTTCCATGCAGAAAACCATTTTGAAAGGCATATTTAGGCATACCACGTGCTTTGACTTAACACCTAATCATTTCCTTGGCTCAGCTGATAAGGGAAGAGAGCTTGTGGCTTAGAGGTTAATATAACTGCCTAATATGTAAAAACAGCCCAGTGCAGACATCCTATGCAGTGTCCGGTTTCCCCTCTTGTCAATCAAAGTTTGTAAATTCCAGCTAAAACCAAACCTTGTGTTTCTCTTACTGTTCCCCAAATAAAGATCTGTGTTTGTAGCTGTGCAAGAAGGCAAATTTATCTAAATCCTTGATAGGCATCAGGCTTCAAAGGAGAGCAAAGTCAAAAAGAGAGGTTTATTAATAACTATTGATTAAAGATAATTAGTTGCATCTCATTAGATTCCCCTGTGCCTGCCAACTATTCTCTTATCTCTCAGAAAAACATATTCCCTTCCCTCTTTCCAACACAAACTTCAAAAACAAACACCATTACCAAAAGCCAGGATAGAGTCCGGATAAGAGAAACTGAAAGCAAAAGAAGAAAGGAGAAAACCACCCTGGCTGGAGATCAGTTGAAGGATCATCCATCAACAATGGACAGGGACTCCCCCAAAATTGAGAAATGCTATTTTTACAACCTATAAAAAACAGTTAGAATTCACCAGCCAAATGTCCCTTCTCAAGCAATGGCCAACATAAAGGACATCGGCATCTCCTCTGCATTTGTTAGATTTGTTCCTCTTCAACAGTTTCTTGTTTATTTTTCAGTCAATATAAATTGTTCTATCCCCTCAGATTGGGTTCGATTTAGGCAACAAACACTTCTTGAATAGGTAAAGTACACGTGAGCTCTACCAAACTAAATTTATGAACTTCATGAACTTTACCAAACTACTAAAGGAGAATATTTGCAACTCAGGGTTGAAATGAGGGGTCCTTGGTACTCTGAGCTTGTTTGTTTTTTTTGCAGATGTTTCATTACCCAAACTAGGTAACATCATAGGTTCATTAATGATTTGGGTAATGAAAGAAAGCAACAAAACTCAGAGAGCACCAAGGCGCCTCATTTTACCAAACTGGCTAAATTCCTTCCTTTATTCACTTATTGGAAGTCACTTATTCACCTCTTCTTTTTATGGGTGGTAATATTTTACTTTTTAAAAAGTAAAATAAAATAGTCACTTGGTGAAACAGAGTTATAAAAATTTTTCTGATTTTTATGATGAAATTATTGTTTTTCCATTCACAAATGCTGAATTTGACATTTTAAACACTAGAAGCAAACCACAGTGGTTTCAGCTTCACTCTTCCAATCTGAAACTGAGATTAATTTCCTACCTGTTATATAACTTTCTTATTCTTTACAGCTCCCGAGGCTCCAGATCGTCCCACTATCTCAGTAGCATCTGAGACATCTGCCTATGTGACTTGGATCCCACGCGGGAATGGTGGGTTTCCTATTCAAGCATTCAGAGTGGAGTATAAGAAACTGAAGAAACTCGGTGACTGGATGTTAGCCAGGAGTGACATTCCCCCTTCTCGTCTCTCTGTGGAAATTAAAGACTTAGAAAAAGGTAGATTGACCCTTCCCAACATGCATATCTTTTGGTAAAGGTAATCCTCGATTTACAACACTTCATTTAGTGATGGTTCAAAGTTACAACATCATTGAAAAAGTGACTTATGACCAATTTTCACACTTACAACCTTTACGCTATCCCCATGGTCACATAATCAGAATTTGGATGCTGTGCAACTGGTTCATATTTATGACTGTTGTGCTGTCCCAGTCATGTGATCCCTTTTGCAACCTTCTGACAAGCAAAGTCAATGGACAAGCCAGATTCACTTAACAACCCTGTTACTAACTTAACAACTGTAGTGATTCACTTAACAAGTGTGGCAAGAAAGGACGTAAAATGGGGCAAAATTCACAACAACTGTCTCACTTAACAACATAAACTTTGGGCTCCGTTGTGGTCATAAGTTGAGGACTACCTGTACTTTCTATAGTGGCTTACAATATGATGGTAACTAAACATTTTATTATCCATACCAAGGAAAAAGAAAATACAGGTAGTCCTTGACTTACGACTACAATTGAGTCCAAATTTTTAACTGTTGCTAAGCAAGAAAATTCTTGCTTTTTATGACTTTTCTAGCCACATTTGTTAAGTGAGTCACTTTGTTAAGTGTTGACTGCTTGACAGAAGGTCGCAAAAGATGGCCACATGACCCCAGGACACTGCAACAATCATAAATACCTGAGGGTAGAACAAGAAGCAATGGGTGGAAACTAATCAAGGAGAGAAGCAACTTAGAACTGAGGAGAAATTCCCTGACAGTTAGAACAATTAATCAGTGGAACAGCTTGCCTCCAGAAGTTGTGAATGCTCCAACACTGGAAGTCTTTAAGAAGATGTTGGATAGCCATTTGTCTGAAACGGTATAGGGTTTCCTGCCTAGGCAGGGGGTTGGACTAGAAGAACTCCAAGGTCCTTTCCAACTCTGTTAATGTATTGTATTATTGTATAAATACATGCTAGTTGCCAAGCATCCCAATTTTGATCTCGTGATCATGGGGATGCTGCAATGCTCCTAAGTGTGAAAAACAATCATAAGTCACTTTTTTCAGGATCTTGTGTTTTTTCTCCCTACTTCTAAATATTTATTTATTATTTATTTATCATCTCCATCTGCCAGTTCCCTCACATAGGGGCTCTGGGTGGTGTACAATAAAATATTAAAAGCATAAAAACTGTATATAAAATGTTAAAAAGGGAAAACAAATGTTAAAATTAATTAAAAGTTGGGAGAGGGCTTCAGGTCTCAAACCAGCCCCAGGGCTGAAGGCTCCTTTGTCCACACACACACACCCCGAAGCAAGGTTGCAGAACCATATTTTTACTCTCTTCCTGAAGGCCAAGAAATATCTTTTCTTCAGTCTGCTTTTGGGATAAAAAAAAAGAAAAAGTAATTAAGGTACTTAATTACATGTAAGATATGGTCTTTTTCATTTCATTTCATTTTTCATATGGTCTTTAATGTCAGGATTCCAAGTAACGCCCCCAATGAAAGAAGATCCCGAGGCTTGAGCTTCCTCAAAGTTCCATTTGATTGAAGATGTCATATTGACACATCTGGGAAAACCCGAATCTGAAAGTTTCCAGGTTTTCTCCACCCAAGTGAAAGTTCAAGACCCTGCCCAGCACCCACATGTCCATCACATAGTCCAACAGGCACCATCCCAACTGGAAATACTTCCCAGTCACAACATTCAAGGTGCAGGGCAACATGACTCTCTGAAAAAGGAATTTTATTTAGACTATATATCTCTGATACTCCATATAATCCCCCCACCCATTTTCCCACAGTAGAAAATGTGGCAGGCCTGAAGGCCCAATGTAAAAGATAGCTTCTAGGCCTTCTATTGAATTTTCATTCAATAGAAAATATTAACTGTTATTATCTGACTATTAGAACAGACTTCATCGCCTGAAGGGGAAAAATAAAAATAGGGTTTTTTCAGTGGGATTGAAATAATTTAACAACCGGTTCTGTGCCCTAATAACCAAGTGGGTAGGCGTGGCTTGGTGGTCATGTGACGGTGGGCGTGGCCAACTCAACATCACTCCAGTTGATGGGCACTTCGCCTTAGCTGTTACAATGGAGAAAGGGTTAACCGGAGAGGCAGTTTCTGTAAGCAGGGCAATAAAGATGAGGCTAGAAACAACACCAGAATGCCTTCCTTACAGAATTAGCCCTGTAAAGTGGAAGAAACAAAAGGAGATTTCTTCCAACAACTGGTTCTCTGAACTGCTTAGAAAGTTAACAGATGGTTCTCCTGAATAGGCACGAACTGGCTGAATCCCACCACTGGTTTTTTTTGCTATGTTGTTTATGTCAGTGGATTAAGGAAATGCCAATAGAATATAATGCCCAGTTTTCAGGAAGAAATTAGCAAACGTATTACAATGGTCAGATGTCATTTCTCTAGCTAACTATTTTTCTCAATTGCTTTTTGTTCAATCCTATAGGCACATCTTACAAATTCCGGGTGCGAGCATGGAACATACTGGGGGAGAGTGAACCTAGTGCTGCATCTAAACCATATGTAGTATCAGGTTACAGCAATCGTGCATATGAGCGTCCTGTTAGAGGTCCATATATCACTTTCACTGATGCCATTAATGAGACAACCATCATGCTAAAGTGGATGGTAAGTGTGAGACAGAAAACTATAACTGGTGTGCAAAGATCGGGCTATTTTTTTTAAACAGCAGTAGACTTTATCTAATTAAAATTGTACAATATTTCTCAGAAGACTGTCCCTATGTTGTTATTTTTATTGCTAATGCAAATCATGCATTGAATAATGCAAATTTAACACCTTAGATTTCTCTATTGCCGTAGATAGCATGGCAATGTTTAGTGCTTTTAAACATGTGGGAGCTTGATTAGCTTTCATGCTAATTGGCATGAAAAATATAAATTTAAGCAAATTGAATATGAAAATAAGTTAAATCTGAATATAAAAACAAATAATCTTCTGTACTAATGATCCTTCAGCCTTTCACACCTATTAATTGATTGTCTTTTATCAGAATTTTGTGCAAGTTAGCTGGCAATTCAATTAATAAGTGTGAAATTTGCACTTACATATGGAGGTAGTCTTACATCAAGATTTGGCCAATTAGATCCACGACAAAACTTCCACTTTCTTTCTAGATCCATCTTGACAGCTATTCTCCACCGACCATTTAATCAGCAAGTTCTAGAAAAGCAAGAAAATATTTCCTCTTCCTTCCCCTGAATAAACAATTTCTTTATAGTTATTCTATTACAAGAGTGGTTTTGAGAACTACTTCTGGGTTGGGTTTGGTTTATTTCATTTTTTATTTTGCTGTCGTTGTTGTTTTTACAGTATACCCCTGCCAGCAATAACAATACACCAATTCATGGATTTTACATTTATTATCGACCAACTGACAGCGATAATGACAGTGATTACAAGAAAGATGTGGTGGAAGGTAAGAAATGATTACTGGGTTAGATTTCATTGAGTACTTCTACAAGATGCCTTTATTTAGTCATTTGCTAAGGAGCAGAGCTGTTTATATAATAAAATACAAAGTAGTATAAACTAAGGCGGCTGATATTAAGAAAACAATTTTCATATCAGTGTGAAAGACAATATATGACAATTTGTAGATGTGTAACCATGTGTAATGGATATGGTGGAAGCAAGGATATTTACAGGGATATAAAATATACAGAGGTGTAGTGAATAACATTGATGTAAATTACTGTTATTTAGTTTCTTTTCTTATCCCAAGCTTTATTTCTTTGTCTTAGACTTAGGAGTCATTTATTACTCCTTCCTTGCAATCTGAGTTAAATTGCTTAGCCTGAAAGAGAATAGTGTGCTGGGTATGTATTTTCAAACAAGGGAGAAGAAAAGTTTCATGTTTTCACTGATTACCTAGAATATAATGTTCAAATTAGCCTTGATATCAGAAATATCCATTTACTGTAAAGATTCAGGATGGAATGATGAGGAGACAAAAAAGTAATCATTGTGTGTATTGTTTTTGTTCAGGTGACCGATACTGGCATTCTATCAGCCACCTACAGCCAGAAACTTCATATGACATTAAAATGCAATGTTTCAATGAAGGTGGAGAGAGTGAATTTAGTAATGTGATGATGTGTGAAACTAAAGGTAATTAGTCCTAAAGCATCTCCAGAGAATCTGTAATCACTAATTAGTCTACAATAATTTTTTGAACAGAAAAGTCTCAAAATACACTGTGTTGCTGAGAAAACAGTATAAAACCCAAAGTCTCAAAATACACAAGAGTTGCTGAGCAAACAGTATAAAACCAACAAAGGCAAAAAGTTCAATTACAGATGCATTATATGCACAGTTTGAGGTTCAGGAATAAGTCCCTGCTGGTATTAGATGAGAGAAAAATGTACAAGCAAGGCAGGAAATATCTAGACATCTCAGCCTAGTTGATGGGAAAAAATGACAGTATAAAACCCAAAAAATGATATTTACATATTAAAGATCAAAAAGATGGCTTAACAGAATAGATCATGTTTCAGTAACTTGAAACAAATAACTTGAAACAAATAACAAATATGATTTTTCCCCTTCTGGTGGCCTCACAGAAACTCCATTGAATAAATATAGTTTGTAAGATGTGTGGCCTTCCTAATCTGTCTGGAACTAGTTATCAGCAGCCATAGCATTGGCCATGCTGGCTAAAGTTTTTAGGCATAGATGTCACCAATCTGTGGCAGGACACAGATTCCCACTTGTTCAGTAAACAGACTTACAGTTTTACATCACTGAAGTAGAAGAAAACTACTAAGTGATCAGCACTAAATATTAGCAGATTGGCCTATAGAATGAGAAGATTGAATCTGTGATGCAGATGTAAACTCTTAGACAGTAATTTATTAAGTTTGAGATACAATTTCTTGTTGTTGATCCTAGTAATGAATAGCAGAAATGGTTAAAACAGCAGACTACCTACCTCTTTGAGCATTGTGGTCTGAATACTCCAAACACGAAAGTATTCATGATCTGGGCATACAATGAAAAGAAGCTTCAAAAAGGATGACAGTGTGGACTTGACTAGAAGTTTGGTGTCAGAGTGAGAAAAGGGGACAGGAATTTCCAGACATATACATGCAATTCTTCTTGATTTACTGTTTTGTTAATATATACAGTAACTTTAGCTTAGCAAACTATACATAATATAGTTCTATAAAATTTCAAATGGAACTCTGAAACTTGCAGTCCTTTCCACCAGCCAGTTTTGATGTTTGCATATCATTGAACTTGATTTTGGTCCACAGGAGAATTTTTTTTTTTAAATTTTGAGACCATAGCATCATCCAGAACCCACCAGGGCAACTCATCCTCTCTCACTTGGAAAGAATTACACATGATAATAATATATAGCATTATGGGAAGTTGACTATATCTCCCATCATTCCAACCATCAGTATTTGTGCTAGGAGGAAATGAACATTTTTGTCATTAAAAGATAAAGCAAAGGACGAGAAAAAAGTTGTGGCAGAAAGAAATTGAAGAATGGAGAAGGCCTTATGTAACATGAAAATCTAACGGTGCTTTTTCCTCCCCCCTGAAGCTCGAAAATCATCAGGATTGCCTGGTCGTCTTCCACCATCTACAGTATCTACAATACAGCACCCACCACTCAATAGTGGCCATACTGTCTTAGGGGCAGGAGCCATGATGGCCCGATCCAGTGACCTGTCATATTTGATTGTAGGTGTGGTGTTGTGCTCCATCGTCCTCATTATTGTGGTTTTTATTCCATTTTGCCTTTGGAGAGCTTGGTCTAAGCAAAGTAAGTACCTTGAAGAGCCAAACTATATAAATTTTTCCAGAGAAATCTTTTCCCCTGCATGTACAGAATGTACATGTTTGATTTGAAATTTACAGTCTCTTAACAGGAAATAGTAGCTGGTTGAAATATTTTAAGCTATAAACAACCCCCAAATTTGATTACCTGGCTTATGTTAATAATAATCCAAAGTACCCTGACACCACGGTCCCCTCCATTGATTTGCAAAAAGGGGAAGTTCATATTATTTTTCACAGCTGCCAAGCAATATAACTGATTAGTGGTTAGAATGCAGTATTGCAAGCTAATTCTGCTGACTGATGACTGTCAGCAGTTCAGCAGTTCCAGTCTCACTGGCTCAAGATTGACTTGGCTTCCATCCTTCCGAGGTCGGTAAAATGAGGTCCCAAATTTTTGGGGGAATTATGCTGACTCTGTAAACCACTTAGAAAGAACTGTAAAGCAATGTGAAGTGCTATTGTTAGTGCTAGCAGCATAATTGCATAGATAGCTAGATGATGTATAGATGAGGTAGGTAGATAGGTAGGGAGAGAGAGAGAGAGAGAGAGAATATAAAAGTCTAACACAGAGTTCTTGTATAGGTCGCCTTCACTTAACAACTACAGTTGGGACTGGTAGGTCCATCCCTAAATAACACAGTTGTTAAGTGAACCATCAAATAACCATGACTTGCAATTTTACTGCTAGCTTCTCTATTGACTCTCCTTGTCGGAAGCTAGCTATGCACAACTGGTGTAAACAGCCACCAGTTGCAATGCATCCAAATCTTGATTATGTAACCACAGGAACATTACAATAATTGTAAGTGGAAGGACCCCTAGTTTTGAAGATCACTAAACAGAGCAATAGCAATAGCAGTTAGACTTATATACCGCTTCATAGGGCTTTCAGCCCTCTCTAAGCGGTTTACAGAGTCAGCATATTGCCCCCAACAACAATCCGGGTCCTCATTTTACCCACCTCGGAAGGATGGAAGGCTGAGTCAACCTTGAGCCGGTGAGGTTTGAACAGCCGAACTGCAGAACTGCAGTCAGCTGAAGTAGCCTGCAGTGCTGCATTTAACCACTGCGCCACCTCGGCTCATTAAGCAATTAAGCAATTAAGGATTGGTTGAAGTTATAATGCAATGAATGGGGTAAGGTGGGGTATGAGCAGGAAGGTAGGATTTACTGTTGGAAATGCTTTGTATTCTCTGCAACATAGTCCCAGAATTCTAAATTTCATACTATAAGAATTAAAGGGCATGCATGAGGAGGAAAGAGGAGAAGCTAATTGTGGGCACAAACACAAAAATCTAGGTCCAATCTAAATCTTTTGTTTACACTTGTGCTACTTGATCTATATTCCCGATCTAATCTGTATATTTCTTTGTTTCAGAGCAGGCTATAGACTTGGGCTTTCCGGGAGCAGGACTGCTAGTACCATCTTGTCAGTATACCATGGTGCCTTTGCGAGGTGTTTCTACTCCTCAAGTTAATGGGCTACATTATGCAAATGGTGGAAATGGTCATTTTCCCTCTGCTACAGTTGGATATTCATATACAAAGTCATATGATTGCAACTCAGATGAAGCTCAACAGGTAAATTGTTCATCCATCTTTGGAAAATGTTAGGTAACCTACTTCTCATGCCTGTCATAAAATTTTGGCTAGTATTCAATGTTGGATATTTCTTGTAAGGTTTACCTTACAAGATAGAAGTCAAAGGAAAATGTTTGCCAGAAATATTATTTTCCGACTTAAAGGATTCAGTGATAATAAGCAAATAAGTGTTGTACTGTACTTAAAAATACTGCATAGTTGATTAAAGTAGAACCTTTGAGTTTATAGCTGGAGAAACAAGCCCCAAATTCACTCTGTATATAAATAATAGAATATCTACTTGCATTCTAAAAGACACCAACATAATGTTTCAGTGGGTATTTCCAGTTTTACAAATCAGCTTAATTTTTGTAATGCTGGATCCAATCTTATTGCTAAATTTTTAAAATTGAGTGCCTGCTGCATCACTTCTTAACTGTTGACTTGAACTGACTTGACATCTAATCCTTAATCTTTCTATTTATGTTCTAATGTGCTTATTTTTCTTCTGTTCTCAGCAAAATGAAACCAATGCTTTTCTGCAAGGGAGGGCACTACAAAATGGAAACAATATATCTGAACCCCAAAGGTATGGTTTATTTCTTGGAATATTTTCCTCTTTGGTTTGATAGAGAATGGGATATTTTATTGGGCAACCTTTTTCTCTAAAATCTTTTTTTTCATGTAGATTGAAAAATTAAATATGTTGAAACCATCATTTGATTCTTCTTACTCAAGTATGGCCAATGTACATAATCACATAATATATCCAGAGTATGGTAATTTGACTCCGATCATTTGTGCCTGAAGTGAGAACTATGGGTTGAACTTTGTTGTCTTGGCTAATCATATTTTCAGGGATCTTCTTAAATGCTAACATTCAAAACATCAATACTGTTTCTATTCAGTTCTTCAACTTTTGCATGATTCTGGTGTTATTATATAATAGACACATCCTGGCATTTGAGTATTTAGAGTATGTTTACTTTAGTTATCTATAGAACATTCACTTATACTATTCAAATCATGTGTTTTACAATGCATAGAAATCTTGTCCTCCTAAGAAATAATTAGCATTTTAACACATAGTATCTCTATATTAATTTGTAAGAGTGCTTTTCATTTGGAATATCAAATGTGAAAGAAAGTTAAGCACTTGAAAATGTCTGTCTTACTTTTACTATCTGTATACATAATAAATTCACTGATGTCCTCACATGCTCCTCTCACATTTAGGCTTACTAGCCCTGGGCTGGAACACAGTTCTTTTCTCTGTGGTCTGCCAGATGACTCCATAAATCAACTGTTACAGCAACATGACAACTGCCAACACCAACACCACCATCATGAACAACTTCTTAGTCTGTGTCACTCGACACCAGAAACAAAGATGGGAAATTCTACTATGGAAGACATGAGGAATCCTGTCTTCCATAAAGGTCAGTACCAGAGAGATCTGAGATATTTTTTTAAAATAAGAAGAAAAATTATTCATTTGAAAAAGAAGAGCAGACTAAATGAAGATCAGTGCACACAAGATATTTCTATTCACACAGAGTTTTGTGTTATATATGTATTAAAAATTAAGCATCTTCAAGAAATAATCTATTAATAACCAGTCTTGCTCATTAGGGATATTTGTATTTCTTGTATTATTTATATTGCTAGCTAAAATCTGTATAATCTGTATTGTTAAATTATATTAAAAATGTTAAATGTTTCAATTCTTGCACCATCTGGTAGAGCCGCCAAAAACATGAATAGATTGGTGTGGATCTGAAATAACTGAAATGTCTACATTGATTGTCAGGAACCTTTTACTAATATGTATCTTAGTAAGCTATAGAAATGTACGTTAGATTCCTTTATTAATCAAATACCAGTGAAAATTACTGAAATTTATTTTCTTTTACCAGTAGTTCTTAACATTATTAGCTCATGTCTTGTCATGTATAATGTATCAGTATATATTCTTAACTTGTTTCTCTCTAAAACTTATGCTCTGAGATATTATGATCTCAGTTTTTTATAATTTGGTTTCACTTCAAAATACTTTGAATAGAAGAGTCTGATAAAGAATGCAATTTGATTCTTTACATTTTCAGATTCCACTTGCTGTCTTGGTCTAGTCCCTGTTAAACACACAGGGGGAACAGATTTATGCCAAAAGAGAAGACATGTGTGGCCCACAAATCCAGAGGATGTTTCTTCAGGAGAAAGCTCAGAGAAATATTTGAATAGCCTGCCTCTACATAATTCCTCAGATACTTGTTCCAGCATCAGATAAGAAGCTGCCTTACAAAGATTATTCTAAACAGAGAAAAGTTTATTTATTTTTATATTACATTTTTATTTATATATTTATGCACTTGTAAATAGATGTACATGTGCCTTCTATAATTACAGAGAGGAATTATATCATGTGAAAATTACAGCAGGGAATAAACCAAGATTAAGTCAACTATATATATATATTTGTTAGATCATGGACTTGAAAAGACAGATTACTGCTTTATGTCTTAAAAGGGCATTGGAGCTTTTCTTCATTTTCCAATTGCTAGAATTGTATTTCTAATGATGAAACTATGGGAAAATCTTTTTCTATAATCGCATTGGAAGATTTTTACTGCAGAATGCCAAATACAAAACCTAAAGCACCATTTACCTGCATTAAAAACAATATATATACTGTGTGCCAGTAATGAAAAAATCACCATGCTTCAAAAATAAAGCATTTCTCCTTTTTTATTGAACTTGTTTTTGTAAATATTTGTTTGCTTTTTAAATCTTGACAACTATAAAATGATCCCTATAGTTCTTTTAATTTAAAAAGTTCACTGTACTATTTCAGTTAGGAATCAACAAAAGTCATTCAATAAAAGGAAGCCACATTTCATAAATATACCTGCATATCAATGCACTGACTACATTCTTGCCCTTCTTTGTTATTCCTCAAAAAGCTTTCTGTGGAAAGACAAGCAAATTTCTCCATATTATATTTAAATAACCTTTTAAAATTACTATTCCACAGTTCTAAAATTCAAAGCTTCTTCCTTAGTATATTTCTGCAAAACATGAATTCTTCTTCCTCTAAATTAATGCATCCAATCCAGTCAAATAATAAATCCAGACACACCTTCTGCAATCACATAGAGTGTAAAGGCAACTGCTGTTACAATGCATAGCCCAGAAATGGGGAAAGGAAGGACCAGACCAGAAGAGCTCTCCATCTTCATTACTGGGTGTTTTTTCTCTTCTCCTGCTTCTCCTTCAGAGCACCTTCAAGGTCTTTGGCAATTGTCACAAATTGAGAGTAATTATTTCCAAGCAAAATTTTTGAAGTGCTCTTTAGCAAGACATATAGAGATGCAGTAACATGTATTCAACAACTAAGATATTTAGAACCAATTTTTTTCCAAAACATTCAAGTGGAGACTTCATTTTTTAAGAGTGAGGAAGTCTTTTACGGATGACAGAAAAACACAACTGGTCTCCTGATTTTTTTTCAAACTAGGAACCAGTCATTATAGAGACCCTTATAGAGCTCATGTTTGCTGTTGTACCAGTAGTGAGGAGTAAATGGTCATGCTACCTGCCCTGAAAAACTGTAACTGGGGGGGAGGGGGATTGGCACCCAAGGCTCGCTCACTTAGGGAGTTCCATCTAAGATATATTATTTTAGCTATTAGCTAGTTCTCTGATCTCCCACCATGATAAATCTGCTCCCTCGTTCTGCCCCCTGCCTCCCAATACTTGCTTGGCTTGCTAGATCTATATTATCTTTATCTCTCTGTGCCATTTCGGTTCTCTAAGTTACCCGCTTTCCTTTCCAAGTGTCCCCAAAATCAGCTATTCTCCTCTCTCCTTCCATTCTCTTACTTCCAAGGAAATTGAAAAACAAAACAAAACCCAGAGCTCTGGCTTTCTTCTTTTTCTGAAAAATATTGTAGACCAGGGGTGTCAAACTCACACCGTCACATTGTTACCTGACATATTGCAACTTTCCCCCCCTTTCACTAAACCAGAGGTGGGTGTGGCCAGGGTGTGACACATCTGGCCCATGGGCCGCAAGTTTGACACTCCTGTTCTAGACCAACATAGAACCAGACATGCTCAGAAAGGGAAAGGGAAAGAAATACAGACTTCCAAGATTATTATTTTTTTAAAAAAAAAATGGGACTGAGAAGTGAGACTTCCAAGAGTCAACTGCTTAAAAGTAAGATTACTATAAAGAAGTAATATGGTAAGACTCAGGCTCAGTAGAGTGTTTAAAATTTAATTACGCCCATATGCTTTATTACATAATATAAAAGTTAAATTAGAATCTGAAAATATTTCCATATGTTAGCTATGAAAATTATAAGCAGTTCACATAGCTGAGCAGCCACCAAGTGACACTGCCAATTTCAAAGTCTGTAACAGTTTAAGATACTGTAGAAGGAATAGTGATGATATGAGAATGCTCTGCTGATAATTTTTTTCTCAGTCAACTGCATCTTGACAGAATGCCAAGGCTTGCCCCCATTTTCCAGGTTATTGGTGGTTTGGGTCTGGCTTAGTCAGTTTCTCATGTGCAGCATGCCATTGAGTAGTAATACATTATTGTTTCATACTGTGATAAAGACACAGTTTTACCAGCAAACCGGGAGAACAAGTTCCCATTTGCAGACTGTTCCTTGTTTGACATGTACAAATATGTATGTTGGGTTAGGTAATAGAACTATTTGTAGATTTTTGAGACCCTTCATATATCCACAGAAAACCCAACTGATTAGAAGAATGAGAGATACAGTCTATTTTATCCAGAATGATTCTATATCTTTAATAACTGTCATTCAAATGGTACAGGTTTTCTCAATCACTGCATCTCCAGAGAACTTATCATCTTAAAGTTCAACCTAAACAATAGTTCAAGGCAGAGCATTTCTTCCAGAATTAAAATAAACAAGGGTAAAGTCTCAAAAGCACTTTACTGGCTAGATACATGAAATGAGTTATATTAAAAAAAAAAAACCCAAGACTAGGACACTATTTAATCTATAATCTCATCTCTCTGGAAAAGATTTTGAGAGGCTGGGAAGATACGACCATCTTTTCGACTCAGGAGAGTTATTTCTTCTTTCAAGACTTCAGCTTCTTGGGCTTGCAGCTGAACAAGTGCAATTAATTTTTCCCTTTCCTCAATATCTGCTCTGCGAGGTCCTTGAAATTCTGCTCCCTGTAAAATAAAATCCAGAAAGTTGTCTAAATGTCAGTAATAATCATTCGGATTGGTTGTTGTCCAGGACAACAGGGCTTGTGGTAGGTGTTGAGTTCCTGAACATCTGGTGACAAGTGAACTATGGGACACAGGATTGTTGGTTGAGCAGCTGCAGAACTACTGCAAGAAAATTTGTTTAGTGGTCATCAACATAAGTATACAAAGGCTAAAACCAGAAATGATAATACTGCTAATAGAAATCAAGTCCAATGAGAAGACAATATCTGTAAAGGGGAAAAAACTACACCAGTTCTGGAAAGAATCTCATCCAGAATCAAAAACAAAGAATAAAAGCTAGCAAATCAATGTTATATTACTATACACTGTATAGTAATGCAAAATAAATATTCACAGAAATAGAATGGGAAGAACACTTAAAAAATACGAGCATTGACCAAATTTCCACCTGTCAATTACAAAAGCTACTGGATCCTCACATATACTATGCCAATTGAGCATAACATGCTAGGTTCTTTGGAAGAATACGGTACAAATGAAGGCCAACAGGAGCTAAAGAACTGCCAGCTATAATTTAACATTGTTAAATACACATTCTTCACAACAAAACAATCCAAGTATGCTATCCCCTTTTTGGCCTGATGAAAAGTATGTTTTTGTTTGCTTGCAACCTAGATAAAAAGTGCAATGTGTAACTAGATTAAATACCTTAATTATGGTGATTAAACTGTGGTCTTATACACAATAAAGGTCATAGATCAATTTGAGAATCTTGAATAGTAGCCGCATATACAAAATAAGAAATAATGGTTTTGTTACAACTACTATAGAAATCTTAAAAGATAAAAGAAAATGCTTTCGGGCTGACTACTCATGAATTTCTAAACAAAATAACACATACCAAGTTGTTCTGCAGTGAATCCACTTTAGCTTCAAGTTTCATCTTTTCTATGCAAAATGCATTCATTTGTTTTATTTTACTAGTATTTTCTTTTGTTACCATCATCTGCTGCTGACGCATCTCAAAAATTTTATTCTGGAAGACAGCATATTAATGAATGTATTAATAACTGTATCCATATCTGATATTTCCACTTGAGAGCTCAAGATTTCCCCTCACTTATAGCAGCCAATTTAGTACTGACTGAGAACTCAATCAGTGTGCATTAGTAGTTAGGTAGGAATCTGAAGATGTACCACCCTCTCAAAAACAACCTCAATATTCGTAAATTACAATGAAGTTGACTTCTGAGTTAAGCATTCGTGTGATTTTGGCAGTAGGACAAAGGCCTTTGACTTTGATATTTTATGGAATTTATCTTTTTAAATAAATTGTAATAAACCGTTATAGATACGCAGTCAAATAAATCAGGAGAAATACGGAAAGACTAAGTATTATATTGAGTGTCATATGTATCTAGGAAGAATTCATGCTATTGGTGCAGAGCTGAACCCCGCTCGGCTTCCTCTCCAGCCCCCTGCAGCACACTTGATTTCTATTTTCTGACTGATCTCACGCAGGCCAGACAGGAACAGGCAAAGGGCCAGATGTGGCCCAGAGGCCGTAAAATACCCAAGTCTGCCTTACCCAGTACACCAAACCAGGTTTTTTAAAAAAAATAAAACTAGAAATAAAAATAAAGCATGAAGTGACTAAAATGAGATACAAGTAAGATTATTTAAGTTTCTCTCCATTTTTTCAAAAGGCAATGTCAACAAAAAAATTTAAAAAATCAAAGTTTCTATTCCTGAGATATATTTTTTTTGCCTCTTACTTCTCTGAGCCAATAGTTCACCATTAAAATTTTTGCTAACATTGTTTTCAACCTTGCATATAATTTGTACAAAATAAGAAAATAAATTACAGGAAATACAGTATGTGGTTTAATGCAGAGTGAACTTTTTTATGAGTCCGTTTTTTAACCATGCCCCAAGCTTCTCCCAACACCAATCTGTTTGATACTTTCAAAGGCTGATTCATAGTACTGCTTCAATATCAAGTCATACCTCCCATTTTTTTAATTCTACCGCTTGAATTTGCTCTTTCTCCATTACTTTCATCCTGAGTTCTTCTAGGTTTGTGTTAACAGAAAGAGTCTGAAGGGCTTCCAAGTTTACAATCCGGCCAAATTTCATCATCATCAATTGATTACATTTCTCTTCCAGTTCTAAAAGATGGAAGCTTTAGATTGAAGTGATTTGTACATCATTTTCCCATCTTTTAAACAACATTTTAAATGATATTGTCTTGAAATACTGAATATTACATTTTCAATTAATACAGCAAGGATGCACACTAATATATCAGGCCTAAAACAATCTTCAGTTCTCATTGTAAAAGTAGGAAAGAATGCTTACAGCTTACTATTGTATGTGATATACCATTTATTGAACCAGAGAAACAGCTTTATCTTTCTTTGAAAAAGTGAGTTCAACAAGTTTGATGAGAGAGTTAAATTAGTTAAGAATTTGAGGGGAAACAAAATCACCTAACATATTTTATTCCCTAAGAGAGCAGTAGACAGTGCAAGACCAGCTAAGCTCATGTTAGACCTAAGTGATTCCTTTTTAAAAACAAAATAATTGTAATAACTGAAATTGGCATGCTTGATTAGAAAGCACAAGGCAGTCCAGAGGATACATAGCACTATGCATCAATGTCTTCTTTGAATTGCTAATTAAATATTGCTGG
Organism: Thamnophis sirtalis; assembly: GCF_051295495.1. Taxonomy (NCBI): domain Eukaryota; kingdom Metazoa; phylum Chordata; class Lepidosauria; order Squamata; family Natricidae; genus Thamnophis; species Thamnophis sirtalis. Next base: position 30,420,774 of record NW_028261388.1, on the reverse strand, counting down.
TATTTGTTATCTCACCTTCCTAATGTCTGCCTTAGTGGTTCAATATCTAGGGCTCCATTGAACTGTAGAAGCAATGTTGTAAAACATTTCCACTTTTCTGTGTCAGCATCTACATTTCTAGAAAACAGCTAGAGTATATAAACTACACTTGCAGGAAATAGTAGTTCATCATCTCCTTGCCCTGGACCACAATGAAATATCTTTACATACTAATTCAATTGAAATCAGAAACTTACGCTCAATCGTACGTGCTATTTCTCTTCTGTCTCGAATTAGTTGTTTATGCTGTTCCCGGGCTTTCTTATAAAGGGACCTCTGTTCTAATTTCTCCTGCTGCAAAGTCAAAATTCTTTGCTGCAAGTTCACTAAAGATAGATTGGTAAATACCAAAGACTGTGAGAGATCAGAGGGAATTTCTCCACTCGACATATATTCCACCTGCAAATAAAAGTAGAATGTACATAAATCTGAAGAGCTCTGTATTATTTTGCTAATTCTCACTGATTGTCTACAAGAGTGTCCAAGAGTTGTTCATATGCTTCTAGGTGGACACTGAGTCTAGAGAAACAAAATAATTCTGTTCAATTATCGAAGAAGCTTCTTGAATGAAAAGTGAAATGCCTTCAAGGAAAAGCAAAGTTTTTTTTCCAAAATGTGCCTTTTGAAAAACCACCTTTGGCACAATTCTGTCCAATATTTCAAATCGATAGGTTATGAAGACGGTTTGAAAGACGCTTCAATTTTATACTAGTAGTAATAAAGAAAACAAATTACAAGCCTTCATATAAAAAACAAGGATTTATCAAAAGTCCAATCAACAGCAGTAAAATCCGTAAGAGTCATCACCTGGTGAAGTTTTAGAGGCACTACAACATGTAGCTCATTCAGCCTCTGCTGCTTTTCTCTCTGAAAGGCCTCAAGTTCCCCTTCTGCATTATCTAAGCTCGCCACTACGACTTTCACCTGTTAAGAAATAGCAATGTTACAAAAGAAAGATCTTATAATGCAGGCACTGGCCATCACAAAATAATTTGTTAGATTAAGGTAAAGCAGGAGGAAGTGGTCCATTATTTTTCTGCTATAGAAAAACTATTTTTTCTTTTTGTCAGTTTTTTAGCTGAGGAGATAAGGAAGTGATACTATCTGCAAAGCAAAGAATATTATCAAGCAACATGTCCCCTGCTCCCAAGATACAATTAAAGGACTTCTCTCTCCCTGCTAATAGCAGTACTCCAAAACCAGCCTTTTCATTGCTATTTTTGTTTTCCTCACTAAAAACAAGCATGTGGTCACGTAGCCGAAATGGATGTTTACTATATTTCTAATATAGTCCCTATTAAGAAAAGTTAATTTAGGCAATAAACATATCAACAACAACTTTAAGTCTCCACAGGACAGCTCATCTGTTATTTCAGGTTATGATTCCAAACTTCAATGACTAGAATGAATACAATCCAAAATTTGTTTTATAGAATTGTTGCTTCCGTAAAGTAACTATTCCAGTCTTAATATTGTAACCCACATCTAAGTAAACAGCAGAGGTGGGCTTTCAGGAATGAATTACTAGCTAGGGGACAGACCTGGCTAGTTGAAAAATCCATTGTACCTTCTTTGACAAGGCGTCATATTCTTTCCTGGCATTTTCAATAGCTTTTTTCTCTTCAACTAAAGCCTCCTCAATATCTAGTCGTTTCTCTCGAAGCTGCAGCGTGTTCTCAAAGAGTGACTCATCACAATCTGACATAAGAAAGAATTCAAGTTAAATAACTGCTACAATTTTAACTTAGCCTGAAGCTCAGTTGTTTTAAAACAGCAATCTAAAAATTAGACAGCTTAAAGATGTAAGCTGTGCATAGTTATTTAGAACTGTGCTACTACAAATACTTCCATATCTTCTGGAGTACGCTTCTACATAAATAGGCATGTTTTTGAACTGCACAAATGCTAGCCATTAGGCTCATCAATATTACTTTAATCATGAGTTTTAGAAGTCCTGCTCTGAAATAAAAGTATTAAGAGAAGCAATAAAACTATGAAACTATGAAATTCCCTCACCCAGGGAAGAGTGGATTTGGAAATGCCTGAAAAATTACACTGATGATTTTTTGTGAAATAGCAATTTCTTAAGATTAGGGAGGGAAGAGAAAGTGATAGTGTGGGGATGAGCAAAAATGGTAGAGTGGAAGTAGAAAATAGCAACTATCAAAGATTATGACAGAGGCTGTGATGGTTTGGGAATGGGAATATTATGACAAAGAAGAAGAAAGTAGAACATACTAACTGTGGGAAGATACTGCAGGAATTTAGAAGACCCAATACTAGCTCAGCCTTCATCTCTTTCTTTGCTCTTCTGTTCAGAGAACTGTGTCCCCCAAAAGTGTAAAGTCAAATCCTCGGTTCCACCACAAAATCACGGAGGACAAAATTGCGCTCGACGAAAGCGCGCATTTGATGTCATCACAGCGCGACGAAAACATTGCGCTGTGATCGAAAAATGTAAAAATAAAGCTAAAACCTTACCCTAACCCGCCCAAACCTAACCCTAAACCTAACCCTAAACCTAACCCTTAACCTAACCCTAAATCTAACCCTAAACCTAACCGTTAACATAACGCTAAACCTAATGCTAACCCTTAACCTAACGCTAAACGTAACCCTAACGCTCTAAACCTAACCCTAACCCTTAACCTAACCCTAACCCTAACCCTAACCCTTACCTTTATGTGAATCGGCTTGCTTTAATTTTAATTTTATTTCAATTTTTTATTTTTTTTCGTCGCGCTGTGATGACGTCACATGCGCGCTTTCATCGAGTGCGATTTTGTCCTCCACGGTTTTGACGGGTCACGAAATCCTCAATATCAAAAGGAGAGGATATTTGTAGTTCAGGGTTTTGAACTAGGGGTCTTTGGTGCTCTCTGAGCTTGTTTGTTTTCTTGCAGACATTTCATTTCCAAACTAGATAAGATCATCAATGATTACCTAGTTTGGTAATGAACCATCGGCAAGGAAGCTTCCAAGGTCAGAGAGCACCAAGGACCCCAGAGTCCTCAATAAGGTGTTGATTCACAATGTGAAGGGGGAAGGGGCTCCTGACTCATAGCTCCTGCTAAAAGAATATAGCTGCCTCTGGCTGATCTTTAGTTGCACTCCTACCTGGACCACAAATGTGCTGGTAATGATAACTAATGTCTTGACCATCACACACTGCAAGTTTAACTCAACTCACTATATGTAGGGCAGCCTTTTAAGGTGATTTGGAAGGTTCTATTGATCTAGAATGCAGTGATCAAATTGCTGACAAAACAATTCAGCTGCTGCAAGATAATACTGATTTTGAAATCAGCAATAATCTCATTGGCCTAACTCAAGCCCTATGTGGCAAAGCATTGAGTTACATTGTGTACTGCCTTGCCAACATTGATTTTGCCAAGTTGGAATATCCTAGGCTGAGCTGCTAAAATCCCTCCTCCCCAGAAAGTACATGGAACTTGGGTCAAGCAATAAACTTTCTCTATAGTGGCCACATGCCCTGGAACATTGTACTTATAGAGTAGTAGAATTACTAATAATGCCCTTTCTTTTAGTATACTACAAGGTAATTGAAATTTATAATTCCATTACACTGTTATTCTAGCTGACCATGTACATTCTGCCTTGGTGTATATGTCTTATTCTGTTTTGATTATTTTAATTGTTCATGCTCAGTTGTACACTGCTCAGAGTATAAAGATATTGCAAATATATCCACAGGGTAGCATAGGAAAAAGAAAGTAATTAAATGATAGAGATTATTTGCTTTACCGATCTATTCTTTTTTCAGCTACTAATCTATTCTGCAAGTCCCATCAGTAATAATAATCATCACCGACCTTATTGCTATTATTATATAACATAAAACCAATTAAAGATAGATGGAGAGAGAGAGAGGGAGAAATCATATTGAAAAATTCAATATAATAGGAATTCTGGGAGTTGAAGTCCACATATCTTCAGGGTTGCCAAGGTTAAAAATGCTAGTTTATAGTAGGAATGAACCTACTGAACTTTCCCTGGGACCAAAACAATAGTGAGAATTCTCAAGATTATAATACAGTCTTTTATTATGGGTAGGTACAAAAACTCAACTATAAGCTGAACATTGCAAATGCAAATCACCATAGAATGTCACAGACAACAATTTTAAGAACTCATAGTTTTCCCTGTGGTTTATATATAAAATTATTCTATAAATATAAAAATGGCTTAGGCTCTGGTTATCCTGAGGTCATATTATGGAGATTTCTGTTAATAGGAAGTTATGGATTAAAATCACAAGATGGCAGCAAAAGGCTTAGTTTGAATTTTGACCTCAAAGAGGGTTTAGAATTTAGAATAAAATCCATATAACAATATGGAACTTTTCCCAGGGGCTTTTCTGTATTCTTAAGAAAAGCCACCAATGTTTCATAACAGATAACTTGCTACTTATTCAGCAATAATTTCTTCACATAATTAACAAGAATATTTATTAGCACCACTGTACATACACTAAGCAAGCAGGGATATAATATGTGTTGCAAAGGATAAATGAAGCTAAGTTTTGGGAATGTTATGTTTTCCTGATACGAAGAGCCGAGGTGGCGCAGTGGTTAGGGTGCAGTACTGCAGGCCACTTCAGCTGACTGTTATCTGCAGTTCAGCGGTTCTAATCTCACCGGCTCAAGGTTGACTCAGTCTTCCATCCTTCCGAGGTGGGTGAAATGAGGACCCAGACTGTGGGGGCGATATGCTGACTCTGTAAACCGCTTAGAGAGGGCTGAAAGCCCTATGAAGCGGTATATAAGTCTAACTGCTATTGCTATAAACACATTCTGACAATACAAATGAAACTGCCATATATACTATCAAAATTTGAAGTTTCTGTTTTTGGGGGGAAAAGGTATTTTATTGTTTCCAAATGTTATATTTGAAGAAGAGATAATGCTACTTACTTTTTGGACAAACAGAATCGTCAAAGACTTCATCCTCAGATCCTGATTCCTCTTCATCACTCTCTAAACTAGACTCCTCTTCACTCTCTTCCTCACTTTCTTCCTCTTCATCTGGAATTAAACAATGTGATCATGGCAGAGAAAATCAACAGAATCTGACATAGTTTTACTAACTTTTCACCTAATAAAATATTATTAAAAATGGGAAAAAAAAAAAAAAACAGGAGGTAAGATGCATGCAAAATTTTGAACTTATCATTTGCTTTCTTTTTACATGCCACTTTCATTTTATGTAGGGAACTGGAAGCAAAACATATATCAAGATGCACATACACAATATGGTATAGCCTGGATTATATTAATTTCCACTAGTGGTACATGTAAATGAATTTGTGTAAGAGAAAGTAATTATAAAAAGGAATGCTAAATAATAATAATTACTATAATTTATCTAACATTTCTCTGTAAAAAATAGTACAGACGCTCTTTCTTAATAACTTAGACACACGGAAGAATTACTAGGTGAAACATACAGTGTTTGCTTTCATCTGCCCTGTAATGTGGAACTTTCTAAAAAGTAAAAAGTTAATCAAGAAACTATGCTTCTGACTTACCTCCTTCACCTTCCACTTCTTTCTTCTTAACACGTTTGATCTTTTTCTTGAGAACTTTAGTAAGAAATGTAGCAAACTTGTTATTTTCTCCCAAGGATGCTTGAAAAGTGGCATAGAGGATTTTTTCTCTTTCTTGGAGCTTTGCAATTTCTGTTTTTTTATTCTCTATGAGGCCAAGCCAGTCATTTAACTTGCTCTTTTATTTAAAAAAAATGAAAACAACAAAGCTAATTAATATTGATGTTACTATTAACAATATGACACACAGTACTTGATTTAAATTCTTAAAGTGAAAATGTCAACACTATTCCCTGCCCAAAAATATTAATAAAGGAATGGGGAACTGGAACAAATTCCTCCATCTGTTTTTTTTATTCTCTATTAGGCCAAGCCAGTCATTTAACTTGTTCTTTTATTTTAAAAAATTGAAAACAATAAAGCTAATTAATATTGATGTTAGTATTAACAATATGACTCACACAGTACTTGATTTAAATTCTTAAAGTGAAAATGTCAACACTATTCCCTGCCCAAAAATATTAATAAAGGAATGGGGAACTGGAACAAATTCCTCCATCTTTGAATTATACTAGGAGAATTCTAGTCAGAATGCTAGAATTAAGGAAATAAATTAAGGAAATAAATCCAGACAATGCTTGTCCAACACTTCCAGCTAATACACTATCTCCATCTTTCCAGCCTATATAAGAACAGCCTATGTACATTGAATCTTCAGAATGTAAACTATGATGCAACAACTACATAGATTCACACCAATCACACAATTATCTTTTGAAATAAGCAATGCTATATAAAGCTCATAAAAGGTAGGAACCAAAAGAAATTAAACAAAAGAGGAAAAAAAACCCATCTCAATCTATTTTATACGATGCCATTTGCTATATCTCTCCTTTCGTATCTTTCCAAATCATTCTTGCTTTCATCATGCCCATATACCAAATTATAAATCATGTTTTATTCTTTAAACTTCTCACCTAATTTTTTTTTGAGAAATGTATCAACTCCACACAATATTCCTGTGCACCTTTTCCTTTACATAAGTTTTGCAATGCAATCCTTATTCAGCTACCCAGACGTGGTCTGGAGTTGGCTGACACCAAATCAAACCAACCAACCAACCAACCAACCAACCAACCAACCAACCAACCAACCAATCGTCTTTAAATTAATATTCCTTCCATACTGAGAATTCACTTTTGTGTTCAATCTGCATTCTTTCTGCATCCACTCATGCTAGGACTCTAGCTCTTCTTGTTTTACTAAACAAGTATTTGGTAAGTATCTCAAGTATTCCACTCTGATTGTATTCTATTTAGTTTTATTTTTTTCTGACAAGAGTTCCAACAATATTCTCTCAACAAAATACATTTTTGTAAGTATTACGTACCTTTCTTAACAAAAGGCTAATAAGAAGGCCTATATTGATGTATATATTACATACTTGCATTTCTTCTTCTTCACTAACAAGGCTGTTGACACGTTCTTGGAGAATGTCCTCATGTTTTTCAAAATTCTTCAGGAGAAGAAGTTCTTCGAACCAAGTGATGTGGCGCAGATCAGCTGTTTTCATTAGGATGTCAAGTTTCATCTTTTGGTGACGGAGAAGGCAAAGCTCAGCATCAAAAGTGATCATCAGTTCATCTATCTGTAAAGCAAATAAAGAAAGAAATCATGGACAAAAACAATAGTATAAATTAAACAACACACAGTCCAAAAACTCTATTTTATGAAGGTAATAATTTCAGATAGAATTATTTGAATTTAATTGGGGGCCACAAAGAGTTGGTTGAAAGATGGGCAGCTATATAAATGTTTTAAAATAAATAAATTTATTTATTTGAATGATGTTTATTACTGTATTTATTATCAAAGTATAGTATTTTTAATTTTATTATTTATTTATTAAATTTATTAGCCCCCCATCTCACCACATGGTAAAACTGGGTGGGTTACAGTGATAAAAAGAATAAAACAATATAAAACATGTATACAGTAAGAATAAAATACTATAAAAATACAGCTAAAACTAAAAATTGGGATAAAAAATTGTCTAAAAAAGGTAAAAGTTGCTTAATTTGTCTGCAAACATTTTATTCCAACTTGGCTTTTCTCAAAGAAAAATAATATAAAAGTTTCAGTTATTCTAAAACACAATCTAATTGATGTTTGATACAATAATACAAATTCTATCAGATCTAGTCATAAAATTGGTATAGGGCAGCCTTTTCCAATATGTTAAAGCCAGATCTGTACAATTTCAGCTCTCATAATCCTTGCCAGCATGCCTCTCTGTTCTGAACCCCCCTTCTCCGCTCGTTCAAAGACAACAGTCAGACAGGCTTAAAAGGAAATAACTTTATCAGCCTTGGCTCACGCTGGCTGCGAGCCCCAAAATAAACATAAATAAAGTCTCTGGCAAGAAGATAACAGAATGCAAAACAAAGATCTCTTACGGCAGAACCAGGTGTTCAGAAAGAAAGCAAATCACTTCTCCAAGTGTCTCTTTGAATCAGGGTTACAGAAAGCAAACTACTTATCCAAGTGCCTCTCACAAACAAACCACAACCGAACGATGAACGTTGACTTCTGCAACCAGGGCGTGGCACCATCCGTCCTTTTATCTCCAGAAGACGACACTAACGAGCCCCAGCTGCATTGTTAATCCTGTATCCCGACTCAACTCACAGCAAACTTCTGCTGAGTCACAACAGCTTTCTAATAATGATTATGGGTGCTCCAACTGTATACATCTTAGGGAAGTCTGGTGTTAAGACCAAATTTAGGAACTATTTAGTGTTGTTGATGTAATCATATTTTTTGAGTTGCATAAATGTGAATATTGCATACAAAGACAAAACATGAATGTGATACTATATGAACCTTGATTTCAAAAATCTTATTATAAATGGACCAGTTGCTGACATATTTTATAAGATTTCTTCATTTTAGAATATTATTTTAAATAAGTTTGTTTCAAAATATGTACAATAACTGTTCTGACCCCCCTCGTCCCACACCAACACACTCTGAACCAAAGATAAATTACGGCATTTAATTAACAGACAGACAGGTCCTTGGCAGCAAACTGGTACAGACAAGATTGGGCAGCAATCCAGCACAGATAAGCTGTGGCAGCAATCCAGCCTGCCAAGCTCACAATAATATTCTCCAACATTAGTTCCTGCGTTGACTTCTGCAAAAGGGGCGTGTGCACAAGCATTCCTTTTATAGTCTGGAGAGGAGCCTAAGTGCCACCAGCTGAGTGCAATTACTTCCCGTAATTGTGTAATTGTTCCTTACGCCTATTAGCTCTCCAGTGCCGGGCATCTAGGAACAACTCCCTTGTCTCCTCCCCACTGCTGACATCCGGATCACACTCCCTTGTCTCCTCCCCACTGGTCCAAGGCTCAGGCACCTCCTGGTGGCCAACTAGCTTCTCTGCACCCTGCTCCGAATGGGAACCCTGTCCAGGGTCCTCCACATCCTCCAGAGCCGACTCATAGGGCACCTCACTGTCAGAGTATGTTGGCAGCTCCAACGGCTCCTGCTGGGCCACAACAAATAACTATTGCTATTGTAATATTTTAATTATCAGAAACAAAAATAGAGAAACAAGCAAAAATTTTGCACGTATAATATCTTCAAAGGAACTTCTCACCCTCTTGATCAAAGTTTCCTGCAGATGAACGTTTCTTATCTCTTCTCTCTGTCTGATTTCCAATTCAAGATCTGTTGGTTCTGCCGGCTGAATCTCAAATATTTTAGGTGGTTGCTCAGAAATTCCAGATGATAGTCTTCCTGGCCTTAAAGCTGCAATCCGACCACTGTCTACTTCCTTGACTGAAGGACTATGAAGAAATCCTCCACCAAATCCTCCAAAACTTCCAGACTCCAGAGAAGGAATCGATGACGTTATTTTCTTCTCTTGCTCTTCTGCTTCTTGTTTGAACTTCAAAAGCATGTCATGGTCATACTGGAAATGTTTTTCTGGTGTCTCTTCGGGAAGTAGTTGAGGAACCAAAGGTATTGACAGATGTTTGGATGGATCCAGAGATGACTGTATAGCTTTCAATTCTTGTACTACACACTGAATCTCTTCTATAATAGCAACTTTAAGATCTCGGAGAGACACAATCCATTTGTTCATCGTCAGCTTCTTCTCATGTATCTGCAAAGAAGAGAACAAGTCACTTTATTAGGTAGCAAATGCTTTATTAGATAGTTATTTTTTCCAAAATGCAATAATTTAAACCTAAGTAATTAAAACACTATGCAAATGAAACCACTGTTGCTCTCAGTTATCTTTTATTGGCTATCATAGAAAGTCAATGTACATAGGTGTTATATTTAATGGGATTTTTTAAAAAAAAATTGTTCCTTCAACTCAGTTTTTGACTCCTGGGCACTGCATGGTCTACTTGTTCATAAATGGATTCTCCATGCCCTTACTACAGCTAAAAAACTGATGTTGCAACACTGGAAAGTAAAATCCCATTTACTCAATGATTGAAGATTATTGAGTAAATAATGGATTTACTCTTAATGGATTGCCTACAGATATAGACCATGTATCAATAAATATAATGAAATACTCAACTTACAAGCACAATTGGAACAGGAATTTCCATCATAAGTTATTGTGGTGGTAAATTGAATTGGTTACAAGATGAGATAAGATTTATGGCAGTCATTAAAGTCAATCAATGATGTTATTAAGTGAATCACACAGTGAAGTAAATCCAGTTTTCCTACTGAGGGGTGGCTTGCCATGTTTTGCCAGAAATTGGCAAAAAGCTCTCAAACCATAATCACATGACTGCAGGATTCTTCAAGGTATCATAAATGAAGCCGGCTGTTCAACTCCTAAATTGCAATCATGTGACAGCGAGGATACCACAGTCTTAAGTGCTAGTACAGATCTTGAGTCACTTTTTCCAAGGCTATTGTTTAATAAGCATGATTATATTACTATATTGGGAATACATACACAGAAACAGTTGCAAAATGTTTGCATTAGATAATTATATATAAAATTGTAACTGTTCACTTTTGCAATAATATATATATGGTATATTTAAATGTATTAATTTTATTTTCTTGTATTTTTCATTGATTTTTAAAATAATGTATCTTTGTTTTTCATTCCTCTGTGTTCTTTTCTTTTCCTGTTACTATATTAACAGCAATTTAAAAAATTAAGCAAAAACAGTCAATAAACATACATGTGGTACGGTTTAATTTCACCACACTAAATGCTTTCCTGAGAGAAGCAGAGAAATCATATGATTCAGATCAATTCTACTTACAGCTGCTTCTAAAGCTTGCAATTGGCTTGTTTTTTTATCCGCATTGATTCTCATATGCTCAGGAATTTTGTAGTTAGTGGCAGTTTTTAATTTGAAGTCCCCCATGTTCTCTTGAGCTTCTTTGATATTTGCTACATCTTGAGGATCCTCATAGTTATCACTTGGTTTGCTCTTGAATCTGCCAAGTTACAATCAAAAAGAGGGTTATGAAAATATCTACATACCCCTCACATCCTGGACATAAACTGTTTTAACTTCTTCCCTCAAGACACTATAGGGCATTGCACGCCAGAACAACCAGGCACAGTTATTTCTCCCATAGAAAATACTCCCACAGAGTGCTATCACTCTGCTAAACAACTAATTCCCACAACACTGTCTATACCCTAGGACAGCGATGGTGCCATAAGTGGGGGAGCGCAGGGGGGTCGTGTCCGGGCATGCTGCACCCATAATGCAATGCACAGACACCCCCCCTGAGTGCGCATGCGCGCACTACAGGCACACACCCCTATTTTTTTCATGCTTTTTTTGACCTTCCCAGGCTCCAGAGGCTTTATAGGAGCCTGGGGAGGGCGAAAATAGCCTCCCCCGCCCCCCGGAGGCTCTCCGGAGGCTTCAGGGACCTTCAGGAGGCTTCCCTGAAGCCTTCAGAGCAGTCAAAATGACACTCCGTGCAAACCGGAAGTCACTTCCGGTTTGCTCGGAGGGTCGTTTTGAGTTCTCCAATGGCTTCAGGGAGCTTCAGGAGGCTTCCCTGAAGCCTTCGCAGCGCTCAAAGCGACCCTCCGAGCAAACTGGAAGTCTGTTCCTGAACTTCCGGTTTGCCCATAGGGCCGGTTTTATGTGCTCCTGAGGCTTCAGGGAAGCTCATGAAGCCTCCGAGGGGGGACTTTTTTTGCCCTCCCCAGGCTTCTATAAAGCCTCTGGAGCCTGCAGAGGGCGAAAAATGGCTTTTAAAATGGGTGAACTCAGCAGGGCAGTGCCTTGCGTGCCCTGACAAATGGCTCCACGTGCCACCTGTGGCACCCGTGCCATAGGTTCGCCATCCCAGCCCTAGGATGTCAAGCCACCTAGTAGGACTGTGTTAGTTATTATCCTCTTATCTCTCCTATTGCCTGTTTCCTTAGATCCTTCTTACTATAACTTAAAATAGAATAGAATAGAATAGAATAGAATAGAATAGAATAGAATAGAATAACAGACTTGGAAGAGACTTTGGAGGTCTTCTAATGCAACCCTCTGCTTAGGCAGGAAACCCTATATCCGGGATGGCGAACCTATGACACACATGCCACAGGTGACACACAGAGCCATTTGTCAGGGCACACGAGGCATTGTCCTGTCAGATGGCCAGCGCACATGTGCATGCTGGCCAGCTGAGTTCAGCATTTTTTAAAGCCATTTTTTGCCCTCCCCCAGCTCCAGAAGCTTTATAGGAGCCTGGGGAGGATGAAAAGAGCCTCCCCCTCCCCCGGAGGTCCTCCAGAGGCATCAGGAGCTTCCCTGAAGCCTCTGGAGCGCAAAAAAACGGCGCTAAGGGCAAACAGGAAGCGTGGGAACTGACTTCCGGTTTGCTCGTAGGGTCGGTTTAAGCTCTCAGGAGGCTTCAGAGACCTTCAGAAGGCTTCCCTGAAGCCTCTGGAGGACTAAAAGCCACCCTCCGAGCAAACCAGAAGTGACTTCCCTGAAGCCTCTGGAGGGCCTCTGGGGGGGCAGGGAGGTAGTTTTCGCCCTCCCCAGGCTCCTATAAAGCCTCTGGAACCTGGGGAGGGCAAAAAAAGCATGGAGAAATGGGGGGAGTGCCTCTCATGTACACATACACATGGGGGGGTGTCCCGCATTGCATTATGGGTGTGGCATGCCCGCGCACGACCCCCCTGCGCCCCCTCTTATGGCACGCGAGCCAAAAACGGTTCATCATCGCTGCCCTATATCAGTTCAGCTTAATGGTTATCCAACATCTTCTTAAAGACTTGCAGTGTTGGGGCATTCATAACTTCTGGAGGCAAGTTGTTCCACTGATTAATTGTTCTAACTGTCAGGAAATTTCTCCTCAGTTCTAAGTTGCTTCTCTCCTTGATTAGTTTCCACCTATTGCTTCTTGTTCTACCCTCAGGTGCCTTGGAAAATAGTTTGACTCCCTCTTCTTTGTGGCAACTCCGAGATATTGGAACACTGCTATCATGTCTCCCCTAGTCCTTCTTTCTCTTAAACTAGACATACCCAGATCCATTTCTTAAATGTTTTAGCTTCCAGTTCCCTATCTTCTTGTTGTATCTCATGATTTATGTTGATTAATCCTATTCAGTATCCTTTTATGATTTATGTTGATCGCTTAGAATCTTATGACTGTCACTGAGTGTTGTATCTATGATCTATGATGATTGTATTTTAGGATTATGATTGTCACTTGTTGCTTGTATGTACACTGACAGCTTATGTACCAGAGACAAATTCCTTGTGTGTATCATACTTGGCCGATAAAGAATTCTAATTCTAATAATATTTTATAATAATAATGTATCTGTTTTTTATTTTTCAATCATCCAACAAACAAAACTATTTAAATTACTCAGTTCTTCCTTAGGTCTCTATGAAAACATATTGATGCTCAGAGCAGAAAGTAGTTGAAAGTATTTAAGTGTTTGTGGAATCTGCTGCCGTGAGTATGATAGAAGCACCATGGAAATGACAGAGAAATTCCAATGAAGCCTGTATGGCCAAACCTTTCAATTTGTCAAATTTTGTTTAATTGGAACTATTTGTTCTCACCCAAAATTTATTATCATCCAAAATATATGGCCTGATGTGATATACCATATAAGGTGCTTAGCTGTAACATTCAGCCCAATAAAGGTCTTTAACCAGAGTCAAAGATTTCTATATGATTTCCCATGCTCATTTTTAATTTATGTTTAATTTAATTCTTCATTTGAGTGATAGAAATAACCATCAAGAATTTTTCAAACTTGGTTAAAGACTTGGATTGTTTCTTGCTTAAGTGAGCTTTCAGTGGTAGTTTTAGCATGTTATACACTTCGGCCTTTACTTATAATTTATTGTGTCTTATTGCTTTTGTTTTTAATTATGAGCCACCCAGGATAACATATACAAATCAAATAAATAAATAAAAATCTGAATACCCAATATTAGCTATATTTAGAGCTCTGTGTTGAAACAGAAAGCTTTCAATCTTTAAGAGCCTCAAATCAAGAGCTGAGGTGGCGCAGTGGTTAAATGCAGCACTGCAGGCTACTTCAGCTGTCTGCAGTTCTGCAGTTTGGCGGTTCAAATCTCACCGGCTCAAGGTTGACTCAGCCTTCCATCCTTCTGAGGTGGGTAAAATGAGGACCCACACTGTGGGGGCGATATGCTGACTCTGTAAACCGCTTAGAGAGGGCTGAAAGCCCTATGAAGCGGTATATAAGTCTAACTGCTATTGCTATTGCTAAATCAAATAACTTCAGATCAAATTGCCAAGTTGCGAACTGTATTTTGATATTATTATATACAATAAATAATTCATAAACTATTCCTACTTTAAGAAACATGTTTTTAATCATGCCCCAAAGAGAAGATTATGCTTGACTCACAATTCATTCCACTCCATTTTTCTTTTTTGGATTTTAGCTTTGGCTTTGTCTGCTTTTTCAATAATTTTCCTAAGTTTTTCCATTCGATTTTCAACAATACGGCTTGCTGCTGTGTGAGGTTGGGATTTTTTCCTTGTTTTTTCAGCTTCTGGTTCTTCATCAATGGCAGCCTGGGCTGTAACTATTGTTTCTGTACAAATATATATTAAACAGAATATAAGGTGCTTTTATAGGCATCCCGCAAAGAAGATACCATTTTAGCATTATTTTAAATGTTAAGGGGTTGGCTTTTTTTTAAATTCATCTTAATAATAAATCAATGAAAAGCCTACTGATTCTACAAAACCAAGGACATATTATAACTAGGTTTCCATTACTGCTTTCCATATTTCACAGATAATACAATCTATGCCTTTACATTTTCAAAATTATTTTCCTCCTTAGTCCCATCTCTCTGTCTCCACTTCTATCTCCCTCCCTCTATCTTTCTTTTTTATAGAGGGGATATGTGAAGTTATTTATTACTACCTGTTCCATGATGGATTAAAGCACCTTAGGTACAATTCATCTTATGCAGGGAAATACTGAAATAACATATAATTCAACAAGCCCATTAAAAATTCATCATTATTATAAAAATAAAAAAGTATTAATAATCATGTCAATAGGGGGGGAAATGTACATAGGAGCCACAACCTGATAGTACATTACATACTTGCAGGAAGTAGTAACTCACTTTAATCAAGGTTTGAATAAATACTGGAAAATGACATTCTAAGCAATGTTAGAGAAAAGTTGCAGGACAGAGCAAAGATACCATCTGACAAAACATCTGCTGATACAGAACCATGAAAAAGAGTACAAGATATTGCGTTCATTATGATTGCAGTGTTTCTGCTACACTTTTGTAAATCCTTACTAATATCTCTTTGGCTATCTTTTCTTTGCTCTCCTTCTTTTCCTTTCCGATCAAATTTGCTTATTCTTCTTTTCCCTGGGTGAACTTGTTTTCTGGCTCGGTATGAACTCTCTGAGATTGTCAATAGTTTGTATGTGGAGATTCGGTGAGTACTTCTCATGGCACAGACCAAAATGGTGTCATACTCCAAATTGCCCCGGTATCTGTGGGGCCACAGCAAAGACAGCAATCTTGTTTTGTGCTCCTTACATATTTAAGCAATCTTAATTGTATCAATTTAACAATAGACTAAGTAACAAAGATACATACCCAGAAGACCGAGAGTTACATGTTTTCCAAAAACTCAAGTTGCAATATCCAGAAATCTCCAATTCCGGTATTGTTATCAAATTATTACAGTATTGACGTGATAAAAGTTACATTTATTAAACAGTAATCATATTGACTACATTTAATTTTAAGTAAATATAAATTTAATTAAATTTTTATTAGGATTTCATTTATTACTTATTTTATTTATATGGCTGCTCATCTAGCAACAGCAACTCTTGGCTGCTAATACAGCTTAAGTATCAATGCAAATTACAAATTGCAGAATAACAGAAAACAAATAATAAAACAAAAACATCTTATGTTGTTTGGAGCATATCCTCTAATGTCTTTCAAAACTGGAAAAAGGTGGACTTTATTTATTTATTTATTTAAAGTTGTTATTATTAAGGTTTATTTCCCATCTTTTGTACAAAGCCGTATACATGGTGCTCCTTTCTTTTAGGAAAGATTTTCTAAAATCTAAAAAGGAAGAAAATAAAATGGTCCTTACCGTTCATGTACTTTTCGCAACCCAATGTGATGTTTTTCCTGTTCCCAGGCCAGTTCTCTCATTACTTGCCTAATACTTTTTGCAGTCTTTCTGTCCATTTCTGCACGAATTCTCTGGTCCATTTCAAATTGCTATATATTGTAAAAGATAAAATCATATTTGTCTGCCACGTTCTACTTTATCTTGGGGGAAAGCATGCACTGTTTTAATTGTCTTTGGATTTTGTAAACTAACCTGAGTTACCAGAGTAGGCAAGTATAAGAAATGTAAATAAATAACTACTTCTGGAAACTTTTTTTTTTTTGCTTTACTGTGCATACATATCCAGAATACAAGGTTTGGGCTACTTTATATATTGCAATATCAGAGAAAGAAATCCTCTATCCCAGAATATGGACTTCACACTCTATGAAGATGCTTCTACATTTCAAACTTCCATTTATATTCTATACTGCATTCATCTACTGTACACCACTCCCCTTTTTCTTTAGCTGGGTCTATTTAGTATGTCATCCTTTTACTTTTTTTATTTTTTAAAATAGATCAAGTTAAAAATTAGACTCTTTTCCATCTTAAACCCTTACACGTATTAATATATATTTGTAAGGCTTTGCTTTAGATATATTTTCCCCAATTTGGTATTTATATGCCTTCTTGTCAACTAGCAAGGTTAATAGTAATGGAAGATGGGTGTTGTGATCCACAGCATTGAAAGACCCATGCTAGGGAAGACTGCTTTGTAATTCAAAGGCTCACAAAAATGGTTCATTAATACATAGTAAGCAGGGGGTGGGCTGCTGCCAGTTTTACTACTGGTTCGCGACCTGCACACAATGCTGCGTGTGTGTGTGCTGTTCAATGGAAATTGTTCTGCATGCATGTGCAGAACAATTTACAGTGAACTGCGCATGCGCAGTCACTAAAATCCAACATGGTGGCGATATCAGGAGAGGTTAGGGAACCAGTTTGGGAGCGTGTCAGGCCTGGGTCGCTGCCGGTTCTGCAACCCAGGTCTGATTTCTACTACCGGTTCGGCCAAACCAGGCCGAACTGGCAGCAACCCACCCCTGATAGTAAGCGAACAGCAGTCTTTCAATAATATTGTTGTGTTCATTGCATTTTCTGGAGTTTTAAGAAGTTCTAGATGTTACATTATAAGGTTTAGGTTTATTTGGCAAAAGTACTTATTCACTAGCTGCCATATTATTCATCTCTTGCGTTAATCAAACTATACCCACTAAATTTTCTTTACAAGTATCTCACTAAATGCTCGCATTACCAAGATAGCCTAGTATCTCCCATTATTTTCCTATTGTTATCTTTCAAAAGTCATAATGTACATTTTGCTCTACAAATACGGTTAAAAGACCAAGGGCATCACAGGGGAACCAAGTCACTGTCATTATGTAAGTGACTTGAATTACATCAGGTTCCTAAGATAATGAACTGCACGCTATCAATTGCATATTTATTTATTTGTCCCAAAGAGCTATTCTTTGGCCTGCTTTCATTAAATGCTTAAGCATCCAATATTTGATAGATTGTATGTATTATGATAAAGTAATTCATATACAGCTTATACATCTGTCAAATTTTGACAAAATTGTACAGTGCAGTCATGAACAGAAAGTCTTTTTCATCTAAGAAGATTCTGGATAGTGAACAACAAATTGAACAGCAAAACAAATCATGCCTGGGGCCATACACATATCCATATCAAACTCACAAATAAAAAGGTTCCCTTTACTTCCTGGCCTAGTGTCCTGGAAGAAAATCCATATTTTTAACACCTTTGGAAAGACCAGCAGTGTTGGAGCCATCTGAATTTCAGGAAATTCGCAAGAGAGGTACAATAACAGAAAAAAACATACTTTCCTTCATCCCGTCTGATAGCATTTTTTAATTAAAGGAACGCAGAGTATGCTCACCCTGAGATAAGCCTGCCCTTTGCTATGAAGGGCTTTGTATATGACAACCAGCATTCTGAATATCTACTGGAAGTCAATGAAATTCTCCCATTAATAATATTACACAGTGCACTGAAGTATCCATGCCACAACATTCTGAATAAGTTGCAGTTTCTGAGTGTCTTTAAGGGCTACCCCAAGTTGAACACATTGTAATAACCCAGATGGGAAGTGACCAATGAGCAGGACTTCTGATCTAGAAATGGATCCAACTGATGTCCAATAAAAATTTGTGCTTGTTGCCACAGTTGCCTTTGAGCAAGGGCAAAATCTAAAATACCCAAGCTGTATATCTGATGTATCTGGGTATGGAACAAAACTGAATAACTTTGTCCAACAATGTTAAGGTTGGTTGTTTTATGTATGCTAAAAAACAATTTAAGCAGTTAAGAATATAGAGTGGAACCCAACAATAAAAAATAAACACTAACTCATCGTAAAACTCAAGATGTAACCCTACATTAACCCCTATTCCCCATGAGGAAAAGAAATCAACATACATACTTCTCTAAGGAGCTGCATGTGTTTGGGCAATTCACTATTGATCCGGAGCAATTCCTGAAACTCCTGCCTCAATAAAATCAGTTCTTGTCTCTTCAAATATTTCTTACGTTCTGCAATTTTCATTATCTGATCATGTTCTTTTTTTTGCTTGGCATTCTCAATACTAGAAATGTGAGGAAAAACATGAAAAGGAGACAGAATCATTAATCTTTTCAGGAACCAATATACAGTGAAATTATGAAGCTTGACTAAAGAAAACCAACATGTTTCATTAGGTGGAAGGGAGTCTATAATATTGAGTAGAATCTTTTAAACAGAGTTTTATTTATTTAATATACTGTAAAAACAAAACATGTTTTCATATAGTATATTGATTAGGTTGGCATTAACACATGAACTTAGTTAGAATCCATGAACATCAGCTGGCAGTCAATGACTACAATCCCAAATCTCTAATCTCTACCCACACTGACACTGAACAGCACCAATTTGATTGGAGCAATACAAGAATCATTGGCCATGCTACCACCCACTACACACACAAGTTTATTGAAACCTGACACTCCACAAGCAATTCCATCAACAGACACATCGACCTACAACCAGCCTACAAACCCTTTAGAATTCAAATCAACTGTGCAGCCAACCAGTGACGGCACCAACCCTCACCCAACCCATACAACCTCCCACAACCAACACTTCACTTCCAAATGGCCCTCATCTGACGTGACCTCCCCATCACAAGATCTACTGACCACACAGAGCCCTTATAAGCAGAAGAACATTGATGCTGACATCCCCTAAATTCTGCAGATTTTACTTAGCCTGGTAATGAAACGTTTGGAAACCAACCCACAAGCTTGGAGAACAAACTTCCACCCTCATAATTAAATGTGAATGTAGAAGACCACTGAGCCCAAAGAATGGAAGGCAAGAAGTCTCCATGTAGCATTCTGAATCTTCATGCTTTGATCCTTCCTTCTAGAGCAGGAGTGGGGAACCTTGGCCCTTTTATGACTTGTGGATTTCAACTCCCCGAATTCCTAAGCCAGCATGGATTAGTGGCTTGGTACTCTCCTGAGGATGCATTTTACTTGGCATCCGCCCATAAACCTCTCTTAACCTGATAATTAAATGTATTTCTGGTAATTAAATGACTAAAATATAAAAGTAGAAGTTTTATAATGTTAGTTCCTGGACATATAGTGTGTAAGGTTATGTGGCCAAAAAAATCAGCATTTCCTCTTCCATCCTTGGAAATAGATCCACACTTGCGTTTTTAACAAGTTAAATCTAAAAAAATTCTCACATTAAAATGCAAATATTTAAAATTATAGATACAGAACTACTGAGATCACTAGACGTTATTTTCAGAGAAAAATGCAAAGGAAAGTATAATGCTTTAGAGAAATGTAGAAACTCAATAGGAGTTGCAAGTGCCACTAAAGTGACTTTATTAAAGTCAGATTCATTTTAGAAATGTATTTGTTTTTCAAAGCACTGATTAAAAATAAAAATAATCATAAAAAAAGCTAGGTATCCAAAAACAAAGCTTAATGTCTCACTTTTAGCAACATTACCTGTAGGCATAAATATCCTCAATATCATCTGCCGCTTTCTCTTTGTCTAATCCGCTCTACAGAAGAATAAAATTAAATAGTCAGTGCTCTTCCTATAAGTGGCATGGATACAACTAAAGCTCAGATGGAGTTCCAGATAAGTTCTCACAATGTTTTATAAATCATAGCATTTTTTCTAATAATCTTCTCTTCCCACTTTCAAAGCAATCTAATATATACAGGTAGTCCTTGAGCTATGATGGGTTGTTTAATGATAGTTTGTAGTTATGATGGACTTCTAAAAAGTTGTTTATGAACTATCTTTGAAGTTACAACGGCCAATCCCCTCCTGCAGTCACAAGATTGCATTCCAGGAAATTGGCAGCTGGCTCACTTTGCAACTATTTGCAGCGTTCTATTGTAATATGATTGCAATTCAGGGATGTGCAGTCACACACGGGGCCTCACCAGTCTCAGGAGGAAAAGAAAATAATTTTTTAAAATAATTTAAAAGGCCAAGGTAGTTGCTGCCAGACTCCAAGTCACCGTGACTTTGAGTCTGCTTAGTGTAGGGGGAGGCTAGAGAACTATGGGCCTCCTTTGCATAAGGAATTTTTCACCTTTTAAGAGTTAAGCAAGGGTTAAAAAGTGAAAAATTTCTTATGCAAATGAGGCACGTGATTCTCTCGCCTCCTCCTGCAGAGGGCTTAGAGGCTTTTTTAAAACATTTAAGTAGAGTCATCCACATGGTGACTCTAGCAGCAACTATCCTAGCCTGCCTGGCCCTGGCTAGACCAAATCTTGCATTTTGGACGTAGCTGGAAGGTATGTAGGTCAGAGGGAGGGTGCAGGTGGGAGGAATTCAAAATTATTGTAATTTGTAAGTAATGTTTTATTGTGAGTAATTTTTGTGTGTGTGTGTGTGTGTGTGTGTGTGTGTTTCTTTCTTCACTTCACTCAAACAAACTCTCTCTCAATTTGAGAGAGAGTTTGTTTGAGAAGATAGGGAAGGGGCAGAGGCAGCGAGGGCAGCCTTGTTTGAGAAGAGAGGGGCAGCCCTCTCCCCCCCACCGAGAGCCCCATCCTGCTTCCCCTCCCTTTCCTCCTCCTCCTCTCCCCTTTCTTCACCGGCTGCCACCTCACCCCCTGCCTCCTCTGTCCCCGCCGCTGTGTCCGACAGGCATCTCGCATTTATGTCCACCATAAACGCGAAACGCCTGTCAGACACAGCAGTGGGGATGGAGGAGGTGGGGGGGGCGAGGCAGCAGAGCCAGCGGCGAGAGAAGCAGCACCCCCGCCGCTGTGTCACAGGCATCTCGCGGCGGGGATGGAGGAGGCGGGGGGCGAGGCGGCAGAGCCAGCGGCGAGAGAAGCAACCCCTGCCACTGTGTCTGACAGGTGTCTCGCATTTATGTCCACCATAAACGTGAGACGCCTGTCGGACACAGCGGCGGGGACGTTGCTTCTCGCCGCTGCTGCGCTCTTGCCTCACCAACTGTAATCCTCACCGCACGTCACTTGCAATTTGAAGGTTTTGTAGTTTTCCAGCAGAAACAACAAAAAATGCTCATTGGATATGCTTGATTCGTTTAACAACCACAGGATTCACTTCACTGTGGTGAAGTGTGGTGACCTGATTTACGACCATAAAATGGTTATAAAATCACATTTGGTCACATGGTGCTTTGATTTATGATTTACAGCTGAAATTCTAGACTTTGCTATGGTGGTAAATCAAGAACTACCTGTGTGTATGATTATATGTTTATGTACTTGTGTGTCTGCCTGTCTTCCCTCCACCCCCACCTTCTCTATCTGTCTAGGTCGGGGTGTAAAAGTCAAGGCCAGATCCGGCCCGCGGAATGTTTAGATCTGGCCTGCAGGGCCGCCCTGGAAACAGTCAAGGACTGGCCAGTGGTGCCTCTGCCAGCAAAAATGGAGCTTGCAAAGGCTGCATGAGGCACTCCAGAGCTCTATTTTACTGGCAGAGAACTATGGGCCATCACACCCAAAAACGGAGCTCACAAGGGCGGTGTGTGCCCCCCCGAAGCTCTGCTTTCACTGGCAATGGGTTGCAAAAGGCCATCCCAGTCAAAAATGGAGCTTGCAAGGGGCCCCGAGCTCCATTTTCACTGGCATAGGTTTGCAGAAGCCCATCCCAACCAAAAACAGAGCTCTTAAAGATCATACAACGCCCCCAAGCTCAGTTTTTGCTGGGTTGCAGAAGGCAATCCCAGCTGGAAATAGAGCTTGCAAGCCCATTTTCACTGGCAGAGTGCTTGGGCCACCACAGGGGCCTACCTAACACGAGTGATGTCATGCTGGGCATGCCCACGCTGGCCATGCCCTCCCATCTCCCCCCCCCCCGAGGTCAAACACAACCTTGATGCGGCCCTCAATGGAATCGAGTTTGACACCCCTGATCTAGGTTATGGAGAAAACTGTGAATATTTCCCAATCAACAGGTACTTCAGTGATAAGGAAAAACATGTAGAGTAACATATTCCTGATTATTACTTACTCTTGGAGAGGGCACTTTAGTCTTCAGGACTTTCTTAACTTCCTCAGCAGAAAGAATGTCATATGCAAAGATGTTGCCATCTGCTCCACAAGTTACTAGAAATCGATCATCAAAACTTGAGTATATCCCTTGAATTTGCCCATAGTCATTATCATGCAAACTAAATGACCAATATCCAGCTATGTTGTCCAGACAAAGTTCTTTGTTGTGGAGGGGATAAATCCTCACTATTCCATTATGCATCCCACAAAACATTAATAAACCTGTGGAGCTGAAAAAATAATTAACAAATGAACATGACAGTTTTTCTTCATATACTCTGCTGATATCTAAATCTGTTAATGCTGGGGATAAAACAGAAGGCACATGTCAGTCCCACTAGGGAGACTAAACCAAAAAAAATACAGGAGTTCTAAAACTATTTTATTTAGATTGGGTATAATAACAGAATCTTGCATGTCTAACTGAGCTGTGCCTCCTACTCCCCCCTCCCCAACCTTGTGATACTTAGTGAATCAGAAAGGGGTCCAGCTAAGCCACCTCCAGGGTTTAAAAAATATTTAACCCTCCACTTTGCCTAGATAACAATTCTTGTGTATTTCCATCAAAACAATATTCCTTATTAGCCACAGCAGATGAGACAAGAAATATCCTATGACGATAAAACTGGCAGATAAGAAAACTCTTGAAAAAAGACAGAAACTATAACAATATTACCATATTTTTCGGAGTATAAGACACACCAGAGTATAAGACGCACCAAGGTTTGAAGACACTTTTTTTTTTTTAAAAGTAGGTAGGTAAATAGAGGGAGGGAGGGAGGGAGGGAGAGAAAGAAATACAGTAGGTAGGTAGGGGGAGAGAGAGAGAGAGAGAGAAATACAGTAGGTAGGTAGGAAGAGAGAGAGAGAGTAGGTAGGTAGGTAAATAGAGTGAGAGAGAGAGAGAGAGAAATACAGTAGATAGGTAGGGAGAGAGAGTAGGTACGTAGGTAGGTAGGTAGGTAGGTAGAGAGAGAGAGAGAGAGAGAGAGAGAGAGAGAGAGAGAGAGAGAGAGAGAGAGAGAGAGAAATACAGTAGGTAGGTAGGGAGAGAGAGAGAGTAGATGTTTCCAGATTTATTTATCCATGTACTGGAGAAGGAAATCGCTGACAATCTGCAGCACCTAAGACTTTGTTTCTGCTGGCACAGCACTTGATCAATCTAATTCTAATTCAGCATCATGTGATTGAGAGGAGAGTCACTGGGGTGTGGGACCTAAATTTGCCTTAGTTTTCAAAAAACTAGAAGCCAGTTTTCATATTTTTCATACCAGATTTTAATAGATAAAATAAATTCGAATCATGACCAAGAAGCTTGGATTTGGATACAGTATGAAAAAAGAAAAAGTACATTTTGCCCTTCTATGTGCTTGCTCAAAGTAGCAGAACTGGGAAAATGATTTGTGATTTCAAAATAACTTATCTTTTGCTCAGGTTAAATAAATTTGAGAGTAAGGAAAAAGACTACTACTCAGTCAAACACAGTATCAAAAACTTCCATAATATCCACACCAAAATCAAATGCTTTTGGTTTTATCATAATATATCTTCCATTGTATTTTTACATTATCCAGCAGTACATTTTAATGAATATATACTTGCTGAAAATAAGCACAAACAAAATTTTTTTAACATCAGCCATAAAATTATTTCTTGTTTTACAGGCTGAAAAAGTTCTATTACCAAAAGCTGATGCGATGAATGGCATTGTCATCTGCATCTTCAAGAGGGATAACATCAAAGGGTTCATCCTGCCGAGTCTCAGGATCTTTTTGCTGCTCAGAGGAAAATGCACAGTGATACAAAAATCCTGTGTCATATTCTCCCTGGGGAAAAAGAAAATGTTGTAAGAAGTTATTGGAAGTTTTGTGAAAATATTATAGTTGTTTCATATTCATGCATTCATTCGACACCCAGTTGTGAATAAACCTACTACAGTTGAGTCCAGTCCTCCACTTTTTCACAAAAGGGTTCCATGAAAGGCAATACCACCTAATTAATACACAAATACCATCTAATTAATATACAAATGTTCTTCCTTTGGAAGTGCAGAGAAGGCTGTGCTTTTCTTTTCCTTTTCTTTTCTGTTTTTTGTAAACAAACTTTTCAGCTCTGTTAAAATGAAAAGCGAGCTGGCTCAGTAGCATGGAAAGATATAGGCAACTCTTATATATCTGAAACATATGTTCACATTTAATGTTTTTTTTTTCCTTTTGCATCTTTCCATTTAAATATTAATCCTGTATTGGGGGTTGTGTGGAACAGTGCAATGTCAAATCAGCAATGGGAATGGTGTTGCTAAGAAAACACAAGATGATTGAATCCTTTCCCTGCATTAAAAACTGCCAATAAATCTGGAATGCAATAGAGCTAAATGAGTTTTCCAAAGCTACTTAAAGAGCTCTATAAAACAGAGAGGAAAACTCTTTTTTCCCCTCCACCTAGGAATTTGTACTTTGTTTAAAGATAGAGACAGATCTAGGCAGCAGTTGCTTTTTATAGTTTGATAATTGAGCAGGACATCTATCTCGAAGCCTTATTTTTTCATTCCTGAAATCTTAAGCTAAGTTCTGAGCACAGCCTGAAGCAATCTAGCATCTTATTTACTTATTTTAGCATATGCCGATTATGGTTACATTAGCCAAGAGATTATAATGGTAAGACAGAGAAGTAGTTTGGCTTCCTAAGACTGCTAACCCATTGGGCTCATGCTCGTGCTTTCCAAGGTATACTACACAGGGCGAACTAGTCCTCACCAGTTCATAGTACTTAATCAAAACTAATGTAAATGTCTCATCCCACATGGTCAATACCTAGACAAAGTTATTGATTTTGGCATCAAGACACCTTTTCACCAAAACTTTCACCCTTTCCCAATTTACAACTAAGCCTGTTGAAGGGATCCGAAGAATTTAAAACCTTATGTGCTATTTGCGGACATTTGGGTTTACTTAAGAAAAATACTTGAGTTCCAAAATTTGACATTATTTAATTTATGCCATTTCACAGAAGAAAAAAAAAATCATTTAAGAACTATAATTTAAATTTAATGATTTAAATGAATAACATTTACCAATGATAACCAGAATCTCCCTGGATCAGAGTAAAACCCACAAAGGATAGGACTTGGAGTTTCTGGGATATAGATTTCTGGAAGTGGTTCCTCTTCGACGGGCACTTCTTCAGGCATTTCTATTTCTTCTAGTGTTTTCCCCCTGTCCAGCTGTTGTTGGATCCATTGCTGCTTTTCTTTCTCCTTCTGTTGTTTAATTTTTTCTCTGCGATTAATTTCCTTTTCTCTCTTTATAGAACCAATGAAATTCAGTGTAAGATTAGGCTCTTGAAGGAATGAAAAACTTATTACTTAATATGGTTCTACATATTAAGACATAACAAGACACAACAGTGAACTTCAGTAACAGAAGAGGCTGCTCAAACCTTTTTGTTTATTTCATTAAAAATATAAAACATTTTTCCTCTGAGCGATCCTATTTTCATGTAAAATACAATATTTGAATTTTAAATTACATGTATGACAGAAAACAAGTATTTAGAATGATGAACTTTTAGTCCTACTGTTAATCTGTTAAAATTTCTAAAAATAAGTTCACAATCTATTAGATAAAACTGAAAACGTTATGTCTTGACACTACATTTTTACTACATAA